>NC_034599.1:109706824-109732815 GCF_900095145.1 Mus pahari | reverse complement strand
TTTGCCCAAGAATTTCATAAATTCATTGTTTTTAATAGCTGAGTAGTACTCCATTGTGTAAATGTACCACAGTTTCTGTATCCATTCCTCTATTGAGGAGGGTAGAAAAGGCTTCTTTCAGGCAACAGTTCGAGGTTATCACCCAGCATGGTGGGAAACAGAGGCTTCAGAAGCCCAAAGCAGCTGCTCATACCACATCTGCAGGCAGGGAGCAGAGAGTGATAAATCCACACTGCTGCTCAACTCCCATCTCCTTCCTACACTGTCCAGGATCCTAGCCAGGGGATGGTGCCGCCCACAGTGGGCAGGTCTTCCCACTTCAACATAATTGATAAAAATCTCCCACAGACATGCCAACTGGCTCAGCTTACAGGTGATTCTAGGTCCTGTCAGGTCGGCAACTAACAATAAGCATATAAATGTGTCCTAGTGAGAGTTAAGGAACATAGAGCTGGAAATCTGACAGATCTGCTGCACAGATGGAGAAATACTTATATTTGAGGAGAATTTCTATGTTAGTGAAAGTAGGGTTAACGCTTCTGAGCCCTGATATCTACAGGTTCAAAGTGACAGATTGTAAGAATCTCAGCTCAAAATGTATTAACAGTTGTTTTATCTACAGTAATGACAATCCACACTTACATGAGCATTGTGGTGAGGTGAGTTTTGAATAAGAACTCAAGAATACTTGGTCAATAGTGATGTAGCTGTCTGCAGAGGTTATAGGCTCTTTAGGAGGTAAGGTCTTGTTAGAGATAGTACATCACTGAGGGTGGGCTCTGAGGGGTTACAGCCTCACTCCTCTTCTCATGTATCTCCCTCTCTCTTTCCCTCTTTTCCCCTCTTTCTCCTTGCCCTCTCTACTTCCTTCCCCCTTCCCCTTCTCTTTCATCTCCCTTCCTTTCCCTCTATCTCTCCCCCTCTCCCATTCCCCCTTTCTCTCTTTTTCTCCTCTCATTCTTTTGTGTGGATGAAAATGCAAACTTATGAAATCATTCTAGAACAAGATATATCAACTGTATCTGTGGCTCAAAATCAAAACCTGTCCTTATTTTGCGATCAATGGCATTCTTGTAGTCCTACCTGGCCTAAACTCACTATGTAGACCAGGCTGGCCTTGAACTCAGAGAGATCTATTTGCCTCTGTTTTCTGGGTACTGGGATTAAAGATGTGGAACTACCAAGCTTTTCCCTGGCGTCTTTTGAAAAAACAGATGTATTTATTTTTTATTTTAATTTTTATTATTTGTAAATGCATGTAAGTATTTTGCCTAGATGTATGCCTATGTACCATTTGCATACAGTTCCCAAAGAGGCCAGAAGAAAGCATCAGATCGCTTAGCACTGGAGTTACAGGTGTTTGTGAGCTGCTAGACTCGTGCTGGAAAATGAACCAGGTCCTCTAGAAGAGGAGCAAATGTTGACTCAAAGCCATCTCTTATACAGCCTGGATATAAGGCAATGTCTACAAATGGCTGCAGTTCATGGGCTTCTACTGCTAAATTGTACTTACAGTTTAGAAGGCAGATATTACTGGCAGTATTCTCACAATGCTAACAGATCAATGATGTTATCAACCGCATTGTGTCCTGCAGAACTCTGCGAAACTATACGAAGCCTCTGTTAAACTTACTAATGCATTTGTAAAAGAATTACTGCTGGACTCTGATAGAACCATGCAGTTCCACTGGGAGCTTGGTGAGGAGCTAAATGGCCGGTCAAATTTTAGAGGACAGATAGCACCAAAAGTCATGCTTTGAGCTAGAGAGATGACTCAGCGGTCAACAGTGCATCCTGCTCTTACAGGGGACTTGAATTTGGTTCCTAGCACCCACAGCAGGTGACCCACAATGGCTTGTCACTTCAACCCTATGGGAAATAACATCCTTTCCCTAATAATAAGTTGTATAATAATATTGTCTGTGTGGGATCAGGAAGATGACTCGATGGGTAAAGTGGTACCTCACAAGCATGATGACCTGAGTTCAGATTCCCCAGCACTAAAGTAAAAGCCTTGTGTGACACCAAGTGCCTGCCATCCTAATTCCTGCTGAGTACGGGAGCTCACTGGCCAGACAACCTAGCCAAGTTGGAGGGCTCCAGTTTCCATGAGAGACTTTTGTCTCAAAAGGCAACGTGAAGCGAGATTGAGGAAAGCCGCCCAGTGCTAACATCTGGCCTCCATATGCATGCACACACAAATGCATGTGCACCCCTCCATTCACACATAAACGCACAGGAAGAAGCATGTGTCTATACATACAGCACATATGCTGAAATAGGTTTGGGAAAATTCCATATGTGCTTAACTGTTTTTAATTTCCATAAGGATTACCTCCTCAGAGCTTTCGTGATTACTTCATTCTCCCTCTTGCCAGCTTGCAGGAGAATGTCTACATTGACTGTTGCTTTCTGAAAACTGTGCTCTGTAGCCTGGTGTTCGATGAGCAATTCTTTTGTTTTAAAGGAAAGCAACGTGGTTTTGGAAATTTCCTTTACAGAACCCATATTTCCTTAGACACTAAGCATGGGACAGCCATCCCCTCATGTCCTGCATAGAACATAAAATTTAAAGAGTGAGTTCTAGGAAAGAGGGTGCAGTCCTAAAACGCCACAGTCAGAATGACAGAGCCGTCTTTCCCCATCTGGTCTCCATCTGTCTGGATTCTTTTCCTTGAGTGGACAGCAGGAGCCACTGGGGAAACCAAGTGGGACCTGGTTGTATTTTCTATGTCTTTCGATTCCTAAGATGCCAGAAAGGAAAGGCCTTGCTATCAATGCTCCTCTCAGTGCTGAAAAGTTCCATTTAGAAAATTGATTGCCACTGCTAACTGATTCAATAGACCTAGACAGAGCTCCTTCTATGGTTACCAACGAGCTATAAATCTCAGTTATAAAAGAAAGCAACATCTAATGACATAAAAGCAATTTTAGATTAAGATAAGAAATAAAATAAAATCTTTTAAATCTACCTTTTACAGACATTCAATATTTTTAATTTTTCAAATGGTTTCTGTGTATGAATATTTTGCCTGCAGACATATCCATCTGCCACATGGAAGCAGTGTCTACTGAAGTTAGAAGAGGGTATTGGATTCCCCCACCTGGAACTGGAGTTACAAATGGGGACCCCCTGCTATGTAAACAATTTTGTGGGTGCTGGGAATTGAATCAAGGCCCTCTGCAAGAGCAGTCACTGCCCTTAATGGCCAAGACATCTCTCCAGCTCCCTAAAATAAAATCTTAATGACAAAGTAGAAAGTCCAGTGTAGATCTTTCAGGGACCTATCTCTCTGATGACAGTTTAATATGCTTGATATTCATAGGTAGTCATATTTTATTTCTTTCAGCCATTCATTTTATTACTTTGAATGCAAGATGGACATAAGTAATTTTATTTTTGTATGAAAGATATGCACATACTGATAAAGGAACAATAAAGGGACCAGAAAATAGAAGTAAGGAGATGAATTGGGGACTGTGAAGAAAGCTCAGAGGATAGTGCATTTGCTGTACAAGCATAGGGCTCCATGTTTAACTCCCTCAGGACCCACATACAAAGCCAAGTGTGAACATATGCCCATGTAACCTCTGTTCTCTGCTTTGTGTGGAGACAAGTGCTTTTCTGGCTGCCTCTGGACAGCTCATCTGACTGTACTCTGTGAGCTTCAGGTTCAGGAGAGATCCTGTCTCAAAGAATAAGGTGTAGAGTGACAGACCAAGATACCCAATGTTGACCTCTGACCTCTGCACACCCACACACAGGTGCACAGACAGGCAGACAGACAGACAGAGAGATATGCACATCCACAGAAAGTGGGGAGGATAACGGGAGGCAGAAGGTACATGAACCCCCAAAGAAATGGGAGAGAGGGAGAAATAGTCAAGCATAGGCGATTACAGGGAACCCGTGTTCAAGCATTCCTTAGAGAATTCATTTTGAAAACAGAAGAGGAAAGGAAGTAATACATTGTTTAAATCATGATTATCATGTTAATCCATGATCAAACATGCTATAAGTATCTTGTGGTTTGTTTTATTGTTTTGAAATAGAATGTCTCTATGAAGCCCCAGCTGGCCTGGAACCAACCAAGACCCTCCTGAGTGCTGGGATTAAAGGCATGTACTGCCATGCCTGGCTTTAAAAGTACCTTATATTTGAGGAATGGAGACACAGGGCTGAGGAGAGTGCTCAACCAGTTAAAATGCCCACTTTGCAAGCCAGAGGATCTGATTTTGATCTCTAACACCCATGTTAAAAAGCAGATGTAGGTGTTTCTGCATGGAATTCAGAGCGTTGGAGAGGTATACACAGGTGGAGCCCTGGGTTCCTGGCCATCCAGCCTTGCTTACGTGGCGCTTTCGGGGCCAGCGGGAGGCTCTACCTCAAAAAAGAAGGTGACAACTCCTAAAGAATGGCAAATGGTTTTCACAAGCCCATGCATCTGCATGCATACATGTATGTATGTACATATGCATTTGTGTTCCAGTGCATGCAACACACAAAAGTGTCATGAAGACACTTAATTGTTAATTCTCGAGTGATACATGTCCAAAGGTCACTAGACATTGTGGAGAGTCCCTGTTTCACTTAGCACAGGCAGGAAACTACTCCTGGACACACTGTGGTTCAGATCTATGACTTCACACATGAGATGCCCCAGCTCTTACAGTGATCATTAGGAAACCCGGCCTTGGTGGTTCTCTGTGACTCTCAGAGCTCTCTGAAGGGCACTCTTGGGAAGGATCTGAGATTCTGCACCTGACTCCTGCCTAGTACACCCACCTTTCATTTCTCTGGCATTGTGGTTTACCGTTTTACAGGAACAGATTAAGAACTCCTGAGAATCAGTTAATTTCCAAAAGAAAAGGCTACACTTTGTATCTATACCACATTTCTTACATTTGAGTCAGCTAGGGAGATTTTTGAAGTTTAAAACAGGGAGATTTTTTAGTCCCGATAGTAAAATATTTATACTTTGATATTGAGTAAAATTTTCCCAGTTAGCACGATCTTTGAAATACAAATGCAATCTCCATTTACTCTTCAAAGCTCTTAATTCTTTTTGGCTCAACATCCCCCTATAGTGGGCTCCACAGATGCAGTCTCATTTGTTTCTGCTTCCTCCCTGCCTTCAGTATTAGACTTGGATGAGCAAGGCACGAACTGAAAGTCCACCTTCATTCCAGCCCTATTGAAAGGGACACCAGTCTGTTTATGACATTGTGCGAGAGATTCTGCCTTCAGAAGTTGTTGTTGTTGTTGTTGTTGTTGTTGTTGTTGTTGTTGTTGTTTAAGAGCCTCTCGTTCACAAATGGAGTGAAGAGGGACCGGATTGATTTTTCTTTCTGCAAAGGGCTTTATGTAAATGCTGCCCAGTAAAAATTCATTCTCACTTTCCCAAACCATCCCATCTTAAAGCTTTGTACTCAATTTGCTGTTTGACGCATCGCATCACTGTTGTAATGGAGGTTTCATGCTACCAAATGAAAAGGAGTGTGGAGAGAGACTGAAAGAACACCTGAAAGCCTCTTATCCATCATTTTCTGAGCCACAACATTAGAAAACAGCAGAAAATAATAAAAGAACAAACAATTGTGTCCTGAGCTTGCATTACTCAAATAGCTTCCGTGTGTGTGCATGTGTATATGCAACCATGTCTGTGTGTGTGTGTGTGTGTGTGTGTGTGTGTGTGTGTGCACTTTGAACCAGGTTTTGTCTGTATGAACAGACTTGACTCTGCAGGTTTAGAGCAGAGGTGTCCTAGCCTTGGGGGTTCGTACAGATGAAGCCATCAGCAAATAGTGAGAGGACTCCTCTATCCACACCTGTCTATTTTAAAACTTAGAATTTCATCCTCTTTTGACACAATGAAGGGTGAGACTTGTGGTTTTCTTAAACATTGCCATCATAAGCCAGGGTCAAATCCACCCATTTGTCTCCCACGGAGATGTTTGGGGAATAGAGTGAAAACCTGAGCTAGCAACAGGCATTGGCGATTTCGTGTGTAATACATCATTGCCGTTGGCTTACTTTTCCCTGAAATACCAGATTCTTGAGCTGGAGAGATTGCTCAGTGGTTAAGTGAGCCAAAATTTGTTTCTCAGCACCGTGTCAGGAGGCTCACAAGCACCTGTAACTGAAGCTTTGACACTCTCATCTCAGTTCTGGAGTGACTGGATTGATCTGGCTAACCCCCCACCCAGACACATAAACACAAAACTCAAACTAAGTCCTAATGCAGTGCAAGAGTCCACTTTTAAGAACATTAAAGGTACCAATCCAAGATCTAACGTACAACATTGCTCTAAAGCTTTATTAGTAAATATTTTTTGTTTGACCAGAAACCTTTCTGATCTCTAACACAGGCTAATCAATTAGCTCGTTGGTGACAATTTCTTCTTCTCTGTGTATGCGGGGGACACTAATAGGACCTGACTCATGGGGTTATTATGCTGGATTATGTATGCAGAGCTGTTTAGAGATCACCACTACACAAGCATCCAGTTAGCACTCGCCGTGGCATTTACATTTATGATCAGCATCGTTGTCTGCAGAAGTTAATGTCACAGACTGTCACTTGCTCTGGCACATCCTAAAGCTGAGACTGAGGGTTATGGAGACAGTACAGGGATCTTTGTCATCAGCCATACTCGTTTGCTAAGATGGCCAAGAAAAAAATGAGATGAAAGCAAAAGTGGAAGAGATTAAATTCCCTCACCTTCTTTCATCTTCTTCCTTAAAATGGCTGGTGTATGCTCATTTGCCATGCTGGTGGGTTTCATGAAGACATTTTCTTTTGTGTCTATCAAGTACACTGACCACACGTGTCTATGAATCCTTCCCTTCTTTCTTGTTTCCCTCCTGTCAGTCCACTGTCTTTACCCACGTAATCTGATTCCCACTTTCATGGCACATATATGAATATATGCATGAATATGTATAGACATATGTACATATATGCAATCTAGAATCTACATGTGAAAGAAAACATGTAATATTTGTTTTCCTAAGCCTAACTTATTTTGCTTAACATAATAATCTCAGTTTCCTCTGTTTTCCTGAAAATGACACTTTTTTTCTTCTTTTTGACTAAATCTAGTACATATACACACACATATATATGTAAGATATAAGTATATCTCAGATAGATTTGTGTATATCCAGTTTCATTTGCTTTTTCTGAAAGTGATATAATTTTATCCTTTAACCTAAACTATATGTGGGTATTACACATATACACACATACACGTACACATATATATGTTATGCTTTCTTTTTCCATTTATCTGATGGTTGACACCTAGGCTGATTGTATACAACAGTGTTTTGTTGAGTGCAACTGTGTTGGAGTGTCCTTTGCTAAGCAATCATATTTGGAATCTTCAGTGTGAGACTCTGGAATTCAGAAGCAAAACGGTTCCTTTCCTGAGCTGATAAAGCTTGCTATCGGATGGGAGAATGTGATAACAAATGAGGCCTCAAATGAGAAGCATACAGTTCAGCAATTCTCTGAAGGAAAATGATGGGATGTAATGATACACAGAACACAGGCCTGCCTCAGTTGTGGGAACCCACAAGCTGGGCCAGCACACCCAGCTGTGTGACCCTGGAAGAGAATCCTGTGTGCATCATGAGACTTATGTCTTAACTGGTATTTTCATGGTAGATTGTTGAGAAATGCTACACATAAGCAATATACTTTTACCTGAAGACCAATTAAATAGTATTTTCTTAGTTTTGAAAAGCACAGAAGACCTCCTTCATGGACTGCGGAATCATGTGACTCAGTGCAGTCATGGATTTTGTCTAACATTACAATATCATATTCAGTATGGCCCACAACTACTGTGCCTTCTTTTGACGGAAGCCCGCTTTGACTGCTACTGTGAGCATCGAACAGTATTTCACACACTTCCTTGCCAGAGACCACCATTCTCTGAAAAAGAATAGAGAAAAGGAGAAGACCAAATAGAGGTAATGTTGATAGAACCCATTATGCCAAGTGATTTCCTGATTGTGGAATCCGTGCTCACCTACAAACCCTCCACCTCATCCCATGTCATCTCCAATTTAATGCTGAATTTCATGCAATGGGAAATATTTCCCTTAAATTAAGAAGACAGGCCAGTTGTGTATATGTATGTGTATGTGTGTCTGTCCGTTTCTCTGTGTGTGTCAATGTGTGTGAGTCTGTATGTGTGTGTCTGTGTGCGTGTCTATGTGTGTGTGTCTGGGATGTGTCTGTGTGTGTGTCTGTGTCTCTGTGAATCTGTGTTTGTGTGTGTGTGTCTGTACGTCTGTACCTGTGTGTGTATTTGTCTTTCTGTGTGTATCTGTGTTTTTGTGTGTGTTTCAGTGTGTCTGTACCTGTGCCTTGGCGTATCTGTGTGTCTGTGTGTGTGTGTGTGTCTCTGTGTGTGTTGTTTTTGACAAGAAAATATGGAGACGCGGAGCAGAAATACCATCTTGTCTTCTCCTTGATCATTTGTCTTTTAACTGAATGGCTACATATACCTCACCGACTTCCAGATTTAACAACAATATGTACAAATTTACTTAGTCACAGATAAAATAAAACACATGGGTGAACGGAAGTGAAAACCAGTCCTGAAAGATGAATAGGCAGTGGAGGGATGATGTGGGAATGACCTTTAAGGAAGACCTGAAATGAGCTGTAACTGGGGTTCCTGGCAGCAAAAGCAAAAAACAAATCTTGGGAAGCTGCACAGTGCAACCTAGAATTGCCCACTTTTGTACCAGGGTCATGAGACTCTCCCAGAAGCGATGACAACTTCCTCCACCTCCCCTGGACCTTGCTCCGTTCTTTCTGCTGCCATTATGGGCTCATAACTCACATTCATTTAATATTTATTAAATGCATAATTTAAACCAACAAATTATTTTTAATATAACATTTTCTGTCTTGGAGAAACAGAATTGCATAGAATAGAATATTCAGTTCTCCTAACATCTTTTCTCATTTAAGTTAGATAATGAGACTCTTCTCAGGAAATCTTCCCTATTTGGGGGCTGGGGTTGTAACTCAGTTGGTAGAGTGCTTGCCTAGCATGCAAGAAGCCCTGGCTCTATCACCAAATCCCCAGATCGAGGTGTGATGCCGGGGAGGTGGAGGCAGGAGGAGCAGAGACACACCCTCAGCTGTGTGGTAAGTTTGAGACCGGCCAGAGGTGTGAGAATTGTCATGGCCATGATCTGATTAAGATGCAGAGGGAATGGAGAAAAGACAAACATATGGCCACACATATACAAAAGCTGGGTATGGGTGACCTGGCCTCTCTGGTGGCGAAACCACAGCACCCTGGAAACTCAGTATAATTCTTATATATAGTTAACAGGTAGATGAGGTTACTGGATACTGCTGTATAAGGAAGTAGAGTTGCTATAGACAGACAAACAAGGAGGCGGGATTATTATACACTGCTGAACAAGGAAAAGGGGTTAGGCTTAGTTAATCTTGGAACAGTTCCTGTAGGGGGCAGTCTTTAGTCCATAAACATCCAGGGGGAGAAAACTACAGGGGAGGTTTTCTATACACACTGTCAACATCCAAACAAGGACCTGGAAAGAGGCTTGCCATCCCTCTCCTCCTCCCCTCCCATCCTCACCTGCCTCAGCAGACAGTGGAGGTGTCGCCCTTTCCCATAGATTTTAGGCTTTCCAGCCATTGATATGACCACAGCACATATTCACTCCCGATTGTACTCACTCAGGAACAGATTCTTCTGCTTCCTACAATCAATAAATAGTTTTCTATTTGGCCATGAATGAAATGTAATGAAAACAGTTTTTCATAAGTTATAATTAAAACCGTATGCACGTCTCCTCAGTCAGATGTGCATCATGATTAGTCCCTCTAGTGTCTTTAACAACCTACTGACCCCTTGGTTGGTACCAGCAGCTGCTTCTACAGAGTCCTCCCAATGCTGTCCCCCAGAGTCTCTCTCTCTCTCTCTCTCTCTCTCTCTCTCTCTCTCTCTCTCTCCCCCCCGTGTGTGTGTGTGTGTGTGTGTGTGTGAGTTTGTTTCACATAAAACTTTGAATTTGAGATCTTGAATTAATCACAGAGCTAGCAAAAACTTGTTTGACTCTGAAAAGATTCTGAAAATTTCATGTTTAAGGGATCTAGGGAAATAGGATGGTCAGGGCCACGTGCCTTAATGCATTAGCTCTGACCACTAAGTTTGTTAAAACAAGACAAGAAGCAAACAGGAGGGCGGGATCTATTAGATATACCTTCTTTCTTGTAGACTCCCTTTAAGAAGCAAATGGCTTCATCTCACAAATACTACTTTGAAGTCATTGGGTGTTTGCTGATATAGTTAAAATTGTGTTATTAGTGGACCTCAGGTACCCAGGCTGCAAGCATGTAACCATGGGAGTATTTCTCTTCTTGCTTCTGCCATCCCTGATGCTATTTGGTAAGGATTAGGAAGGCTCAAGAAGAGGTCAATAAAATGTATAAATGGAATGGCAAAGACTTTTCTGTTTTGTTTGTTTTCTGCAGTGGTAGCAAGTACCCCTTAGTGATGGTTACTTTTCTCATTGTTGTGACAATATGCAGAGTAAGGGAACTGAAGTAATAAGCCAGGAGGGAGAGAGAAGGAAGTATGGAGGGCTTCGGGAAATGGAAGGGAGAGAGGAGGGGAAAGGAGTGAGGAGATAGAGTGTGAGGGCAGGTAACTTTTAACCCACATTCAAGAAACAGAGATTAATGAATGATGCTGTCCACTTCCGTTCTCTCCCATGCCTTCACTATTAGTCCCAGGGAGTTCAGACCATGAGATGGCATTGTCCTTATTCAGGGTGGGAAATCCATCCTCATTGCTCTTTCTGGAGTGTGTCTCCCAGCTGACTCCAAACTCAGGAGTGTTAACAGTGAAATTTAACCATTGTGGCAATTCAGAGTCTCCTGGGAGAGGACAAATAACTACCGTTAATCCCACAGATTTTCACATAAAATGGAACCAGTGTTCCAGCAGAGTTTCTCGTGAGTGTTGGACCTCATCAACCAGCTCCATCTCTGTCACTCTCAAACCTGAGTGCTTATTTAATACCAATCATTTTTCTCCGATTATACACCTATTTGACAGACGGTAACGTCTTTATTTTCTTATGTGATTTCATCCATGTTTGTGGCTCATTTGTTGGGTAATTAGCTACTATCTCCCTACCAATGTGCATCGATTCTATGAGATTCAGAGCTTTTCAGCTTCATTTACTCTTTGATATAAATGCATGTGTAATATAAACAAATGTTTGCAGAATTAATTATCAAATGGTAGTAAAATGAGGTTCTGATGCAAGATGCCTTATAAAGGCATTATGTCATACATGTATACACATATATGTATACATACTATATGTATACATACTATATTTATATACATACACATATGCATGCATATAATACACATGCATGCTCACACACACACACACACACACACACACACACACACACAATCTTTAGTGCTTACCTTTCTTCCCTACCCACTGGAATAGGGAGGGAAGAGAGAGCCCTGAATGAATGACCTGTCAAGGCTCACTCAGGTTCTAATATAATATCCATCATTAGCTGGGAAGGTTGTACTTGTTGAACTGATTCCTTGCTTCACTAACTGACTAATAGGAAAATCTAGAATACCATGGAACAGAACTCTATAGAACAGAACTAAACGACATTTGGTACCTACTGTAGTCCAGTCTGATTTGAATATAGTTTTCAAGCTCATAGCTGGAAGACAGTGGCTTGCTCACTGTGTTGCTCTTATTTCCTGCCACTAAGATAAAATGCCTAGCAAAGCAAGTTAAAGGAGGAAGGATTTGTTTGGTTCAGAATTCCAGGTTATAGTCCACGGTTGAGGAGCTGTCAGGGTGTCAGGAACTTGACCCTGGCAGCAGCCCAATCACAGCCAAGACCTCAGGAGAATGAAACAATGTGTCCACAGCCAAGAGCCTAGAGGAATGAACCAATCTGTCCATAGCTAAGAGCCCAAGGGAATGAAACAATGTATCCATAACCAAGACCCTAGGGGAATGAAACAATGTGTCTGCAGTCAAGAGGCTGAGGGAATGAAACAAGGTATCCATACTGATAATCAGTTTGCCCTCTCCTCTTTATCCAGCCCAGGGCTCAGCCCACACAAAGTACCACCATATTCAGTGTGTGTCTTCCCATCTATATTAATTCAATTAAGAAAATCCCTCAAAGGTAAAACATGGGCCAACTTGATCTAAATTGTTCCTCATTGAGACAACCATTCCAAGTGATTCTAGGTTGCTTCAAGTTGACAATTAAAACCTATCGTTACAAGTGTGAAATCAGGTGGACCACCCTGTAACTATGTAATCCAAGAGTGAAAGATGGCTGACTCTCCTATTAAGAAGCTCTCTTGTATAAGTAGTAGCCATAACCTGCTCTCAAAGTTGAATGTGTGTTGTCCAGCCTAAGAAGGTATATAGGTTGGGGAAGATGCTTGCATGAGGAATGAAAATAAAACACTAAAAATGTTTATGAGATAGGCTAGAGAGGGAGATTTGGCAAGCTGGATCATATATGGTGGGTCTCTGAAAAGAGATGAAGAATAAGGTATCCACAGCTGAGAGAAAAGATCAGCAATGGCTAGCAACACAGTTGCAGGGGCAATTACTCAAAATCCTAGTTATTTATTACTGGGAATATAACTAATTTCCTTCCTTCTTTCCTTCCTTCCTTCCTTCCTTTCCTTTCCTTTCCTTTCCTTTCCTTTCCTTTCCTTTCCTCCCTCCCTCTCTCTTTTCCTCTCTCCCTACCTTCCTTTTAGATTTTCAAGTCCTAGCCTCACAGTTTTGCTCAAGCTGTATAGACTTCACAATACAGTCCAGGCTGTCCTTAAACTCAGGACAGTCCTCATGCCTCAGCCTCCCCAGTGCTGAGATTGCAGCATAGGTCACCATGTGTGGCTCTATTTTTATACATCACTATAAATCTGTCATATTGATATGTACACTATTTAACTTTTGCCATAGCTGTAAGCATTTGGAAACATAAAAACAGGCATAGTGGAGAGGGAGAGAAAGGATAAGGAAGAAAATTCAAAGCTGTTTAGAAGTCAATTGTCCTTTATTCCGTTGGTAGTGAGCCTTATAAAAGAGATGGGCCATGACTTGTCGGGTGTCCTACCCTGTGGGTGTTGTCTTTGCAGTAGATTCCTCACTAAATCATTTCCAGAAACATGAGAGAAGACTGAGACTCACGGAGTCCTTACCTATTAGAATCTAAGCTATAGTCACAATGGCAGTTTTTGGCACAACTGGGGTAGTTCATCACCTAGATGTTGAAATAGTTCCCCACAGCTCTGTGGCATCCATTTTAGTGGTGTTCCAGCTTTGTTATTTTTTTCCTCTTTGCTTTCATTTATTTTTTTCTAATCATTGAGTCACCTCATCTTATTGTGGGTCAACATGCTGGCTTTATCTATGACTTCCTTGAGTACTTAGAATCATTTGATAGTTTTTGTTCTGATCATGTTTTGATCAACATGAGCTGTCAAAACTCCCTGTCAAAAGGAAATAGTGGTGAGTGTCTCTCACTTATCCACAGATAGGATGCCCTAATACCAGTTACATGATCAGAACACATCCAGGAAGTCACACACACACACACACACACACACACACACACACCCACACACTCATCCCATTCACCTTAGCTCATCTTTTACCTTCCTCCACCCATCAATCAAATCTGTCAAGTTTTCTTTTTCTTTTTTCTCTGATTGATCTGAGCATTAGTCTACATGTGAAAGCTCTCGACTTTTCAAAGCTGGTCCTTTCATTCCTCTATGCATGCAGAATAATCATTCAGCTACCCTGAATCAATATCCCCTCATCTTTCTTAGGGCATCAAGATGAGCATGGTCATACTAGTCTACAAATCAAATAGCACATCGGAGGGGAAAAAGGAAGTGGAAGGAAAGACTTTCTCCTCGTGTCAATTTAAAACTTCCTTGTTCATCTTAAATATTTCATTGCATTAATTTTTCAAAGCAACAAAACAAACATTCATCAAGTGAAACTAAGCACGGCCCCCCTCTGATGGGTACATCTGTTGCTTCCCCGCTGTGTCTGTGAATAATTCATGTTAATACATTTAAAGTACCCTCTTCCTTCAAATGAGTGTCACTCCTTTCCATACAGAATTTACTTGGAGGGAAACAGAGGCAAAAGCTTAGAAAGCTGACCCTGAGTTTTGTTCATCTCTGCCATTGCTAGTTAGCTGTCTCTTCTGTTCCACAAAAGATGAAGGACAGGTGACTCCATAATGCCCAGCCCACTGAGAGCTTCAACAGATGTGATCTAGCCCAGGAGCCGCTCTGCACACAGACTTCCTTTCTCACAAACACTGCAAGCACATTCAGTTACCTCTGCCCATTTTACCTTCCTCTAATCATGCCATGACATAGATGATTTGAACTGCCAAGTGGCATTGCACAGTCAAACATGATGCTGGGAGGTGATTGTGTGTGTGTGTGTGTGTGTGTGTGTGTGTGTGTGTGTTACATACACATGGATCTCTTGGTGGTGTGTGTGTTATATGCACATCACAGTCTTCTCTGTGTGTTACATACACATCCATTTCCTGGAGTGTGTATGTGTGTTGCATTTGTGTTGCATACACACAAATGTCCCAGTGTGTATATGTGTTACATACACATGGATCTCTTGATGGTGTGTGTGTGTGTGTGTGTATATTATATACATATCACAGTATCTTCTGTGTGTGTGTGTTACATACATATTCATTTCCTGGTGTGTGTGTGTATGTGTGTATGTTTCATACACAGTAATGTCCCACAATCTGCCTGTCTTTAGATAAATTGTTAGAGTTATAAGCATCCACAGCCATGCCTGGCTTTTTGAGTGCTGGGGACTCAAATTCATGTTCTCAGGGTTATACCTACAAACCTTCTCCTCAGCCCTATGATGATCACTCTAAGCAGTTTTAACTTCATCAAAGTAAGTTCACTTGCACACTTTTGATGCAATACAGGAGAAAACAAGACACACATGATTTCATTGACTCTTCATCTTTTGAACTTGGTTAACTGGGGATGTAAATGGACCTCATGAACTGTCTTAGTGTGAGTCAATATGCCAGTTCTCAGCATTGGACCTTAAACTGGGCTTGGCTTTTACACAGAGCCTGGGAATCTAAACTCACCTCCTCATGCTTGTTCATTTCCCATCTGAGCCCTCTTCCAGCCCCTCATTATATCAACAAACTCTACTGAGATTTCCAGCATGTGATGGTTTGTACATGCTAAGCCACGGAGTGGCACTATTAGAAGGTGTGGCCCTGTTGGAGTAGGTGTGTCACTGTGGGTGTGGGCTCTGAGACCCTCATCCTAGCTGCCTGGAAGCCAGTATTCTGCTAGCAGCCTTCAGATGAAGATGGAGAACTCTCAGCTCCTCCTGTGCCATGCCTGCCTGGATGCTGCCATGCTACTGCCTAGGTGATAATGGATTGAACCTCTGAACCTGTAAGCCAGCCCCAATTAAATGTCCTTATAAGAGTTGCCTTGATCATGGTGTCTGTTCACAGCAGTAAAACCCTGATTAAGACACTGTATACAGCCAGGCGAGGTGGCACATGCCTTTAATCCCAGCACTCAGGAGGCAGAGGCAGGCAGATTTCTGAGTTCGAAGTCAGCCTGGTCTACAAAGTGAGTTCCAGGACAGTCGGAGCTCTACAGAGAAACCCTGTCTCGAAAAACAAAACAAAACAAAACAAACAAGAAAGGTACAGCATATATACAGATTTTGTTTAAATTTCGATTCTGAAGTTACTTGATGTATGAAGCTCTTTTTGTTTATTGTCTGCTCTGTGACTAAATGACCACATTTCTAAGTATACTTTAAATGAACAAATGTTTTTTTAAAAAGCCCTATTCCTGTGGGAATACAAAGTTGGCCAAAAAGCCCTCACACTTTAGCTCCTTCCTAAAGCCGTTTTTAGCACAGGTTTCTTGGCCATGAAAAAGAAGGAAGAGTTGCAGAAACAGCCTAAAAGTTTTCATTCATGGGCATATCAAACTTAAAAAAATTTTTTTTTGTTTTTTTTTATTGTGTGTGTGTATGTGTGTGTGTGTGTGTGTGTGTGTGTGTGTGTGTGTTTATAAAGGACATATTGTTCTTCCCAGAGAAGTAAAATCTCTTTCCAGCCCCGTAGCTAAGAGCAGGTTTTGCCTTTCTTGAGGACCGGAGTTCAGTTCTCCACACTCATGCTGCATACATCACATCCGTCTGCAACCACAGCACCAAGGAGCTGATGCTCTTCTCTGACCTCTGGGAACACTGTTTGCATGAACACACACTCATGCAGACACACACAGACACATAATTAAAGATGGATGAAAATCTTTCAAATTCAGTGTATGTATAGAGCCACATTCAAGGCTCTGTCCTGTAGAAACAATGGGATCTGGCCATACAGATGTATCTACAATGATGCTCAACAGTCCAATTAGTAATATACAACTGTGGGCACTGCATCTCAAATGAAATTCAGTTAGAAATGTCCAGTGGTGTCAGCTCGGTCCCCCTGTAAGAATGTGTGGATGATATCAATCATATTTCCTTTTTCCTCTTTTTCTCCCAAAGTCTAGAGGTCAACTCTTTTTTTTTTTTTTAAGTGAAAGCACACCCGTCCATGCAAACCCAAGTGCAGTTTTATTCCTTACTAATGTTCCAGGATTGGAGTCAAGTCTGTCATGACCAGGTCCACCTGGGTGGGGCGGGTGATTTCCTCTCGAGCCAGGTTTATTGTGAATCTGGAAATAAATAGTTTATGAAACCCAACTCATCGTTCCTGGGAAGCACAATTAACAGGCTGCCACCTCGTTATGCTGTTTTCAGATCCCGTGTCATTTGGGGCTTTTTATTGTGCATTTCCTTTAGCGAGCTGTGTCAGCAGATACTATCCACATGGTAATGTCCCCAGAGCCGAGCATCAAAGGCCGCATGACTCCATCAGCCTTTTTCTCTTCCTGCTATTTGGTCAGTGACCTTTTACAAATTTAATTATTTATACCCAACTTGGTTTGTATTTCCTTCTCTCCCTCTCCCACTCTGACTCTCCCTCTCCCTGCCCCTTTGTCTGTCTCCCCCCCCCAACCTCTCCCCAGCCCTGCCACAGTAATATATCAGATGCAGAATTAATGCTCTCAGCCGGGCACTGTACTGTCCTCCTCCAGGATGGCTCTTGCTTTCTCAAGGCAAGTGAGGAGTGGCAGGAAATTGTCAAAGGATTCTGCTTTAAGAAACAAGGTGTTACAATAAGGCTCAGGTGATGGGATAGCTCACTGACTTCCCCATATCGGGAGGAATCTTATGGGAGACTGAGAGCTGTTGATCAGACTGTAAGGAATGCCTGAACAGGATGTGACATCACAGCAAGAATAGGTTACATCTTTAATGGCTTGATGACCCTTTGCCTTTGCAATAAAACATCAAGGTGGGTTCACCTTGCTACCCGCTCTGCAATCCCTTCAAAAGCCATTGTTTTGTTTAAGGAAGAGAGTAATGAGAAGACAGTAAGGATGGTCTTCCGTGGCTGGGTTTTAGCACTGGATAACACAGTTTGAGAATGTTGTCATGGGAATAGCGGTCCTTGGTGTTTGAGTTACAGAGACTCTGGAGCTAAAGGCATTTTAAGGACTCTTGCTGGATAGATGCTGTGTGTTTTGGGATATTAAGGGATGAGTCAGGGAGACTTGGTGCTGAATGTCATGGAAAAGAACTTGACTTCTCCATATTTTTTTTCTACCAGTAGTGAGATGATCCAAAGATCTGGTCAGTGCTGACTTACTTTCTAATGGTCATTAGAGAAGATGAACAACTTGAGTGAGTGTGTGTGTGTGTGTGTGTGTGTGTGTGTGTGTGTTCATGTGAGTACATGATGTGCAGGTAAAGGAGGTCAGAGGACAACCTCAGGTATGATTACTCCCCTGCCATCTTTTTTAAAACAGTGTTGTATTGTTCCCCATTGTGTATATATCACAGGCAAGCTGGCCCCTGAGCCCCTGGGAATTCTCTCATGCCTTTCTCCCATCTTGCCGTAAGAGCACTGACATTATATTGTGTCCAGCTTTTCATGGCATCTGGGGATTCAAACTCACGTTCTCACACTGGTCCAGCAAGGACTTCACCTACTGATCTCTCTCCCCAGGCCTGGGAGCTTTATTCTTGTTTTAAATCTATAATGTGGACATTAACTTTACTATAGGAAGTGATTTGAAATGTAAATTGTGTTTTTAAAATGTATGCTCCCTGGAAAAGGGCATGGTTTTCAAATGTCAAGGTGAGAGGGGCGGCATGGAGAGATGGCTCACCAGCTAACAACACTAGCTGCTGATCCAGGTGACTCGGGTATGGTCCTAGCATCTACAAGCCATCCAGGAAATCCAGCATCCACTTCTGGCTTTCATGTGCACCAGGCACATGTGTGATGCACAGATATGCATGCAGACAAAGCACCCACATACATATCATAAAGATGTTAAGTAATGAAATAAAGGAATTTCTAAGTATCCTATGTTACCTTTTATGTGCATAAATGTATGAGCTGGCACATTACACAGATTAGCATCTGTACATGTCATGTGTGTAATTTTTCATTCAAGCATGAGATCATAGATCATTGATTTATGAATAGTAATAAGGACCCTCAACTATGTCAGGACTTCTTACCAGTGCCATTCTTTACAACAGAGGTTGAAAGTTTATCTTCTATGTGATTGACTAAGGTTGGGTTTTCTTGTTTTCTCAGATGGCAAGCAGCCTTCAGAGATTGTGTGGGTTATTATCATACAGTGTGGGTCTCGGGTGAACTTTTAGGTGCTTAGATATTGGGAGAAACTACATACTCTCTGGGGAACGATCTTTGAGATTTGATAACTGTGGTGAATATCATGTTTGATAGCTCCTGTGAAGATGACAGGGTTTGGCTAAATGGCTGTGAAGATGGAGAGAAGGAAGGAAGAACCAAAGGAAAGGAAGAAAGAAGGAGGGGGAGGAGGGGGAAGGGAGGATTTGAGGAAGGAATTTTGGAAGCTGTTCTATTTTGCTTTCTGTTGCTATGATAAAACACTGACCAAAATCAACTCGAGAGGAAGGAGTTGACTTGGCTTACAGGTTACAAGTATTTGTTCAGGGAAGCCAAGGGGAAACCTGAAGGCAGCAACTAAAGCAGAGGCCCCTGAGGAACTGTGAATTCAGACTTCTTCCTTCAGCTTCTGCTCAGCTAGATTCTTATACAGCCCAGCCTGCCTCAGGATGGCACCACCTGCCATGGGGTGGGTTTTCTCTGTATGATTTTATATACCGCTTATGGCTTTCACTGTAATGAGTAGAAACATCACGCTTATGACCAGAACAGCATTTTCACTCACAGACCTCACTGTTTGCTTATATAAGTAGGTCAGAGCCATTCTTTAATTTCATTATCATATGGGCCACCACATATTCCTAATTCGTAGTATGACATTTTATAACCAAGAAGCCTTTTCTTGTTTAAAAAGTAGAGATTCCTCCTAAAATCATGGTGTTCTATAAAACCACCCGAGGCTGACCTCTCATTTCCTGTCTTTCCTTGTCCGTCTTCAAGTGAATCGTAGGATCTGGAAAACTCACTGAGGAAGACCGAGGTCTCCCATGACGTTCTCCCCACCCACCCCACCTTGTAAAAGGCAAAGTTTCCAAATCAAGGTTTCTGTGGAAAAACCCAAGTCAAGAGAATCTGTCCCTCCAACTCACAGAGCATCGACCGCCAGCATGACCAGTTTGAAGAACGTCCACTATTTTCCTAATAAAATTAGAGTTTTTAAAAAATAATCAGACAGACCCACCCTACCCCACAAAAATCCTTTATTTTCCATGCTTCCAGAATGAGCCATACTAAAGCTATGTAACTTACTAAGATTGGAGGCTATTATCAATTAAAGAAAAATGTGATATGTTGTTAAACAACATGCCGTCAAACATTACCTTCTGTATATCTGTCTCTGGGAATGGTCCCAGGTATGAGCTGGGTGATGATCCCCAGTTGCCTCCATTTCCCCTTGGGGTTGCTGTGCTGGCTCTACCCTTAGAAATCATTCACCTCACCTAACATTGGCAATTACTATGTATTGCATTTACTTCTCCACATGTAAACACTAGAAAAACACAGCTTCATCTTCTGCTTCCTCTTTAGTTCATCCTCCAGGTTGCTTCTGAGGAAATATTAAACGTTTCAGGATATTGTTAAACTGTTATGCAACAGTGTTTCTAAGTCTCAGAATGTAACTATTAGAAGTTAGGTTAGTTTTATCTAGATGCCATGGCCAACCTATTGGCTTGAGAGTCATGGTGGAAACACACCTTGAGCTGGGCCTGTGAGTGTTTCCCAAGACCTTTAAACTCAGGAGGAAAATGACATGAATGTGGGGCTGCGTCCTCCCAAGCTGAGGGCATGGGCTGCATAGAAAGGAGACAGGAGGAAGCAAACCAGTCACCAGCGTCATCTCTTGCTGCCGACTGAGTGAGGACACAGCGTTCATCCTCACACAGAGTGACCAGCTTGGTCCTGTTCCCACTGCCCGTGTCCTACCCCCTAACCCCACAGGATGAACTGCACCATCAAACTGTGAGCCCAAAGAAACCACACCTTCCCTGAGTTGCTTTGGCCATGCATTTTATCACAGCATGGAGAAAATTAACTAATGCAATATGCTTCTGGGTGTTCCAATTTCTCAGAGGGAAGTTGAAGGTGATTTTCATAATCTCTGCAAACTTCAATTTACCCTTCACTATAATAGAGTTAAAATTACACAGGGAGTCTTGTTGGAATTAATTGGGCAGTGTGTTAGTTATTACTGTAGTGGTTATTGGCTCTGTGGCATAAGTGAATCTGAGTCACTCTTTCTTATTACATTTATTTATTTACACACACGCACACATGCACACACACACAAGCATGCTACTACATAGATGTGGAAAGAAGAGGACACTTTGGGGAAGAATGTTCTTTCTTTCCACCATGTGAGTTTTAAGGCCCAAACTCAAGCCATTAGGCTTTGTAGCAAGTATATCACCCACTGAGCCATTTCACTGACTGGGGAATTAACTTTAGCCATGGTGTGGTGCTGCAGTGTTGGTTCAGGGCTGTGAAATCTATGCTACATACAGGAGTCTAGACCTTCTCATTCACACTAAGAGCTATCTAGCACCATCTTGGTCCTTCATAGGCCTTCCTTCTTCCAGCTTACAAACAAAGAAACACAGAAAATAGTGTGGATTCTCTAGTTAGTCAACATTCCCTTCCATCTACATGCTACTAGACAAAGAGGTCTGTCATCTGGCTCACCCCACTCCATGGAGGTGCTGGTAAATACCACCTGATGACAAGCAGGAAAGAGGAGGCAGAGATGACAGAGGACCACAGCCCTTTGCTGTGCTCACCACTTAGAGAGAATCATGTTTTTATTCGTTGGCACAAGGGCTCAGCATACCTTTGGTTATCATTTACTTTGTTCAAGTTCAACAATACTCAAGCCCAGACATCAACTCAGCAGTCCTGGAACTGGTAATGAGAAGATCGTGTGGTGAAAAATGATCTTCTTTGAGGGTCAGTGAGATGTCTCTGCTGGTAAAGGTGTCTGCAGTCACATCTGTTGACCGGAGATCTATCCCCAGGCCCCACATGGTGGAAGGAGAGAACTAATCTCCAAGATTTGTCCTCTGATCTCTAAACATGCACCATGGCATACATGCACACACACACACACACACACACACACACACACACACACACACCGCACATTCACACTCAGACTAAATAAACATAATAAGTAAACTTAAATAGCTGGTTCTCTAGTTCCCACCCAAAATAATTCTGTTACCAGAGAGAACATAAGACATGTTTGGCCCCAGTCTCAATTGCCACCCAAATACTAAAAATGAATAATGAAAATGAAGGAGCTATTCAATATCTCTCATTAATTATCTTCTATTTTTCATTTAATCAAAATTACATATGGGGCTGGAGATTTGGCTCAGTAGTTAAGCACACTTGTCATTCTTGCAGAGGACCCAAGTTTGGTTCTCAGCACCCACATGGTGATCATGCATTTCTGAATTCTTAGAAGACACATTTAAAGTTTTATTTCTTTTTATGTGTCTCTGCATTTGCCTGCATTTTACTTGTACCACATGCATGCAGTGCACGTAGAGACTAGAAGGGGGTGCTGAATCCCCCGGAGCTAGACTTGGAGATGGCTGTGAGCTGCCATACTGGTGCTAGGCACTGAACCGAGGTCATCTGCGAGAGCGGTAAGCACCCATAAGCACTGAACCATTGCTCTAGCCCCAACAGACACATTTCTAAAGAAACAAATTGAATTTAATCTTCACATATTCTCTTAAACTGCATTACTTCTGATTGAACATGAAAGCAAAAGTCAGCGTGTGTTTCTGAATCAAGCATCAAAAATAAGAAGTGCTACTGGCCACTGCACTTAATATCAAAGAGTAGGCGTATTAGTGTAATGTCATCTTTCATTTTGGAACATCATATTCCTAGCGGGAACTATTTCCATGTGAGCTGACGTGGAAAATCAACAGCTTGAAGTAAGTTTTGAAATGAAGTGAAATGTTGTAAAATGACAGAGAGAAAGGCTCTCTGTAGGACTGACAGTTACCTGTGCTCTGCTCCTGCAGTCAGGAAGCCATTGGTTGAGGAACACGGTGCGGTACCCAGACTACTTAACCAAGATCTATTGCACCTCTCCTGTGGCATACCCTACATTATGTCCCATTTCTTTATACGAAATTGTATTTTATGCACGTTCAACATTTTAGAAAGCTTCTCATTGATATTTACTTACAGAGAATCATGAATATGCAGATGTAAACATTGAGGGGATATTATAACTGATTGTATTTAAATTTAAGTAGCTTGTTTACCATTCAGTTCCGCACTTTTCATTGCTAATCTTGCTCAAACTTCGCTATCTGACCTCTATGTAATTTGTGTCCCTTTCTACCTGGGATGAATGGTTTGTATCTGTGTATGTGAGCATGGCAGTTGCATGTGTGTGCATCTGTATGTTACATGTGCTTCTGTGTGTGTATTGTGGAGGGCAGGGATCTAGATCAAGTGTCTGACTCTACCCCAACCACACACACACACACCTATATTTTTTGTTAAGATCTTTACATTTTCTTCCACCTTAATTTTAAAGACAGAGTCTCAGTGAACTATAACTCACCATTCTGTTTGACTGGGTGGCCACCAGTGAGTGTCCAGGACCTCCTGTGTCCTCACCCACGTGGCCTCTAACCTGGGCTTTGCAGATACATTTTGCTCTGTTTGACTTGTGCGCGGGTACCGGAAATGACAACTCCGGTCATCATGCCTGCAAAGCAAGCTGTTTTCTAAGGAGCCATGAGCCTAGCTCCTCCCTTTCTTTTTTCACACTTACTCTCCTATACTCTCAGGGCCCCAGAGTCTCCTTGTAGCCCAGGCTACTTTTAAGCTCCTAACTTTCTTCCTTCACCTTCCAAGGGTGTACCCCCACAGTTTAATGTTCTCTTTCAAGAGCAATTTGACCACATTTTGTCATTTTTTGTTTAATTACTACTTTTAATTTTTTCCGTGTTTAATAGAAACATGGAAAATAATATCCTGAATTCAGTTGATCCCAACAATGGAGTTGTCGCCGTTTTGTTTGCTTCAGAATGTCTGCTTACATGTATATATTTAAGCTTCCTCCTTATAATTATTGTCCATTTTCTAACAGACCCTTGATATTTCTTGAATCCTATTGAAAGAACATTTCAATAATTCAGATTTGTATTTGAAAATGTATGTTGTCCTATTTGGCTTCAGCTGTCAGCTTGACACAGCCTAGAGTCCCCTGAGAAGAGAATCTCTCCGTTAAAAGGACTCTGCCTGGATCAGGCTGGTCTGTGGGCATGTCTGTGGGAGATTGTCTAGGTTGCAAATTGATGTGAGAGGACTCTGCCCACTGTGGGGAGAGCTCTTCCTAGGCAGGTGTTTCTGAACTATGTAAGAAAGCTAATGATGTGTCAAGTAGGGTTTGGCACTGTACCACAGTTATCCTCTTCAGTTTAACCAGTGTAATGGTCTCTGTTGTAAAAAGGAGCTTGGGTGAGGAGGGCTTAAAGCCACCCTTACCTGTGGGGAGAAGGATGAGCCTCTCGAATGCAGTTAGAAATGATACTAGTTTAGGAAGGTGACAGTAGTTGGTTTTCCTTTAGGATCCATGACCTCAACAGCCTTGTGGAGTTGACTGGATTTACAGTACCGGACAGGAACTCCCTCTTGTTCACCAGGCTTTAGAGAACCATGGGGCAGCTGTTGCTTACACCCTGGTGTAAGTGCCACCTCTGCATGCTTAGGAGCCTCTGGCCATGCTGATCATTACTGTGGTTCATAGGCTTCACAGCTGGGCATGACTATTGATCCCTTGTCTTTGCTGGAAGTTTACATAGCACTTTCAGATACTATGGGAGCTGGTTTCCAGGGAGGAGCCACAGCAACTGGCTCTCAGAGAGGAACCATGGCAGCTGACACTCAGGGAGGAGCCACAGCAACTGGCTCTCAGGGAGGAGACTTCCATATCGCTTCCATCTAAGTCCTGTGCCCAAAGTATTCAATATTCAGTGTCTCCACTAACAGAGTCTTACCTTCGAGTTCTGAGAGACAACCAAGGCCAACACCTATAGCCTAGATTGTTTTGGAACTCTCCCGGCTCCTCCTGAGCAACTCTCGCTGAAACATTTCTGGCATTTGGGGTTTTTGGTACATGGTCTGTGGTTCTTGGGAAGGGGAATCATCGCTCCACATAGCATGACTGCATTTCGACTCCCTCTCCCTCTGCTCTCTGTCTCTGTCTTTCTTTCTCTGCCTCTCTCTATCTCTTTCTTGGTTTCTCTGTAGATATGTGTCTCTTTCTCTACACATGCACACACACAGACACACACACACAGTCACACACATGCAATACACACAGGCACACAGACACATACACACTGACACACACATACACATAGACCTACACATGCACACCGATACACACACACACACACACACACAGAAGCACACTGATACACATACACACACACACACACACACACACACACACACACACACACCTGTGTATATTTACTCACATATATCGCACTTAACTATAGTTTCCACTTGGGTTTCAGTCATCTACTTGCAGAGGATAACAAAATGTAATTCAAATTTGTAAACTCAAATTATAAATGTTTTCTTCTGTCCTAAGCTATTTTATGCCAACATCATAAAATCCAAACATCTAGAAATAACTTAATTTTCTTTCATTTGTCTAAACTTTTGTGCAGGTTATAAAATGTTTCCTGATTTCTTTCTTGTCAACTGCCCTGCATTTTGTGCTGAACTTTTACTTCCTAATGGTGAACTCTGTCTGGAGTAAGCCCCTGGGCCTCCTGATTCTTTCAGCCTGTGTTTCAGGTTTTCTTCTCTGACTAGAACTGGTCCCACAGCTATTGGAAAGGAACACTGTTGTTCAAATGGCCCCATGATGCCAACATCACCGTAGAAGGCTTATGAAAAACAATCACCTCTTCTACATTGGCATTTCTTACATAGCCACTCTTTGCAGTGTTCTGTGGGGCAGTGTCAGGGGAAACTTTACAAGGAAGCCAGCCACTAACTCTTCCTAAGGCTTCGCACCAGAAACAGGACGTCCATGTCACCCATGTCATTAAGACTTTGGCTTTGTGTCTCTCTGTCGGCCCTGCCCAGGTTAGGTTTGCTGCACAGTATATCCATCCTTTGACATCACAAAGAGTATATCCATCCTTTGACATCATAAAGAGTATATCCATCCTTTGACATCATAAAGAGTATATCCATCCTTTGACATCATAAAGAGTATAT
>NC_034599.1:109668628-109706249 GCF_900095145.1 Mus pahari | reverse complement strand
GGGAGGGAGGGAGGGTGGGAGGGAGGGAGAAATTTGTTCTGACCTTTTCCCTCAACTCCTTGGAAGCGTCTTTGTCTGTTCACTCCTTGGGTCACTACTTCCAGCTCTTGTAGATATTCTCTTGTGACCCACACCTGGTGACAGCCCACAAACAGGAAACCTTGCATATTCTCCTCCACTGTGAGGTGTCCCTTTCTTCCTCACACTTGCCTGGCCACACTTGTTCCTGCAGGACATTCTGGGCTATTTGCCTTTCCCTCGTCCACCCATCCGTGCATCACCATCAGCATCTGAGGGGTTTATTCCCATTTCAACCCATGAACAATACCCTTTAAATGGGCTCTTTCTGCCTGTTTCATAGTTTAATCCCCATTGCCTTGATTAAGTGGTCTCAAACATTCTTCAATGACGTCTGAGGCTTTGGAGTTTAAGACTAAATTGCTTCTGGGGAAAACAAATCAAACTTGCACAGCAGACCCAAGGAAAGCACATTAAAACACATTACGCTGCACTTTTCTTGGTAGAATAAATTGAGAGTCTCGGTTATGTTTCTTCCAGTAATGTCGGATTCTGAGACACTGCGATTAATTTCGGCTCTGGATTGAGTTTCTCTCCCACACTCCACTCTCTGTTTGATGTGTCTACATTTTTCAGTGTATCCAATGACAATTTATGCCATAAATTATTGCTTTGGGGGCCAAGAACCCAGGGAAGAGGTATTCAGGAGGGACTGTACCAGGAGGATGTGGATTTGATCTGTGTTTTCTATGGCTGATTTGCTGGGTGTCATTGGGCCAATGGTTCCACCTTCACAGCTATTCACCTTCCATGCCTGCCTGAGGGTGTCACAGATGCCATGTCACAGCTGGAGGGGCAAAGGTAGTGTTGCTAGTCAGGAATTCAGCTGAGCTCTCCAGTCTTTCATGGTTGTCTAACACGCACCATTTGAAAGTTATAAAGGGAAGCTTAGCAAGATGTTTGCCATAGTTCCCTTGCTGTGAAGAGACACAAGGACCACCACAGCTCTTATAAAGAAAGCATTGAACTGGGCGCCTGTTTACAGTTTCAGAGGGTTAGTCCATGAGCATCATGGTGGGAAGCAGGCAAGCAAGGCACTGGAGCAGTACCTGAGGGCGTTATATCCTGATCCACAGCCAGCAGGGAGAGGAAAGAGAGACAGACAGAGACAGAGACAGACAGACAGACAGACAGAGAGACTGGAACTGGCATCTGCTTTTGGAAACCTCAAAGCCTGCCCTGATGACACACCTCCTACAACAAGACCACACTTCCCAATCCTTCCCAAACAGTTCCACCCCCTGGTGACTAAGCTTTCAAATAGATCAGCCTATGGGGAGCATTCCTATTCCAACCACCATAGGGAGGGAATATTTTCATTCTACAATTAACCTTTAACAGTTTAATTGTCTCGCTCCCATGGCAGAGCATTTGACCAGGATGCATGAGGGCCTAGGTTCAATCACTACTTTTAAGTTTAATAAAAGCCCATGTCCTTGTCATCATTAGAAATGGTCCTGGTAATTTGTACAGCATTTATGCTGTCCAGCTTCCCCCGGACCCACTGTGTTCAGGAGTGATCGCTGGTTCGGAATCATGTGGACTTTGCTCTTACCTTTTTAAAGTCGTTTCTACTGCCTACATAACTACCCTGATTCTCCTTCCCAGCCTTGCCTAACTTCACAGGAACACCAGTCTCCTTTACTAACTCTGCTTAAGCATCGCCTCTTCAGTTGGCTTGTGTCAGTGTCTGTTTATGTGTGAACTGTCTGTCTGTCTGTCTGTCTATAATCTACCTACATATCTAATGTCTATTATCTATCATCTATATATCATCCATCTATCACCTATCTACCTATCTACTTATTATTTATGTTCTTCATCATCTAATGTCTATTGTCTGTCTATCTCTCTGTCTATCTCTATCATCCATTCATCATCTATTTACCTATTATCTATCTATCTACCTACCTATCTATCATTTATCTACTTATCTAATTATTTATGTTCTTTATTATATGATGTCTATCATCTATCACCTATCATCTATCTATCTACCTATCTACTTATTATTTATGTTCATCATCTAATGCCTATTGTCTGTTGTCTGTCTATCTATCTACTTATCTAATTATTTATGTTCTTTATTATAAAATATCTATTAACTATCTATCTATTTAGAATCTATCTATGCCTATCTACATATTATTTATGTTCTTCATCATCTAATATCTATTATCAATGTATTCTATACCATGTCATCTATTTATCTGCCTGTTGTATCATCCATCTACCATCTATATTTATCATTAATATAATCATCTATTATCTGTCTTTATCTATCATCAGTGTATCTGTCATCTATCTATGTACCTATCTATATGTCCTCTATGTATCTGTCTATATATTTTTATATAACTGTGTATCTGGTATATAATTCATCACCTATCTCTGTAGACTGTTATCTATCATCTATTACCTTTGTCTACCTATATCTATCATCTACATATTATATATGTATTTGTCATCTATTTGTTCATCTGCCTATATAGCATCTATGTAACTGTCTATGTATCATCTGTCTACTCCATTTATCTATTATCTATCTTCCTATGTACCCCGTCTATATATAATCTATGTATCTGCCTGTCTATATATCATGAATGCATCTCTCTGCCTCATCTCCTTCCATTTGTTATCATCTGTTCTCGCAATCTTTTGAATAAATTGTTTATACATTCTGCTTCTCTAACTATACCTCCTTTAGGTTTCACAGGATTGAACACCCCTCATAAGTGTCTTTTCACTTTTCTATTGTCCTTGGTGCCAGATAGAAATAGAATAGCTTCTGGAGATAGCTCTGTGGTATCTGAAGACATTACCTTATACAATGAAGGGTTTTTCATTGCAAGTGAGATTAAGGTTACTTTCCACCTGACTTTAGCATACGGAGCTTGTCCTGGGTTACCGGAGTCTGCACACTGTAACCACACAGGTTCTGAGAAGCATAAAGGAGGGTACAAACCAGGGTGCTACAAGATGGTCCTGACAGACTGCTGCTGGATTTGAAAAGGGGGCAGAGCCAGGAACCAGGGGATGTGGGCATCGATGGTGAGAAGTTTCATGAGAGCACAGAATGCTACCTCACACAGTTACGTCAGGCACTTACGCTGCAGACCTGTGCAGTGCTCAAGCATGCTGGTGCAAGTCACCAAGTGGGTGGCAGTTGTGACGCCTGTCAAAAGCTAATAGACCAGCTGACTAAAATACAAACAAAGTTAAAGGTGAAAAATGCTACCAGTTACACATAAAATTAAAGAGAATTCACATCAGAGGAGATGAGCAGAGAAGTCAGCCAAGGGGATGCTCCCTGTAACATAGTAGCATCTTCCAGAGGTACATGAGTAGAAAACACAAAGAAGGATGGGAAGGGGAAGCATTTCATATTGCCTGCAAGAGACTCCTGACCATTTAACACTCACCATCTCCAGCGGCATTTTATCTAGTGTTATTGAAAGTTAAAGTAGCCTTAGCAATTATAAACAAAACTCATTATTCTAGTCATCAAATCATTGAGACTGAGGCCATCATCATCATACAGCACCAACAAGACTGTTTTGAGGTCTCAGTGACCCAGCCAACTCACATGAGATGGATAGCATTTAGCTTTTAGATTCATGCAAGCAAGTCACCTCCGAAATGACGAATATAAGAAGAAGAACATGCCAGGGGAGATAAGAAACATCTGATGTTTACTGTACATAGAGGACACAGTGGTTTCTACCCACTCTGCTATTTAATCCTCAGACTTCGTTGTAATGGATGTGATTATTAATCCCATCTAAAAGCTCATAATAGAGCTTAATCTTTGGAGAGTTTTAGAGTGATGAGTGACAGACAGCAGCACTGGAACTAAAACCAATTCTCTGTGAGGATGGAAGGCAAGCTCTTCCCCAGCTAATATCTCTTCTACCCAACAAATGGAAAGAAAATGATGGACACAGCTTGCCTTCATCTTAAAAACAGCTTAGGGATTCCAGGGCAATGAAAAATACCTTCATTTACTCTCTTCCTATTGACTAAAATATTAATAAGAGACGCTTCATTCACATTTCTTTATACTACGTTTTAAGAAAGTCTGGGAATATAAAAGGCTAGCTTATTCATCACAGTGTGAAAAACAAACTGGTGGAAATGGCCTGTGTTTCCTGGGCTCCCGCACCACCCTGCATTGAGCGCTTTTCATAACAGCATGTTTTACTTGCAGATACTATGTTACATGTGGAACCCCACACATCCATGCACGTTTTCCAGCTTTACTAAATCTTTCATCTCTCAAGAAAAACTTTTTAAAATGGGTATCACCATTATCCATTGTATTTGTCAATGTGAGATAGACTTGCCTTTGAAGGGAGGCTCAATGATCTTGATTCAGAAGGTCTTTGTGTCTGTCTTTAGGGCACTGTCTTGATTACACTAATTGTAGGGGGAAGACCTGATCACTGTGGGCAGCAGCATTCCTTATGCAGGGGAGTCTGGGACTGGAGAAAGCAGGCTGAGTATAAGCCTGCCTGCACTGGGTTGTTCTTCTCTGCTCTCTATGCCACCATCAGTACACTGAGAAGACGGGGACAATCCAAAGTTATTTAATTCTCTAGTTCTGTTCTGGTTTGTTCTGAGTTGGTGTTTCATGTAGCCCAGGCTAGACTAAAATTTTCTATGTAGCTGAGGATAACCTTGAACTTCTGATTCTGTTTCTCCACCTCATAAATGATGGGATTTAGGCATATGCACCAACTGCGGCACATTCATCTTGTTCTTAAAATGTTTTGGTCCAGTTTCCTGTGTGATGACAGCAGGTTTTACTATATAATTTTTGAATTAATAACTTTAAGAGGTAAACAAATATATGTTAACATGAAGTGACTTAGAAATAGTGATACTCTAAGATGATTATTAAAAGTAATTAAAATAGGTATATAAAATTTAGCCTAGAAAAGAAAACAGCTTCAATTAAAACACAGATTGCATTATAAAATATTTCCTGTAATGAGTCATAGAGAAACAACCAAATGCGATTGAAATAGGCACAGGAATTCCCCCAGTTTAATGTAACATGGGTCGTATTTCAGAGGCACGGTAATGGCATAGACTGTTTTATATAGTAAAGACAGAACAATGAATTGGAACGAATGCCTGGGAGAAGACCCAGTGAGTAGAGCATTCACTGTGCAAGCATGGAGGGTCTGAGTTTAGATGCTCAGAACTCACGTGAACCTGGATTCAGTAGAGCATGTGTGGATTCCCATGGCTCCTTCAGGAAGATGGGAGGAGAGCGGAGGCTCCCTGGAAGGTCAACCCTGCTGTATGCAGAAGCACACAGCAAGAGACTCTGCCTCAAGCAAGGTGGAAGGCAAAGAAGCAACATTGAACTTTGATTGTCCTCTGACCTCCACACTCTTGCATGAGTGTGTGTGTGTGTGTGTGTGTGTGTGTGTGTGTGTGCGCACACACACACACACACACACACACACACACACACGCACACATGCACACGCACACTTTTATTTTAATACATGGGCAAGTGGGCATTCTTAGGTACAAAGGCACCGGAGCCAGAGCAAGCACGGTTGATGAGCCTTATCCAGACCTCTTGTGCAGAAAGAGCTTCAATTCTCCTAGGCTGTCATGTTGCTCCTTCTACTTGGACTAGACAGACTCTGACTTCAGTGGCCTTGCTAACTGGAAACATACAAAAGCTATCTCACCTTGACCTTAACATCCATCTCAAGTCTGATTTTCTACCCCCATAAACCCGAACACTTATATTTCTGGAGAGAACGGATAAGAATGGACAGCCAGTCAAAGCATACTTAAAGGTGTAATATTAACACTGTCTGTCTCAGAATATAACTTACAAAAATAGCAGATGTGGATGTGTATTAGTAGAAAGAGTTGATTCAGGGAACAGAATAATATAGTGTGTCCACTGGACAACTTATAATTAAATTTCAAAAATGAAACCACCCAAGTGATAATGTTTTACTTAAAAAAAAAAAAAGAGGCTTCAAAACTGATCACATTGTCTTTGATGTGAACATCTAGATATCTGGGACTGTCTGTAATCAGCAGCTAGATATATGAAATTCTCTAATACACTGTTCTCATCTCCAGACTGGCTTCGTCTTACGTGGCTTCTGAGCTGGATTGCTTTGGAATCTCTTATATAGGGTGATAATTATAAACTGATACCCAAGTTGTCCCAAATATAGCCGTCTCTGTCAGCAGACACATCTCAGTACCCACCAGGGCGAGGTTTTCTGATGCTGAAATTGGTGTGAAATTATTATAATGAAGCAAAGATGGACTTGGAGTATCTCTCCCATGAACACCCCCATGTTTCTGCTTAGGTGGTTCATTTACACTTATTTTGAGGCAGATCGGAGTCTGCAATCACTTCCCTTCTCAGTGATTTATTTATTTCACTCAGCAGTAGAAACAATCACAAGCATCGGGTGTTTGTGATTGAAAATAAAGCAAGGTAAATGAGAGTGCCTAATGAATTAGCAAACGCAAACAGGCTCATGGCTCCTTTTCAAGTTCTCCTGTCGTCGTAAGGAGAGTTGCAAGGGAAAGGGGTGAATTCCATGTCTAGGAATTGGGGTTTAAAATTAGAATGGATTTCCAGCACCTTGGGAATGGTGTATACTGCTGAGAGGTTAAATGCCTGAACACAGATGACTTTTTTGCTCTTTCCAAAGACTCCTATACTTCACACTGTAGACTACTGTAAGAGCACGGAGATTTGAACTGCCATCAGACAAGGTGAGACACACAGCTTGTACTGAAAGCAAGAGAGAGCTAAAGGACTGAACTCGGGGGTGTTTCAGGACCACATGCTTGCCTGGGAGGCAGTCCCCCTTAATGACTATGACAGTGACCTCTCTCTCTCTCTCCTCTCTTTCCCCCTCTCTCTTCTCTTCTCTTCTCTTCTCTTCTCTTCTCTTCTCTTCTCTTCTCTTCTCTTCTCTTCTCTTCTCTTCTCTTCTCTTCTCTCTCTCTCTTCTCTCTCTCTCTCGCTCTCTCTCTTTCTCTCTCTCTCTCTCCTCTCCTCTTCTCTCTCCTCTCTCTCCTCCCTTTTCTCTCTAATTCTCTCTCTCATTCTTTCTCTCTCCATTCTGTTCTGGACCCAACTCTAACTCTGAAAGCACCTTTTAGCTAAAGTATTCAACTTAAAGCCAATTGTGTGTGTGTGTGTGTGTGTGTGTGTGTCTGTGTGTGTGTCTGTGTGTGCTTCTGTGTGTGTGTATGTGTTTGTGTGTGTGTGTATGCGGGTGTGGGCACATCATGGTACATTTGTGGAGGTCAGAGGATTCTCCACCTTGCTTGAGATAAGGTGCTTTACCACGTCTTGTATCTAACTAGCTGGCTGTGAGCTTGTAGCCATTAGCTAGCTCTGTCTCCCACTTCCTGCAGGAGTGCTGGGGCTGCAGGGACTTGTAGTACTGTGTCTGGTTTTACATGGGCTCTGGGATCCAAACTTAGATTATCAGGCTTAAGTGGGAAGTGCTTTATCCACTGGGCCATCTCCCTCGCCACTAGAACCACGCTAATTACTGTTTTTACTTTGCTTTAGTATAAACAGGACAATTGTCAGTGTCCGGTCAGACTCACGTCTGTGGTGCTTGACTGAAGCACACACTTACTCTGAAATTACTGCAGTGTAACGGAGAACATGGAAAGCAGTGCATCCAAGACATCATCATTTATTGTTTTTCCCCTAATTCCTAGATGATAGGAGGGATACTCATCTCTTTCTTTCAAGTGCATTGCCAACGATGTGTCCAACGTGACCTAGTTCCTTTAATAAGAAACATACATTTTAAAGGGTAGAGAGATTATGGGCAAAATACTTGGTGCTAAACCCAACCTTGAATCTTTAGTACCCACATGAATGCACACACACACACACACACACACACACACACACACAGGTATACATGCACACACGCACACTCACACACAGAAAAGGTGGGGCACGGTGAATTGTGTGCCATTTATCTGTCATCTTCATACTGGAGAAATGGGAGATGATCCCTGGAGCTCCATGGCCAGCCAGCCTGGCCAAACTGGTGAACTCTGGGTTTAGCAAGAGAGCCTGTTTCAGGAAAATAGAGAACAGCTGAGTAAGACCCAAATATCAACCTCTGGCCTCCATGTGCAAAGACATACTCATGCACATACACACACACACACACACACACACACACACACACACACACACACACCACAAAAACATACTTTCAAATAATCTCAGAATATTCTGAGAGTACCATTTCTGAACTTCACATTTTCTCTACGTCGCCATTAGGAAGAACTCTAGCCGATTGCACTCTAACGAAAGAATGGGACAAAGGCAGGTCTGAAGAAGAGAAATCAGTTCGTGAGGAAGGGATGGGAACTTCTCTGTGTGCCTCCAATGGACTTAGCAAAATGGAGGGGGAGTGCTTGTATTGTCTGCAGTCAGTTTATGGGCCTCAGTGTTGGTTTTTCCTTCCAGCACTAAATGCCACCTGCTCTCTCGGCCTTGTCCACATAACAGAAAGAAGGGTCAAGAGAGGCCGTGTCTTTGGCCACCAGCCTGCTGTTACCCAGCGTGCTTATTCATCCACAGCTGCTTCCTTGGGCTTTTATTGCTCATTTCTCTATACTTAATTTCTGAAAACCCTGCAGTAAAAACTAGACATACCCCTGTGGGACTTCTTCTCTCTCTTCCATCCCTGGAGTAACCAGTACACTACTTCTGTTTTCAGTATTTGGGGCACGTTGTAGAAGAGACAAAATAAAGCGAAGTCATTTTGAAAATTATTTTATCAAGCGTGCTCCTGTTAAAACCATTTTGATTTATTCTTATTTTATGTGTATGAACCTGCAGGAGTATCTGTGTACCATGGGAATATAATGTTCATGGAGGACAGCAGGGGGCATGAGATTACCTAGAACGGGAGTTACAACTGGTTGTGAGTTGCCATGCGGGCGCTGGAAATTGAACCTATGTCTTCGGCAAGAGCACAAGTGTTCATAACTACTGAGCCATCTCTCCATCCTGCAAAGAGATTTTTAAAAATATTTATCATTTTATCTTGATGGTGTGCATCTGCATGTGAACATAAACACGTGAGTGCTGAGATCCCAGAAAATCATAGGCCTTGGATGACCTAAAGCCAGGGTTACAGGAAGTTGCGAGCTGAATGATGTGGGTGCTGGGAATTGAATTCATGTCCTCTGCAAAGGTAGGACATACTTAACTGAGCTGCCTCTTCAGCTACTTAGAAATATTTTTAAAGAGTTGTTGTATTACTCTTTTTAATTATGCTTATGTGGAGATGGTATATGAGTACATGTCTTTTGGCAGACCAGAATAGGGAAAAGAATTCTCCAAGCTGGAGCTTCTAGAGGTTGAAACTGATGGACATGGGTGCTAGCAACTGAAATCAAGTCCTCTGCAAGAGCGCTACACACTTTAACCATGGACATCTCCCCAACTTCCCTGCTTAGAACAATAAAGTACTTATATTTTGTTTAGATTTCATGTTGATGAGGCCTTATAGTTTGAAAGGCAGTTGTGTTTAAGCCAATTAGGACAGATTTCATAAAATTCCCATTGCACCTGGTTGTGTGCAAGATTCCCAGGAAGATATGAACAAAGGGCTACTCGCCCTAGATAGGGCACCAACAACAGACCAAAGAAATTACTAAATGCAGGTCTAGTTTAGGCCAGTGGGTGTATTGGAGTTCCTGTCAAGAGTATGTGGGAGCAGTTGCTTACAGGACCAATAATAACTCAAAGGCAACAGTATTTCCTCAAACCCTCCCACCTCTCCCTCCATGCACGTACACTCATGAAAGCTGCTTCCCTAAAGCTTGTTAACCAACTCAAAGGCAGCTCCTTTGACAACTCTCCTCTAATCTGGTAGTTGTTACTATGTCTGTAACTTTGGGGAAATGTTTGGTATATTTTGTAACTTTCAGGAGGTTCCTAGTCCTTGTGTGTTTCATCTACTTCCTGGGCCTTTTAGGTTGTATCTAATTCCCAGGCCTTGTAATTTCATCTACTTCCAGGTCCTTACATGCTTTGTTTACTCCTTGAGTCTTACAAGGTTACTTTTCCCCCTCCAGGTAAGAATGTTTCACAATTCCAATTTCAGTATGAGACCCTAAGAGCATGTGCAGGTGTGGGTGTGTTTTCAGGACCTGAAAGGGAGCTCTGAGAATAAAGACAAAAGTGACTCAGTAAACTTGTCTATTTATACTACCTCTATCTTTCACTCTCCTGCTTGTGTGGCCAGTACCTGTCTGTGGAACTCACAAAGTTTATAGGAACTTTCCTATCCCTCTAACTTTCTTTATGATTTTGGTCAAGGGAATTAAGTTAAAAGAAAAGAAAACTGTGTATGGTAACATACACTTGTAATCTCAGTATACAGGATGCCAAGACAGAAGAATTGCCATGGGTTTGATGCCAGTTTGTCCTACATAGTGAGCTGCAAGCCAGCCAAGGCTAGCTGGAAAGACTGTCTCAGGGAAAAAATATTTTGTAGTTGTTTGTAAAAGGCTCGTGTTTTACTTTAATTTAAGCACTGTTTGGTGAGTGGGTTGTCTTTGGACCCCATTTCTATATGCTTATCAGCTAATTATACAGTGTGGATATGTTTTGTAGGTGAGACCTTTTTGAGAATGTGTCTCTAGGCAACTTGAAAACAGTTTTCTGTTTTGCATTAAAAACTTTGGGTTAAGCAAACTGATTCAAATTAGTCATGTCAGTGAATGAAGGTATAGGATGAATTCAAGAACAGAGTATGTTAGACCTGTCACAGGAAACACACACACACACACACATACACGGCATACACAAACATAGCTAGCACACATACACTCAACACACACATACAGAGTACACATACTTGTAGCACATAACATAACACATACACAAACACACAAATGCAAAACACATACACACAACCAGCACACATACACACAAATACACATACACACACACTTGCCCCATTCATAAGGCTCTGAAAAAAATACAATTCTCCCTCCACCATCTCTTTCTACTCTGTGTGTGTGTGTGTGTGTGTGTGTGTGTGTGTGTGTGTGTGTGTGTGTGTGTGTGAAATACAGACCCAAGCCTTAAATACCATGGAGAGTTTCCTTTGATGAGACTTTCAAAACGTTACTCAGAATCCTGGCTGTGGTGTGGCCATACTCCCCTGTGCCTGCCAAGCCTGGTCTAACGTTTGGCCTTTTTCATTTTTATTTCTGGCGAATGCCTCGCACAGCAAAGCTAGTTGTTTGACTCACAAATTGCAGCTCAGACCCTCGGTCACAGCGTGTCCATTTTACAGCAAAGTTCATGATGTATTTGATCTTAAACATGCCACAGAAAATTGAAGTTGGGGCAGCTCAAATATCACCTCCACAGGTGTGGACAAGCAAGAAACACTGTGACCTTCAGATTTGGCCTCTTTTGTCCTTCCTTAGAGACAGGATACACAAAGGTTACTAAGTTGATTTATGTTAAGTTAAAGCCATTTTGATACAGCAATGACCTTGTAGCAATAAAAGTTTAAGTACCCAGTTCTTTGGGGATCTGTGAAAAAATAACACTCCTGAAATAGCACGTATCTTCTGTGGGAGCTTGTGAATGTGAGAGAGTTTATGGATTTGAGATGCGTCCCGAAAAGAGGGACCTAAGTATAATCACTGTGTGCTTTGGAATTTAGCTTTTACTGAGTGATGGAAGGTGCCAAGGAGGGTGAAGAAAGTGAAATGTTGTGATATTCTTTGAAATCTTCCTTCCCCAGGCTGAGTAGGCTTTTAAGAGGACTGATCACACACACACACACACACACACACACACACACACACACACCAGTCTTACTTTCTTTTTCCCTCTTGTCCATTGTGTCACATGGTGGGACCTCATTGTTCCCCAGGTCTCTAATCTATGACACAAAAGGGTGCTCTTATCTTTAAAGCATGGTGAGTGCTCTCTGAGCTTTAAAAACTCTAAGCTTCCATTTCAAGCAACTGTTACATGATACACAATAGGAGATGAGTGTGTGTGTGTGTTTGTGTGTTTGCGTGAAAATATTTTGTTCATAGGGAATCTAAAACCATAGAAAAAGAGTAATAGATAAATATATTAAAAAGTCTAGCTTATGATTACTAAAGTTATTCAATCTATTCAAAATTTGCTGGCATGGAAGATATAATAAACATGTCAGAATTTTAATTGGCCAAGTCTGACTAGCAGAAACAGGCTTGCTTAGTGAGACTGCTGGAGTTACTGCCCTTCAGGATTCCACACAAGAGCTCCCCTTAGCAAAGCTGCTTGATTGATTTCTTGTTTTTCAACAGATTAGATTTTTATAGCACAATTAACATTGCCAGTTTAGGAGTCATGGGAGAACCTCCTTCTCTGTGCCTCAGGTCTGTTTGAAACTTGTGATCCTCCTGCCTCAGCCTCCTCAGTGCTAAGATTATGGCATGAATCACTAGCCCAGCTAATGCTAACACATTTTATAAACACTAATAACGTCTCTGGTTAGCATAGAAAATAATGTCATTATGACATTTCCACAGGCAGATTTATGCATCATTATTCTTTGCTTTAGTGACTTCTTCTATTCCTCCGTTCTGCCTAGTATTTTGTCAACTTGACACAAACTAGACTCATTTGAGAAGAGGGAGCCTCAACTGAGAAAATATCCCCAGCAAACTGGCCTGTAGGAAAGCCTGGGGTCCATGTTCTTACCTGATATTAGTGTGGGAGGACCAGCTCACTGCGAGTGATAGAGCACGGGGCTGGTAGTTGTGAGCTGTATGAGAAGGCAGACAAGCAAGCCAGAAGGAGCAAGCGAGAAGGAGCAAGCCAGTAAGCAGCTCTCCCCATCCCCTCTGAATCGACTCTGGCCTCCGGTCCCTGCTTACGCTTCCTTCAGTGATGAACTGTACTATGGAGCAGGAACCCTCTCCCCCCAGGGCGCGGTCTGTGCTTGGGAGTTTGCTTTACCCTAGTGGTAGAAACCCCAAGACTCCTTCTTGTTCCTCTCCCCCCTCCCATGACTCCCCTTTCTTCCCCAACATTGGCCCCCTTCTAGTTTCAGATTTTCTCATGGCTTACATATCTGTATGTTTCTATGCAATGTGTGTATACTTATATACACAGCTATACCAAAATACCATGCATTAGCATATCTCATTACAGTATTCTAGAATATTGTATTAAATAATTATTAATATATTTCCCCCTCAATTCCATGTAGGAAAAAAATGCCAGAGATAGATATATTTCTTTCCCCTTTGCTCTCTCCTCTCCTGCTTTTCTACCTTCTCCAGGTAGAGTTCTGCTTCTATTTGTATGCCGTGTGTGTAAACTAGAGTGCACACACATGAGAAAATGTGTGATATGTATAAACCAGAGTGCATACAGGTAAGAAAACATGTGATATTTGTCTTTCTGAGTCTGCCCCATTTTGCCTCCCAGGATCCTCTTTGTCTGCAAATGACGTCACTGCATTCTTCTCTACAGCTGAACCAAACCCATTGACAGTGACACATTTTTCATACAGCCCAACTTTCTGAGGGGAGAGCGTCGACACTCATCCCAAATAACAAGTCGGCCTGGGGGATTTGCTAAGACGAGCTGTAGGAGTGTGTGTATGCTAAAGGTTAAAACTGAAAAAGAAAAAGACAGACTGTATTTAATTGTTGTTCAGTTCCTTCCTTTTCTAAGACTGATATTTCCTCGATTGTTCATTTTTCATACCAGAAATTAAGGCACATAAATTTATACCATAGATTGTTATGAAGGGTTTCCAAGAACTGACTATGGAAGGAATTGTTTTCTCTCCCAACCTAGAGCCATATTAAATACTTACAGTTACAACATGTGCTTATTTATGGACTCTTTGATTTTACCATTTTATTTTAGTGTGGTGGATATTAGAACAAACCTGACTGAATTTGAAATTGCAATCCTGACTCCCATCTTTACCAATAACATTAGATAGGCTGTTCACTCTCTCTCATTCCTCACTTCTCCATCTGAAAAATGTGAAAAATAAGATCAGTGATAGAGATGGGTCATGTGACCTCAAAGGCCTTCAACCCTCTATCTGCTTGATACTTTAATTCATTAATGCTGATTATGTGTCATCTCATGAAATGCCGTTTTCCAAGAGTATACTTAAAATACGTCTTCAGAATCATAAAGCAAAGAATAATTGTACAATGGTACATATAATGAGTTATACTGCTGCTCGCATGTGGGAATGATATAAAAACTAATGGCCACAGTCAAAGCAACGTTGGTCTGGCATAGACAGGAAACTTACTGATCGAATCCACTGTACAGACGTCTGATTGTGGGCGGGAGAGACGCATCAGTGATTAAGAGCGCAGGTTGCTCTTACAGAGGATGGGCTTGGGTCCCAGCACAAGCACACGGCTCTCAGTGCCTGTAACTCCGGTTTTATATACCTCAGTGCCCTCTTCTGGCCTACAACTGCACAAACACATACAGACAATAAATAAATAAATCATTTTTTAACAAGAAGTTCCATAGAACGATATCAGCTCAAACCTTGCAAACCGGCATCTCACATGTAGTCAGGGCCTTATTAACCGAAGACCCCATGTAACTCGCACACTCCATGACTCACTCTCTGAACAAAGTGAGGATAATGGAAAATATATGTCCATGCATGCTTGGAAGAACTAAATTACAGTATATAAACAAAGCATGCGATATACTTTAGGATATCGTGCTCAATACACGCTCCATTGATCTACTGTTTCTTTGGAAAGTTTCTTTCTTGTCCCCAAACTGATGGCCTTACGGTATTAACCTGTAAGTATTAGAGAAATGTAATGGAGACAGGTACTTTGTTTCACTTTGATTTTGATTTTGCTTTATCATCATCCCAGCCGAGAACCTTTAATTTGAGCAAGTGAGTTTCAAAGTGAAGGTTGGAGTCCTAAAAATAAAATATGTCAAAGCAGGGGTATTGACATATGTGTGTATGTATGAGTAAGTATACATATATATGTATATGGTGGTATGTGTGTTTGTGTATATGTGTGCATATATTTGGGTGTGTGTCTATGTATGCTCATATGTGGGTGTGTGTATGTTTGTGTATATGTAGATGTGTGTATTTTTGTATATATGCATAGGTGTGGGTGTATGTTTGTGTATATGCATGTATATGTGGGAGTGTGTGTGTATGTATATGTGTAATTGTGGGTGTGTGTATATGTAGATGTGTATATGTGTATGTATATGTGTATATGTGGGTGTATGTTTGTTTTTATATGTATGTCTATATGTGGGTGTGTATATGTGAATATATATGTATGTGTATATATATATATATATATATATATATATATGTGGGGTGTGGGTGTGTATGTGGGTGTGTGCACAAATGTGTGCACACATGCCTGCTCATGTGTATGTGTGTGTGTGTGTGTGTGTGTACGTGTGTGTGTGTGTGTGTGTTCATCGGAACCACCTCTTTCTTTTCGACTCAAACGCTGAGATCACAGACAAGGCTGAGATGACATAAAAAGCTACACAGGGAGGAGGAGCTCTGGGTCCCACCATTCGTTCCTCAGAGTCTCTTGGAATCCCACCCACAAGGCATTGGGTGCCTTGCCTGTGCCCCTTGCCTAGTTGTCTCAGGGATACTCAAAGTGTTCCACACATTCCTGCCTCTCCCCTGGCTGCTCTCCAAGGACACCGAGCCTGGGACATGCGAATGATCTCATTGCATTTCAGTAGATGGTGAAGACAGTTGTGGAAAGTGCCGTGAACACTGACAATTAATGTTGTAGAAATATTTAATCCCAATCTGAGGTTTCTACTCCACTGTAATCATTCAGTTCCCAGATAAAAGACGCACAACTTGTATTATTTACAATAAACCTTAAATAGCACAAGAGATTGGCAGATATCTCCCCTCCATGCTATTAGAATCTACTTTCCTATCAATAACCTGAGTTATACTTACTATGTCTCATCTGGGCTGCTCTTAACTCCTATTGGGCAGCCCTCAGGGCCACATTTTTATGATTCACCCAGCCCATTGTGGCTTTTCCTTCCTCCCCAACTTCTTCACCTCCTCGTGGTTCTCTACCTCCCCCCCAGGCCCATGAATCCTCAAACCCACCTATGTTTCTACACAGCTATTGGCTGTTGGCATTTTATTTACCAATCAGAAATACCTTGAGTCTATGTACACACTCTGTTGTCTCTGGGGCAACCAGGTCTTAGGGGCCCACATCTAGTATTACAATACAGAGCAAAAGACCAAACCTCAACACAAAAATGAAACTACTTACTTTTGCACACTACTGGACATAAATGTTTAGTAAACTCGGAAGTCCCTAGTGTTAATGTATTAGAGGACTTGGATTTTCCCTGTGATACCCTAGGTTCAATCCCCAGTGCCACAGAACCAGAAAAGATTGACAAAGAATGCAATTGTATCGATTATGTCCTTAAAATCGTCCTTGTTTGCAGTTCTCAACTTTCTGTGATTCCTGCTTCAGGTGATTCAACACTCTCTTCTGGTCTCCTCTGGCTTTCCATTTCTATGGCACACATACAGCAGAACAGGTCCAGACAGAAGCAAACAGGCTCACACACATATACACATAGACACATGACCATAATGCTAAGAAGCAAATAAGCATTTCTGTGAAGAATGATGGTCAGTGGTTATCTGGCTGTATGTAGTGAGTCATTTTCTTTTAAATGATTTATTGTTATACTTGCCTGGTTACTTGAGGCCTTCCAAGTTGTAAACATATCACTGTAGAACTCTGGTCCAGTCCTCTCTGGTGGCTGAGAAGTATTAAAATATCATTTTGTAAGAATCTGTCTATCAGTGTAGTTTTCTTCTAAGAACTTAGATATTGAACTTTTTGACTTTCTGAGCTTAAAGTCAATGTTTTAATAGAAATGTACTCATTGTCAATGCAAGTGCTTTGTGATAAGACCAGTTTTAGTTTAGAAAAGGTTTTTCTGTTGCATTGATTTTGTCCCAACCCGAGTAACATTGAAAGGAAAGGTATTAAAGTGAAAACCTTAAGAGAAATGCCGTTGGCAGTTGTGGGAAACAAAGTTAATGGTCATTGGCCCACTTTGTTCAAGAGCTTGCTTGGAAATCATGCCATAAGCCACGTGGTATGCAAGACATTGATTCATGCTTATACTACAAATGATGCATATCATAAGTCTGACATAATCAATTTAGATAAATTTAGCAATTTGTGATTAATGCATTAATTTATTCAATTAATCAAAAAGACTGATGACAAGTACAGATCTTAATGTCAAGTTTCTATTTCTTGTGACAAGAATTCATTTAAGACTTATTTTTACTTTTGAATTCTGTGGAGGCCAGTACATGCATGTGAGTATGGCTGCCCTTGGAGGCTAGAAGATGCTGCCAGAACCCCTGGTACCGAACTTACAGTTGTGTGTCGCATGAGCTGAGCACAGCTCTGCAAGAGCAGCAGGCACTCTGACCTGTGGAGACATCTCTCCCACCCTTAGGAAGTTTCTGTTGAACATGACAACCTAGAAAACAATCTCATAAACTCTGTGCTGTTGAGTCAACATTACAGTATGCACCTACTCACAGACACCCATACAGACACATGGAATAAAAATAAAATAAACCTTTGCTTTAAATGTATAATTGGAATGGCCTTGAAAGTGCTTATTAAATGTAAGCTAAACTGTTATCAGAGTGAACTCATTTTACTCGATGAATAATTCAACTGCAATAGAAAATGCCCAGAAGAGACACTGGAAGAATATCTTAGCCCCTGAGTCACACTTTATTCTTTGACCATTCTACATTGTAAACATGAAATAATTATTCATCGCAAAAATGTAAGAATTCCCAGATTGTGATTTTATACATAAATGCTAAACACAAAATAAAATATTAAACAGTACTTTTAAAGTGTGTTAATATTACACTGCCATCTTCACCCATCTACCAAAAGTTTTACACACCAGTATAATTTTCCTGTAGTAATTCTGTCTATGACATTACACCAGTTACTTACCAGTATATACCAGTATATAGTAAATATATATCAGTTATATATTACCAGTTATACACAAGTATATACCCAATGTACTTTAAAGACCACACAGAGGTTCTTTTTTTCCCCCATAGATTCTGAGTTTTCTGCTCTAGCTCACATGTGTGAGTTTACATGCACATGTGTGTGCTTCTAGGTAAAGCTAATTCAGACACACATTTGTAGCATGTATTCACCGTGTACAGTATTTAATTTGTCACGATCCAGTGGCTCAGCAGATCTTTGCCTAATGAATGAATCTCAATCACTATCTTGTCCTCAGCCGCTGTTTACTAGAAATTCCCTAAATAACGCCTCCCCATACAGAAGTCTATTCGGAGCACTGTGCTCATGGTTAAAAGCTCATCAGAAAACAATCATTTCTATAATTGGACAAATCTATCAAAATAGATGACTTGCAAAATTATAAACACTCTGGAAATTGGCCTGAGGCAAAATATGCCCTATTCCCTAAGTGTCTCCATTTTCTCACTGAGGAGAAGAAACACAATGCAAGTGTCCTGTCTCATATTCCTCTGGGTGGAAGAGGAGATGTCAGTGGGCCCTCATCTCCTTCATCCAAACACTTGCTTTGCCAGGGACTTCTAACCATGGATCTGTCCTCACAGAGAACAAACTCTCCTGGCAAAAGCTGTGTGAAGACACTCTGTCCCCTCCCTTCCCACCTGTTCTTGGCTGCATTTTGCATTCCCTGTCACCCCCAGAGGAAAGACTGCTCCTCAATTAAAACCTACTTCAGCTCACTGTTTCACAGTACTGTTTCCTGCATACTCTCCTTTTGTTTCCATTCATTTCTTTGCAGTACAAATCTCATTATGTGTGCGGGGAAGACTGGGGGAATTTCTTGAGATATGGTCCTATTTAGCCAAGGTGTACTTCAAACTCACTTTGTAGCAGAGGGACCTAAATCTTCTGATTCTCTTAACTCTACTTCCCGTGGTCTGGAATGACAGCCATAAGCTATTGAGCCTGGCTAACAACTCTAATGTCTTACTCCCCCTTTCATTGTATGGGGGGTAGGTGTGTGCTTTATTTTGGTCTTTGCCCACCGTAACCACAGGTGTCTGTGCAGTTGGCAAAGACCAGAATTGCTCATGAGGGGGGACAGGATAGATGGAGGAAGCTGCAGTGGTGAGAAAGAGCTGCGGCCTAGGAATGCCGACAGACAACAGCTCTAGAGGCTGAGAGGCAGGTCTCAAGGCTACCCAGCAGGAACAGAGCCCACTCCTGCTCATACTGAGCTTGAGCACTCTCCAGAACCACAGTCCTGGAAGAATGCAAACTTACTGCATTGTAAGCCATTGGGTCAATGAGAATCTGTCCCAGCAACAATGAGCAACTAATAGAATACTAACATCCTCTTTATTTATGCTACCCGTGATGTTGAACCAACTCCAGAGCCAACAGTCTACAGCAGTGGCTGACACCTCGAGGGAGTATTTATGTTTTGCTGTGACATTTTGGGTTCTAGGGTTTGTAGACTTGGGATGTTGTGACGTTCCCGCCTTAGTACTCGAGCATAGCTTCATTCAAGTGAAAGTATGCTACCTCCCTCTTCAGAAGAGATTGTCCTTGGATGTGACTCTTGAATTTGACCTTGCCCTCTCCATGGAGCACAGTGGGGATTTAGAGCAGGCCTCATAGAAAAGTAAAACAGGGCTCTGCTGATTTTATGTCTGTAACCTGAAAAGAGTAAATAGTAGACTGATATATATATATATATATATATCATGCATTTGTTTATTGCTTCAGCCACTGAAGTATATTTCATAGTTTACAATCTGCAACCAAAGTATGTTGTAATCACACACACACACACACACACACACACACACACACACACACACACCAACATCATGGACATAAGTTTTATTTTATGAATGGGAAAAGCATTGTAGGTCCAATCATTCATTTCGTGTGTCGCTGAGTACAAAGGACCAAACATGAGAAGCTGCTTGCTGTCAGCTGGCTCACAGAAAATGTGTGAGTAAATTGTAAAATATAATTTGTACCACTGGAGTCAGGGAAGCTGTTAACCACACTTTTCCAGATTCTGCCTTTCGTATTAATATGTTAGATTGCAGCTTTGATTGTCTGTAATATGTTGCCTGTCTGGGGAACCATGCAGATAGATGTGGGACAAAGTCTGTGGTTTTGTAAGCAGCATTTCAATTGTAAAATAATGAACCCCTTTTACTGAAATGTGATAAGAAGCAACTTGACATTGTGGGGTGCAAATAATTGGTTCCCATGAGAGATTGCAAAATCCATATTTTCTGATAAAATAAAGAGTAAGGACACAGTTGCAAATTATAAGGCAGTTATGGCTTAGCGAGTCGATAAAAATCTCAGAATTAGTTATTAGAATCATGTATTTGGAGGGAACAGGGTCAGGCAATGTTGCTTTAACTGCCATGTGATTTAGTCATATTTCATGGTATGATAATAAGAATTTTCTTCATGTCTGAGTGATTTCTAGGAAATCATTCAACTTAAAGCAACATGATTAATATCATGATGGAATAATTTTAAAGTATTTTTCCCCCAAAGAAATGAGTCTGAATAACGGGTCTAAGTATAGTGTCAGTGGACAGTCCAGTATTTCCATCCATTTACAAATTACCTAAGTTATTCAGTCTCTCACACACATTTTTATAATGGGCAAAATGTGTCACATTGAATTATTCTGGGAATTAAACAAATTACAGTATATGCAGCAGTCTGAGAAGGGTTTATGTACTGTAAAAATCCCTAAGTCTGCTTCCATGATGTATGCTTCAAGGTTCTATTCCTTGAGTATCTTAGAAAGCCCTATGTCACGCTGGGCGTGGTGGTGCACGCCTTTAATCCCAGCACTCGTGAGGCAGAGGCAGGCGGATTTCTGAGTTCGAGGCCAGCCTGGTCTACAAAGTGAGTTCCAGGACAGCCAGGGCTATAAAGAGAAACCTTGTCTCGANAAGAAAGAAAAGAAAAGAAAGAAAAGAAAAGAAAAGAAAAGAAAAGAAAAGAAAAGAAAAGAAAAGAAAAGAAAAGAAAAGAAAAGAAAAGAAAAGAAGAAAAGAAAGTCCTATGTCAGGGCCCCCCGCTGTACAGAGGCATTCGGATGTCAGACTCAATGCAGTATACACGCCTGTAGACCATGTCAGCTTCAGGGATTGACAGCCAAATGACAGGGTAGCAGTGAGTGGCACCTGTCACTTGTGTTAGTTCCTAGGCCAGGAAAATATGGAAGGGGCTGGGAAGAATGGGAAGAAGGGTAACATGGGGATCTGTCTGACAGGTCTAAGATGCTAGCTAGCAAGATACCTGGCCCATGTCAGACTAGCCCAGTAACTGCCAGCTTGTGACTATTACAGCTGTCTAAATGGCTCCATGATTAAAGCTACTGCTGTTCAAGCTTGAGGCCCAGAGTTCAATACCCAGAATCCTTGTAAACACCAGGAAGACATGGCAACCTACCTGTAATCTCCATGCTGATAGACAGAGAGATGGGACTAGCCAGATTAGTCATTCTGGCAGTCTCAAAATTTTGTGAAACACCCCACCTCCATGAATGCTATGGATCTATGCGGAGCTTCCACCCCCAATCACATGTGCATGTACACCTGGGATTACACAGGAACACAGGCATGTGAACATATACCTCACATATATATAAAAAGAGAAGCTGTTGCTGGCATTGTGACTTTGGGAAAGCTTTAAAAAAAATTCTCTGAATCGTAGTCTCACTTCATCCAATGCTGATGATTAGATGAAATCAAGGGTGTGTGCAATGTGTGAGCCTCTGTCAACAGCTGGCTATTATATTCTGACACATCCTATCCACTTTGTCTATCAGTTAGTGGAAACCAATCAAATGCCAATATTTCTAATGACATAGTGGCAAAAGTACTGAATTCATGTGCATAGTAATTCATTTCATATTGACGTGTTCATTTGTAACAGATATGCTTAACTATAAATCATTCATTCAAAAATCCATGTTAAGTGGCTACATCTGGAGGCCAGGAAATGACAACAGAAAAAATAATGAGCCATTTGCTCTCCTGGAATTTGAATTCTGGGGCAAAGAAGAGGAGAAAAGACAAAGATATTATGAAGTATTATGCTAATCTCAGATCAATAATTCCTATACGGAAAAGAAAATAAGAAAAGGCTGTGTCTTAGTCACTGTTTATTATTATGGAGAGATACCATGACCAAGGCTTCTTGGGTTCTTGCGTACAGCCACTGAGATAAACAGGCTTCCTTTCTGTGTCTGTGAAATGTAAGAGATACATTTGATTCTGCTTTCCTTCAGTGTTTGGACAAACTGTTGCAAGTAAGTCTCTGAAAGGGAAAAAAAAATGTTCACTTAGGAAGAGCACTCTAGCCATGGAGTGTGTAAGTAACTTTCACATCTTGTAGGTTTTTTTTTTTTCTGAGAACAGACTGACCTCAAACTTTTCTATGAAGACAGTTGGGATCATGCCTGTTTCTCTGTCTGCTTGTTCTTAAAGCAGACAGTGAGGCAAATGAATGCCATTTTTCTTAGGTGCTGTGCAGTGAGAAAATTGTAATTTAGTTTAGAAGCTCATAAAAGTCCTGTAACAAAAGTCCAGACAGGATTTACAAAGATGGGCTGATAAATGCAAAGCAAATACATTTAACGTGGGAGTTGAAACCAGATTTTTTTTTTAAATTAAAGATTCATCCAAAGCCAAAACAAACCTATGTTTCAAGAAGTCAGAGTAGATCTTACTAATGATGTGTTTGGCTAGCTTCCTTGGCTTGTAAAATGTTGTGCAGTTGGGGGCTAGAGAGATGACTCTGAGGTTAGTGTCCCTTGCTGCTCTTGAAGGGGACTCAAGTTCAGAGTCCAGCATCCTTGCAGGGCAACTTTGAACCACTTGTAAATCCTGCTCTAAAGGATCCAACACCCTCTAATGGCTGCTGTGAGCACTTCACGGGGACACCTAAGTAAAATGAGATATGTGCTTTGTATATACCTTATTTTATACTAATGAAATGTAATCATAGATTAGAATTTTGAGTTGATTGCCTTGTTGGTTCAAAAGATGGTATAGTATGAAGCAGACGATAGCAAGGTAACAGACTAAATATATTTGCCTATTCAAGGAAGCTGGTACATAACATGGCTTTGAAAAAGCCAGTTTTGGAATATAAGTAGATAATAAACTCCTTAAAATGATGAGTTCAGTCTGCCTTTCATATCCTCAGTCTCTGCAGTAAATGTGTTTATGTTCAGCAGAGGTCCTGCCTTCTCTGGCCTAAGTTCTTACGTTATACAAGACTTACACAGTATGGCTAAATAATCAAATGCTCACTTTGTTTTATAAGTAGCGCCTGCATGAAGGTTTTGACTCCCCATTCTGGAAACTCTCTTTGTGCTTAGAAGTTACGATTTGTAATTTGGGGTCAGAGCTCCAAGCCCAGCACACAGCGCCATTGCCGTTGGCAGCTAAAGGCCTGTTATTATGGGCAAAGATTAAAATTACCCTGGACCAGGATCTATAATTTTCTATATTAAGTCTTGGGTCAGTGCCATCATGTTAATAAATGAGGCATCTATAACTCATCTAAACTTCTTTCTCTCAAAAAGTGCTTGGGGGAACAAATGTACAGCGGCCTCCCAAGGAAAGAATGTTTGCCATTAAAGTTTCAGTAGCCACACAATTGGATATGTTCTCTCTCTGTCTCTCTCTCTGTCTCTCTCTCTGTCTCTCTCTCTGTCTCTCTCTCTCCGTCTCTGTCTCTCCGTCTCCGTCTCTGTCTCTGTCTCTGTCTCTGTCTCTGTCTCTCTCTCTCTCTCTCTCTCTCTCTCTCTCTGTGTGTGTGTGTGTGTGTGTGTGTCTGTGTCTATGTGTGTGTTCTCTGTGTGCCTATGTGTGTCTGTGTGTATGTCTCTCTGTGTGTGTCTGTGTCTAGGTATGTATGTGTGTGTGTGTGTGTGTGTGTGTGTGTGTGTCCTTTGTTTTTGAGGAGCATCAGGCATCCTGCCTGGTAGATCTGGTCACCTTTGTTCTGGGTGCCACTCTAGGTCTTGAATGTAGGAACCTGTCACTGTGTTGCTTGTAGACACAGATGGCCACTGATGGAGAGAAGGAAGGACAGTCAGGGAGTTTCACTCTGAGGCAGTGTGTGAAGTAGATGCAGTAGCTGGTGGTGCACACACCTACTCCTTCAGAGACACGCATAGAGCCTCGCTGTCATCTATCCTGTCTTTCTTCTTCACTCTGTGTTCTAAGCCATGTAGCGTGTTATGTTGGCCCTGCTTCCTCCAGTAAACCATGATTAACAGGGACCTAGGCTTGGGGCTGTAGCCCAGCAGCAAAGCACTTGCCCAGCATCCTCCTGGCTCCAGGTTCAATCCCCACTACTGAGAAAACTAACACCAAACCCAGCCATGCAAGTGTCCACTTTTCCTTCCTCTTGAAGTTCATGTATGTGATTACAAGACTCCCTTGAAAGTGCTCAGAAATAGTTATAATCTCTCAGCAGCCGATGAACTGGCAAAGCCTCAACCAGGAAGTGTGAGGGCAATGGCAACCAAGGGCTTTTGTTTTAACATCTTTATGTGCTCTGATTGTTGCTTCAAAATATTACAGCCAACGGCAAGAGCTGTGGCAGTCTGTGTAGTCATCCTCATTAATTGCCAGCTTCACAGAATCTAGAATCATCTGGGGGAGATGGGCCTCTGGCACGCCTGTGGGGATTATGTTGATCATACTAAAAGATGAACTGATGTGGGAAGACAAGTCTTAATTTTGAGTGGGGCTGTTGCTTGATTGGGGTCCTGGATTGTAATGAAAAGGGAAGCAAGTGCTGGTGTCCACTACAGTTCCCTTTCTGTCTCTGCTTTATAATTGTACATGCGTGTGTGTGTGTGTGTGTGTGTGTGTGTGCGCACGCGTGCACATGTGTACATGTATGAGTGTACATAACCTGGTTCTTGTGTTGAGGTCAGAGTAAACCATGTAGGGGTTGGATCTTTATACCTCTCATGTGGGTCTGTGGGAATAAAACTCAGGTTCGTGCTTGACTGAGGTGCTGTTACTCCCTGAGCTGGCTCACTGGCCTCTCTCTGCTTCTTGGGCACAGATACCATTTGTCCAGCTGCTTCAGGCTCATGTAGGCTCATATAGAGCCTGCCCTTCCTGACATGATGGATGCCCTGGAACCCAGAACCATGATTTGAAATAAACCAGGACTAACCAACGTCCTCCCTCCCTTCCTCCCTTCTTTCAGCCTTCACTCCTCCCTTCTGTTGTGCTTTGCCATCTGTTTTGTCACAGGAACAGGCAGAGAAATCCTGCCAGACAGAGCCGCACACTGGGAACCCTGAGTGACAGTGGGTGATGGCCATCTGGAGATTCTTCCTGCCATTTGCCCTATGCTTATGAGTCCCTTAAAATTATCCTAAGAAAATAAATTTAAAACTAACAAACATTAAAAAAAAATAAAAGCAAGACTCTTCTTTGGACAGATCTCATTATTTCACTGGGTTGCTGGGCTCTGCACTTGAGTTAGTGGTGTTTCGTGGGGACAGAAGCCATGGATTTAAGGACAGAACTAGCCTGAGGCACTTGGATATTGTTGTCCCTCTGGCGTGTGGCCTGACTCGTTCTGCCAAAGACCTTGGGTTCCTGGTATTAATTTACTTCTGGTTGGTCCTCTCCTGACAGTACCATAACATCATTAACAATAAAAAAATTTAAAAAAATAACAATTAGCTAAATTTACTGATAAATTACAGTGTTCATAGGGTCAAAACAAGCAAACAAATATTTGAAAATGAGCAGACTGTAATAATGGTGTTGTTTTTTTTTTTAAATACTTTTTTTTTCTGAGTTAAGTACAGTTTATTTATCAGATGAACTAAAGCGAGAATTTATATTAAAGAATCCAGAGCCAGAACTCTCATCTAATTACAGTATACCGTTGGTATCTAGCCATTCTTCCCTTAAGAGGTGTGGCCAAAAGCAAGTTCTCTGTGTTAGACTTAGATGTCTGTTGATTTATCTAGAGGACAGCCTACAGGACATCCTCAGACACTGACCGGGCCAGCACACTACACCAACATCATTCCATGCTACCAAGACTTAGCCACAGACCTCAGAGGATCCTGTGACTTTCTATAATTACTCAAAAGATACTTTTTAAATATATAATTTTTACTTCACTAATTTTAACCATGTGTGTTTCTGTTTACTAGATTCTAACCATGTCTGTTACTTTCCACTTGAAAGAGTCAGCTATAGAGTAAGCTAACTAGATAGAGTGCCTAGTGTGACACGTAGCAATTCCCCAGTAAGCGTTAACGGCTACCATGCTTTATTCAAGTGCTGTAAATACTTAGCCACGTGAGTCTGTGAATGACTGCTATAGAAAACTTTATTATAGCATTAAAACCTGTTCTATTGGTTATTGTTGTTGTTGTTGTTGTTTTGTCATTTATAAATCAAACTTAAATATATATGAGACCCAAGCAGAGAAATACATAGAGGCAGGGGCTATAAATCTTGACCTTTTCTATTTATATCTTGAGTACTAAGATGGGCTGTTCAGGTAGAAGTGTAATAATTTTTTTTTTTAATTTGAGCAAAGACTAATGAAAAGTATCTATTTATACATATTTATGCAACCTATTATTCTTTGCTTCCCTTGAATTCATACAGGTATGAACTATAAAAATACATCCCCAAATACATTCTCTTATTTATACTTTCTTTTATACATAATTATGGGAAGATACACAGCTCTTAAAATTCACTTCTTCCTTTCTCCAAAGGAATGGATGCACACACATGTCATGTTTAAGTGTATATCAATTAGGATCTGGAGAGATGGCTCAGGGGTCAAGGGCTGTCTGTTCTCCCAGAAGGCCTAAGCACCAAGGTCCTGAAGCATCACAACTATCTGTAACTCTGGTCTGAAGGGAGTCAGTGTCCTTTTCTGGCCTATGAGGGCACTGCATGCATGTAACACACATACACACACACACACACACACACACACACACACACACACACACACACAAGCTCATGACTACCAATCGATCATTCAGTTAATCTGTGTTTCCTACACACTATCTGAGATGGCCAACTAAGTGTGATGCCACCCTCTGAGGAAGGTGTCATGCATTTCTTTGTGACAGGGTGTGCATGCCTGCTTCTCTTTGTATCTCGCCATCACCATCGGGTGCCTGTGAAAGACATGTTGCGTTCAGTGGGAGCAACCACCTCCGTGACTATGCAAAAGTGAACACGCTTCCCGGTTGCAATGGCAAAGACATTGGCCAAGGTGGACTTTCTCAAGTGTTGTTTCTGTCTCTCCCCATCTCCCTCTCCCTGCCTCTTTCTCCCCAACCCTTCTCCCTCATGTAAAAACCGATTAACACAGAAATTCTAGCTTTAAGAGATTTTTAAAATTTAAAGTGATCTGTAGACCTAGGAGGTTCCTGGCAGATGATGTCATATGAGGAGTATATACAGTGGGCAAATTGAGGAAGAAATTGGAAAGGACGGGTGGATTTTTTTTTTTTAATTATCTAAACAGAGAGAATGTCTCCTGAGCTCCTGGGCTTGGTGAATTTTTCTTACTGCTCAGGATTTTGTAAATAACAGAGCTCTATCTAGATATAGGAGCCATATCTAGTACTATATCAATTTCAAATCAATTTCAGGCAAGAGAGAAAGAACAAATTAAATGTGTGCATTAAAATTAATTAATAGTTGAACTGGAGGGGTGGCTCAGTGATTAAGAGCACTGGCTGCTCTTCCAGAGGACCTGGGTTCGATTCTCAGCACCTACATGTTCAAAAAGACCAACTTTATAAAAACAATAACTTAACATTTTTGGGAGGAGGGACGGAGCTGATATTGAACTGTGGGTGGAAGAACAGAGAAGTGTTTAACTGCCACTAAATGAAAAACAGGGGCAGCCACTCTAGGCAGAAGGGTCTGTGTGTGTAAATGTGGACTGGTGTGACAGGTCCCCACCTTTTCTGGATGTTTTTGTACGTGAAGATGAAAACACACATGGTTAACATGTGATGTTGGGTGGCTGTTGTGTTGAGTAGTTTAGGTTTTAAACTTTTGAGAAATAAAAATGAATTCGACATTGTAGCAACTTCTGTACATGATTGCAGTCAATATGAGATCCTTTACGGCTTGTTCCCAACAAAAGAGTCAATGCTTATGCGTGTGCAGAAAGTGGATTCCTGGACATTCATTTGACACTCCCTTAGGTTAGTCTAGCCCTGAACCATTTTGTCCTTCCATTACTGTGACAACAACCACCACTGTCCTTTAAGACACTTATATCCAATTGTTTATTTACACTAAAGTCTTCTACACCAAATTATATATTTACTTCTGTAAAATTACATGTTATTTATTTTGTGTGTAAGAGTGTTTGCCTGAGTGTATGTGTGTGCAATGCCTACAGATGCCAAAGAGGGCAACAGATCCATTGGAAGAAATTACAGCTCGTTGTGAACTGCAGTCGATTTAGGTTTAGACGTGAACCAGGATCCTCTGCAACAGCAACAAGTGCTCTTAACTGCTGAGTCATCTCTGTAGCCCACTTACTGTTTGGGGATGCCTTAGATGTTTAAAACATGGATGATCTTTGATATTTATTTGAAAAACCCAGTTTCTAAGGCCAGAGTTTAATGTATATTTATTGATCACTAAAGTGATTGAGGTTACAGGAGTCCACTCTGGAAGTCCTCAAGGTTTCAGCACATTGATGTTTGAGTTGGAAGTTCTCCCCCTAGTTCTTACCCCTCTAAATCATTCATCTGCTGATGGACATGGTCTGACTTCAGCTGACACCCCTTAGCTCCTTGATTGACAGATACCGCAGATCCAGGATCTTCCCTGTCTTTGTCTTCCTACGACTGAGACTCAGGATTCGGCACAGCCAGCACCTTTCACATGGGTGCTGGAGGTTTAAACTCAGCTCTCCGTGCTCACACAGCAAGCACTTGGCAGAGTGATCCCTCTCGCCTGTAGAGCAGCATTTGAATGTGATTGTATATGCTAAGATTCGCTTTGAAATGAGAACCGTATTTCTGCTCCCTGTGGTTACTACACTGTGTGGAGGTGTAAGATGTGTGCCAAGGAAAAAGGAGGGAAACTGAGGCTTTCTTGGCCAGAGATGGAGTTCAGTCTGGAGATACATAGATTTACCTGGATCATGAAGAAGGTCCATGGGTAGATACCATGTAACATCCTCTTTTACACTTGAGGTTCTTTCCTGGTTTTCCCAAATACACTTACTTTTTCTTGATCCCTTAAATAAGAGTTCCACGTGAAATTCAAATTATCCATAGGATGAAGGATAAGAATTCTTCTACATGTTTTTTCCAGTAAGGCTAACAGAACTCTAAAGAGAGGGTTCAAAGGCTCACAACCATCTGTAAATCTAATTTTACAGGATTAGACATTCTTCTGGACTATATGGACACCTGTACACACACACACACACACACACACACACACACATCATAACTGAAATAAAATAATATTAATAAATCTTAAGGAAAAAGGAGGCTGTCTAGTTACACTTAAAGTAGAAATCCTGGGATTCCCATGCCCCTTTAAAGGAGAAAAAGTCCATACTCAGTCTCCACTGTTCTTAAGTTTCATTATAGAACTAATCTGAAGAGGTTATGCATCCAACTACATTCCTCTTGAAAATGTGATCAAAAAAGAAAGACAGTGCACATGAGTCTCAGAACACATTGAGACTCTGGAGAGGACACTGGGTGCAGATGGGATTTGGGGGGAGCTCAGAAAGCCTCAGTCATGTCACAGACACACCCTTGTGGCAATCCAAAAGAATGCAGAAACACAGGAAATGGAGTGAGACAAAACTTAGTCCCTACTGGTAAATTTTTGTTGACTACTCTTCACTATAATTGTGCTTCAGCACTGAGCAGCAGTTTATTTCATCTTATGTGTATGGTGTATATGTGTGTATATGTGTGTATATGTGTGTATGTGTGTATGTGTGTGTATATGTGTATATATGCATTTATATGTATATATTGTGTATATGTGTGTATATGTGTATGTGTGTATGTGCAGCAGCATGATGCACTCATGTGTGCCCATGTGAAGGCTAGAGGTCCATGCTGGTCACTGTCCCCAGCCACTTCTATGCTCTTGTGATTTAAGGACAAGCAAACGCTTATTAAGGAGTTAAGAAACAGTTTGCTGCAGCTAGGATGGTATTTTCCGCTTGCTTTGGAGACAGCGTCTCTCACTGACCCTGGGGTTCACTGATTTGCCTGGGCTGCTCAGCCAGGGAGCTCCAGGATCTTCCCTGTCTTTGCCTTCCTATGGCTTAGACTCAGAATTCGGCACAGCGAGCACCTTTCACATGCATGCTGGAGGTTTAAACTCAGCTCTCCGTGCTCACACAGCAAGCACTTTTAGAGTGATCCCTCTTGCCTGTCCAGCAACATTTTAAAGTGATTGTATATGCTAATATGTAAAAATCTCCACACAGAATTAAGCTAGCTGTACAAACAGAACCAACATGCTACGTGATAAATGTGTTATTCATAATTAAAAATGAGATAGGTATTTTTCATGGAAGGGATTATAATTAAAAGTAAAAAGAAGTCTTTTACTTTTTATGATAAACCTTTGACAAGTTGAGATTGATTAACTTTTCTACTGTTAATATCTTTATATAATTTAATAATCAAAGAGCTACATACCCTGTAAGTGTATAACCATATTTTTCTTTGTAATATTTTCCTGACAAAATGCCGTCATATTTATTGTACTATATAGTAATTTCCAAGTGTGAAATACAATACACAAAGAACTCTGCTTGTGTCATGGTTAGGGACATGGCTATAGGGATAGGTAAAGGTGGGGTCTGAATGAGGTCATCTGTGTCAATAAATAAGAGGCCTTTGTGTTTTCTGACTTTCTCTTAGAGACCCCATCTTCTGTTCAGTTCACCTTCTAATCATGAAGGCTCCTGGTGTGTGGTAAAATCCATTCCTGCTTCTCAGATGCTCCAAGTCCTTTCTGGTTTTGTTGTCTTCATCTAGCACCCATGTTTCTGCTATTAGCATGATCTGATGAGCTAAAAGTAACTGTTAGCAAATGGAGAGAGAGAGAGAGAGAGAGAGAGAGAGAGAGAGAGAACATGCCTGTGAGATTCCCTGGGAGCATCAACTTTCACTTGAATCTGTAACACCGCATTACCCTCCTGGGTGGATTAGTTTGGTGTCAAATTGACACAAGCCAGAGTCCTCTGAAAGGTGGAAACTTTAGTTGAGAGAATTCCTCCGTAAGATCTGGCTGCAAGACATTTTTTTTCTACATTGGTGATTGATGGGGGAGGGCTCAGCTTATTATGGGTGGAACCATCTCTGAGCTGGTGATCCTGGGTTCTTAAAGCAGGCTGAGCAAGCCAGGGGAACAAGCCAGTAAGCAGCACTCCTCCATGGCCTCAGCCTCAGCCTTGCCTCCAGGTTCCTGCCCTGCTTGACTTCCTGTCCTTCCTTCCTTCCTTCCTTCCTTCCTTCCTTCCTTCCTTCCTTCCTTCCTTCCTTCCTTCCCCAACTTGGTTTTTGGTCACGGTGTGCTTCATCATAGCAATAGTAACCCTGACTAAGATGGCCTCTTCTGGGGTAAGATTTCCTTCCCCCAAATCATAGTTCATCCTAGGAGACAATTAAGAGAGTTTTTACGAATGGAAAAACTTCGTCTTTAAGTTTGCTTCATCTTTAAGTTTAGTGATGCTTCGTCTTTAAGACAGAGGCAATTGTGGGGTCCTTGTGTAGCACATGAGAGGACTTTGAAGCACATGGAAATGGAAACTGGGGCTGGAAAGGTGGCTCAGCAGTTAAGGGGGCTTGCTGCTTTTCCAGAGGACCTGAGTTCAGTTCCAGCACCCACATGGCTCACAACCACTGAAACCCAGCTCCAGGGAATCTGATTTCTCTCTGGTCTCCTCAAGCATACACACACACACACACACACACACACCACATACCACATACACACAAATACCAATACATCTTTTTAAAAAATTATTTTCTCTGTCTTGTTTCTAAACACAACTGTCTGTATTTCTCGTTACTGTGAGACACTTTTTTTTCTTATAAGGCTCCTTCCCATATTAAAGACATACGTAAGAAACTAAATGCATGCAGTGGTCTGTTAATGAAGCATTATATGCCAGGAATGTGCATACAAATTAGACCTTTTTTGGAGATCTTCTACTTTGTTTATTTCTACTTTCTTGGTTTATATTTCTTTGCCATTTTTGCTCTGAAAGATGAAAGTAAACATACGTTAAAAAAAAAAAAAAACAAACGTGTAATACAACCCAAACAACTTGTTCATTCTGGCAACACAAACCGTTATTAAATGGATAAATCATTTGAAAGACGTCGATGGTTGCTTGACGTTCAGTTCTAGTTCTAACTGGTGGCCAGAAAAATCAGTGTCGTATTAATAAACACTCAATCCTCTCTGACTCATCTCCAAATTATGACATTCATTATATGAACTGCTACAAGTGAATTTTCTTTTGCCTCTGATGATGAAGAATATAGGATAAAGTATTTGGAGAGAGCGCAGGACAGATGGCTCAGGATAGGGGCATGGAAGATGGCTTACTGTTTAAGAGCACCTATTGCTCTTCCAGAGGACTGGAGTTTGGTTCCCAACCCCCATGTTGGGCAGCACACAGCCACCTGTGATTCTACCTCCAAGTGGTCCAAAGCTCAACTCCATTGCCAGATGTCCTCACGCCTCCTTCAGACCTCTGGGCAACCACCCACACGTGATCGCATATGCTTGCCCCTCCCCCATATGTTTAAAACAAAACTATCTTCTAAAATGGTTTTCTAATTCTAAAATATAATTATTCTGTTTCCATGGAAGTTGTGGTTTAAAGTTGGAGCTGTCTAGTTTCACATCTAGAAATATGTATACACATCTGCCAAAGGAGAAAGTATATCAAGAATAGGAAAAATGCAGAAAGATAATAAAATGAGTGTTGTCTGCTAATGCATAGGCAGTCTATTTATTGGAGGCCCGCCTGTGTTTACTTGTAAGTAGGCTGTTAGAGGCCCTCCCTAGTGAATGGCCAAACTGAAGATACTATTAGGTTTCAAAAATAAAAGCAAATAATATTCACTTTAATTTTGTTAAGCCAAAATGTCTTCAGTGTCCTCTTATTTAGTTTACTTGAAGCAGCAGATAATGTAACCATTACCTCATCATATCTGATTATATATTGATATATCATATTTAATATAAGGTTAGAAGACTAGAGATTCACCAGTAAGCAAGCAAAGAGTAATTACTTCTTCATAATTACCAAGAAACTTTATTGCTGTGCATTGGTGTAATTATATTTTGAATACTCCCCATTTGAGTGAGAGACTATAATGTCTTCTCCCATCTCACAGTCTGAGGTTTATAACGGCCTCTTGCTTCCACAAAGGCCTATTCTTCATTTAGTCTCTATTTTAACTACTGTTAAAAGCAACTAAACAAAATTAATTGGCACCATAATCCTGCACTAAGGGAACTGAAGCCAGCGCAATATTCCCCTGCTACAGAAATCAGTCCTTAGTCAGAGGAGCTCACGGTCGACACTGGCGATCGATCCCTCCCCCAGTGTGTGGACAGCCAGAACAAACAAATATCTGATTTTCCTCTGGGCACAGATTGCTTGAGGAGAGGGTTAAATGTGTAAATCATGGCAAGAGGCTTCGGGTAAAGAGGAGACCGTGGGGATATATTTGTATGATCAAATCAAGGAATTTTATCATGCAGCTGTTGTATGCCTCCTAAGCCTTGCTGTTATCTGTGGAGCAGTTCTTTAGAGAATGAGCAACTCCAGCTGGATATCCAGAACTCAAGGATCATATTCTGGACATAAACCCATCTTCTAAACATTTAGATTTATTTCTTTATTGTTTTTATTTATTCATGTGTGTTTGTGTCTCTGTATGAGCCACGTGTGTGCAGGTTCCTCTGAAGGGAAGAAGAGGGTATCATATCCTCTAGAACTGGAGTCACAGGCAGTTGTGAGCCATCCTACAGGGGTGCTGGGAACTGAACCCGTGCCCTGTATCAGGAGGAAGAAATGATTCTAGCTACTGAGCTCTCTCTCCAGCCCCATCTTTATAAAATAAAATATTTCAATTTTCATTTTGAAACTTAATTTTTAAAAATGATTTTGTAAATACTTGGCCAAGGCTATTGATAGAGGAAAACCCATTATTTTAACTTGGCAATGTTAATGAACATAAATGTCATTTTCAGTGGCCTCAACCCAATATCTTATATGCATTTGCAGTACAATCCTTGAAGAATGTTACTCTGCAAGAAAGCTTAAAATTCAAAGGTATTCTGATGGAAAACTAAAGATCCTTGCACCATGACTTCTAAATTTTCATTCAGTGCTAAAATTATTCATCCAAGGTTATTGTTTATTTCCAGGAACAAAAGTACTCAAAGACCTCAAAAGAGTTTTAAAAGTCAGAATCTTATGGTCCCTATATATTTAGCACTTGACAATTAGGGAATTTGCCAATATTTGCTTTGGTGGCACATCTGTAATTTTTGTTTTTTTAAGATTTGTATTCAATCTTATGTGTACAGGTATTTTGCCTGCGTGTGTGTCTCTGTACCATGTGTATGCAGAGCTATTAGAGGTCAAAGAGGGCATCAGATATACAGAACTGAAGGTACAGGTGTTTGTGAGCTGCCCCCCAGGTCCTCTAATTCTTCTAATCATTGAGCCCTCTCTCCAGCCCCATTCTTCTCTATTTCTTTTTGCTGCCAGTGTATAAGAGATTCCAGGGTTAATTAATCATTCGAGGCTGCTTCTTTTACTGCAGCCATGACATTTTAAGTCTAAATAGTTCAAGATTCTACAGGAATTCCTTTAAATATGTATATGTGAGCATGTAGGAATATATCTGCGTGTATGTGCGCATGCGCACACACACACACACACACACACACACACACACACGTGTGTGTTTTTATATGTATATTGTATGTACATTGTGTGTGTGTTTGGTCTCCTGGAACTGAATGGTTCGGCTAGGCGGGCTAGCTATCGACCTCTAGGGATCTGCCTTTCTCCACCTCCCAGTTCTAGGATTAAGGATGTGCTCTTTTACCTAAGTTAAAAGGGTTGGTCACAGGCCCTGTTGTGTGTGTGGCAAGCACTTTACTGATGGAGCCATTTCCCTAGCCCTGTAGTGCATAGTTCTTTACCAATCTCCTTGTGTAAGTAAATGTACAATGCATATAAAGATATGTACTATATATTAAAATTAAAATGAATTTTGTAATTACAGATACATATGTACTTGTTTGAAAGAGGACAAACAAAATCAGGAATTATTTCTTTGAACAGAGACTTCTGAGACCTGACTGTAAAATAATGACTATTCATGTTTTAATGTGGGACAGAGAGAAGGCATTCCCCAGTGCAGCCTAATGCTATATGAACAGTTAGATTCTCTACCTAAGAGGAAGATGGATCTTCGGCAGTTTTGCATTTCTAATAGAAACTCTTACAACCAAACAATGATAATATCAACATTAACTAGAAATAAAACCAAACCGTAGAGAGTTTCCAGTACAGCCTCTTGAGATTTGAAAGGTAGGGTACCCTGATCCGGGGGAGATGCAGCTTTGACAGGTCTGCAGTTCTGATAGAACCTTTGCAAGCCAGTAGCCAGAGAATGATAAAATGAAAAATAACCAGTAACAAAAGCAAATGAAGCTTCCGAGGAGCCCAGTGCTGCCCACAGGCAGCAGCCACACAATCTGCTTCAGGAGAGGGCTATTACCAGAAGCCTTGTGGTATTAAAGGGAAGTAGGTTGGGGGCAGAGGACAGAAGGGCAGCGGCAGTCTGTTTCTCCCACAAGCATGAGATAACCAACAGGACAATTAGACACTTGCTCGAGATACAAACTGCAGCAAATGAAGACAGGGATCTGAACACAGGGGAATCCCAGGGTATGGATTAACTCCAGCTGGTGTAGACACAGTGAACATCAGTGAGAAAGGAGCTTCGACCTTGCCCTAAGGAAGATGATAAGGTAGGAGCCTTGAGTGAGGACCTGTGTTACCATACCTCATGCCTAAGTGTTACCTGGTTTTGAATGTCAGGTCTCCAGACTGGGGCAAGGCCCTTGGACATGACTGGTTCCTTCTTGTAAGGTGTTAGATAAGGGACATTTTTATTACCCAAGAGATTTGCTCTCATCAGTAAGCGCAGCAAGGGCCTATGCAAAGGGAAAGGGCTTTATAAACCTTAGTCATGGCCAATACAAATGAAGAGCTTTAGTTATCAGAACCAAAGGAGGTCCCTTCCTTATGCAATGCTTCTGAGCTAAAGAGAAAGCTGTGTGAGTCACAGGAAGTTGCTGGGTCTCATGGATGCAGGGCTCATTCTGTTGCTTGACTATGGAGAAAATAGTATGTGTGTATCAACATACACATGTCAAACTTGGAAATGTCATGCCAAGAACATGTATTGCCTGTTGTATGTCAGTAAACTCAAAGAATTCATTTTGGGGGGATGTAAGGGTGGGTTTCTTTGTTTGTTTGTTTGTTTGTTTGTTGTCTGTTTTTTAAAGTCAGTAGCCCAGCAAGTTGGTCCAGTGGGTTAGTTTGCTGCAAAGTCTGAAGACTGGGCTCAGTTGCTACGACTCCCATGGTAGGAGGGGAGAGCCCACTATTGAATACTGGGCTCTGACTTGTGATAACTTACAGAATGATTCAGAGCTGGTGGTGCTTGCCTGTAATCACAGCACTTGAGAGAAGCCGACAAGAGGATTGCCATGGGTTTCAAGCCATCCTGGACTACAGGGTGAATTCTAGCCTAGCCTAGACTACAGTGAGAGACCCTATAAAAGCAAACAAACAAAAACCAGATAAACTACAATATATCAATAAAGCTATGTGTATCATATCTACACATGCAAATTTCATTGCTAGAAAAGTCTTTTGCCTAACAGGCAGGCTGGGGCGACACTCGTAAGCACGGGAAAAACAGCCAGTTGTTGGAGCAGGTAATGTAAGTTGCTTCTAGATTTCTGTACCTTGGTGAGTTTGTCCTTCTGCCAATGAGAGGATGGCATGTGTGCATGCCACCCCATTTGACTGGTGGACATAGCCAGACTCTCAAAAATGCCAAGGGAGCAAGCACTGTGTGGAGATGAATGGTTTGACGTGGCCTACACAGCTTGTGAATCTCACAGGCGATGTGCTCAGTCATCAGGCGTTGGCATTAGTGATTGCCTTTAGTTTTTCCTGTGCTCTTCTGGAGGGAGAATTGACATCAGTTCTAATTAGGCAGAGGCAGAGGCAGAGGCAGAGGCAGAGGCAGAGGCAGAGGCAG
>NC_034599.1:109665128-109668359 GCF_900095145.1 Mus pahari | reverse complement strand
CAGAGGCAGAGGCAGAGGCAGAGGCAGAGAGGCAGAGGCAGAGGCAGAGGCAGAGGCAGAGGCAGAGGCAGAGGCAGAGGCAGAAAGAATCCTTGTGGGATTCTTTGTTTCATCAAAGTCACTACTCAGTCAGGTGCTCCATGGATCAGACAAAGAGAAAGGACTGGGTCCCATGTTTTAATGTGGAGTGCTATCTGTATTTGAGGTCTTAATTTTATCTCAAAGGATGCTCTCAGACCTCCAATGCTCGTCTGAAATTGCTCCTTATAATGAATCCCACACATATTCATTTATAAATTATTCATAGTGTATTGGTTACTTCTCTGCTGTTTGGATAAAGCACAAGACTTATGGTTCTAGAGAGATAAGTAGCCAGCATGGCCTGGAATCGTGACAGCACGGGTGGCAACCATGGCAGCAAGTGGCACTCAGGACACCGGGGGCAGGAAGCTGTGAGCTCACACCTTTGAACCCCAGCAGGATGCAAGAAGGGCTCACACACTGGGAGCAGCACTGCTCAGTCCTGATATACTTTCTCCAACAAGGCCACATCTCCTCACCCCATCCTCAAACAGCACCATCAAGGGATGAGCAAGCGTTCACCCATCTGAACCTATGGGGGACACTCCCAGTCAAACCCCACAGCATAGTAAGTTATTAACAACGAAGGAAATGAACTGGAGTGTGAGTGGGGGTTGCTTACAGAAGCACAAGTGACTATAAATAAATAAATAAATAAATAAATAAATAAATAAATAAATAAATAAAATGAAAAAATTTAAAAGCAGCTGTATTGTGGAAAGGCCCACCTGAACACAGGAGACTGCTGTCACAAGGTGCACTGTCTGTAGAGCTGGCAGGCTGCTCCCCTGAGTTTATTTCTTTCTATACCACTGTGGTGGGGCAAGAATCTTCCACATCTCTCTTCTCAAAGATGTGAGAGCTGAGCCCCCTTCCTTCTGGGGGAAATGTTTCAGTTTAGAGCAAATGATCATACAACAGGCACTGCACTCACTTGTGTGAGGACATGAAGTAAGCAGAGCATTACTGCACTGTGTGAACTGCCTTCTTCCTTTAGTAATTAATTCTGGAGCTTTTATTTAGTTCTTTACATAAAAGGCCCTTCTCTTTGGCAAAACTTACCACCATTATCCTTTACCCAGCATTCCCCATTGCAGATGCCTCTGGCCCGGCAGCTACCTAGCTCCTGCCATTGGTACTGGACCTTCCGTGGGGTACTTCGGTTACCTGCACGCAAGCACAGATACCCCACAGAAGGTCTGGTAGCATCCGCAACGGGAAACGGCAGGCAAAGGATGACTCGGGTAGGGTGGGATGGAGTGGTTGTGAGATTTCATCAGGTTTTCAGAGCACCACAATATACAATATGGTTTGATTGCTTCTGAGGTTTTTCCATCAATTAATTAATTAATTAATTATTAATTGATTGATTGATTGATTGTTAATTAATTGATTGATTGATTAGAGACAAGACCTCATGCATGCCAGGCAGGCCTCAAACTCATTCTGTAGCCAAGAATGCTCTTAAACCTCTGATCTGCTTGGTGCCAACCAGCAGGTTCTAGCAGGGAGCATCATGCACAGTTCATGCAGTGGTAGAGAGTGAACTCAAGGCTTGGTGGATACAATACACAAGGGCTCTGCCAGCTGAGCTACATCCTGACACCACGCATTCAATGCACTTGCACCATGCCTGACCCCTAATAACTATAACTGCGGACCTGGCCATTGGAAAGAAGCAGACCTACCCTAGGATGCCATGTGCTCTGTGTAGAACAGGGAGCCCATCTGATTTTCCCTTTCTCTTCACCAGTGGTGAGCGTGTCCTGTTCTGTTCCTTCTGTTCTGGAAAAGGGCTATCTGCAGCTAACAAAGAGTATACTTAGGGAATGATCAGAATATTACTCTCCTGTTTTAGCCAAGTCATTTTCAAATATGTATTTATAGACAGTTTATTTGTAGATGCTTGCTTATATTCTTTCCCCACTATTGATTTTTGAGACAATTAGAATTGTCTTCAAACTTGGAAAATGCCCACGGATACAATTAATATTTAGCTGAGTTCGTGTTCTCGGATGGCAAGGGTAGGAAGTGATTTATTTTGGTTAATTATGAACTTAGAAAATAATATTTGGTTTATTCCAACACACACACACACACACACACACACACATGCACGCGCACGCATGCGCACGCACACCAGCCAGTTAACCTCCTCAGGCTTCTTAATGTGTTCACCAAATTTGCTGGTCAATGTGACTTTCTCTTCAGACGTGTACAAACGTGGAGGCAGTCACCAATTAGCCACAAATGGTTCTCATTTGTCAGGCTTTGAGAAAGAGTCTTTGCAGCACCGGTGTTAGAAAAGACATTTTAATAGACTCTAATTTTGACCACATTTTTCAAGGAGAAGTATTTGCTAAAGATATGCAAGACCCCCTACACACATGCTAATTTATCAGATAAAGGCATAAAGAACCTCTGTTACTGGAAGCTAGGATTCACCCTACTACCCCATCTGCCAAATAGCTTGGAGGCTGAAGTTAGTGGAAGCAAACAGCCTTACTCAGGGTACTTAGGGTCAACACTAAGAAAACAGAGGATGTTTTACTGTCTCAAATTTCTACTTCCCAGGATTTAGTGCTCTTCTATGGGAAGGAGAGGGGTAGGGGGGATGGGGCAGAAGTCCCTTGTCCAGGCAGGGTTTTGGTCTTCAAGGTACTACCTCCTTCTTCTTGCCCTCCTCCTCCTCCTCCTCCTCCTCCTCCTCCTCCTCTTCCTCCTCCTCCTCCTCTTCCTCTTCCTCTTCCTCTTCCTCTTCCTCTTCTTCCTCCTCTTATTGGATTTGGACCTGGCTCTTGGAATTCTGGGAATAACTTACCTGTTTTCACTTCAGACAAACACAGTCTTTTCTCCACATCAGATCTCCGAGCTGAGGGGGACTTGAGGAGGACTCTTAGGGGATGAGTCCTTACCAGTTCAGAGCTAGGAGGAGAAGAGACAGAGCCCACACCCCCCTTCCTAGAGGCTGCCCTGATATGCTTGGTGCCTGACATGCATGCTTGGTGCCTGACATACATGCTTGGTGCCTGACATGCATGCTTGGTGCCCGGCATGCATGCTTGGTGCCTGACATGCATGCTTGGTGCCCGACATGCATGCTTGGTGCCCGACATGCATGCTTGGTGCCCGACATGCATGCTTGGTGCC
>NC_034599.1:109650946-109664918 GCF_900095145.1 Mus pahari | reverse complement strand
GACATGCATGCTTGGTGCCCGACATGCATGCTTGGTGATAGTTTACCAGGTTTCTCCTTTGCTATCCTGACAGTTGGTCTCCTTGGCTCCCCACTAGCTTTTACTGGGAATCTGAAGAGGGAAGCTTTGGAGGAGGATCCACTTCTAGTATTTGAGCAGTTATAGAGGATTAGTGAGAAAATGATGCTAACTCTGCTGCTATTTAGTAAAATCCCCACCTCCTTGGCAAGCAGCTTCCAGCAGCTCCTTTCTCTTCTACCACCTGGAGATGTTTGTCACTCAAGCACAGGACCAGGATGCCAGTGAAATCAAACCCCATACTCCCCAGCCCCTACATGGAACGGAGAGTTAAGAGGCTGTACTGTGCTGGGTCCTTGTAACCCCTCATACTAGATGGTGTAAGAAAGGTTTATGGCCCTACTCAGTTCCTGGCTTCTTGGTACATAGACTATGCCAAATTAACACAAGTGGTATAAAACATCCTGCCAGTTCCAGGAAACTTTCAAAAGCCAGAGTTACGCTCCTCATGTAGGAAGATTTCTCTCTCAAGGGTCTCACTTCCCTTCAGGTCTCCTGTCATGTTTCCTCTGACCGTTCTCTCTCTCTCTCTAACTCTTAAGCCCCTGTCTGCTGCGTCTGGTCTGAGAGTTCTCACACCTCAAAAAACTCACACCCTAAGCCTTGGTTGCAAAGCCCTCTCTCCAAACAAAACGAATTTCTGAGGTGTAACTTTGGGTTCGACGCCTTCTCAAACCTGCTGCTCTGATCTCTTAAAAAAAAAAAAATCAAAATTGATTTCTGTAGTTTGCTTGGTGACAGTACAGCTGCCTTGAGAGAGAAATAGCCATTGCAGGGACTGGGGGGATGGACACATGTCTCACTGCATGGGAGACGCCTGTCTTGGAATCGCCTATCTTGGAGACAGGTGCTCGTTCTACTACAACCAGTTTTCTAGGAGTGTATGTTACCATCTCTCAAGGTCCACCCATGCTTTCCGGAGGCCCAGCAGTGGTGAGAACACCAGTCAGTGAAGCTCAGAGGAAAGAGGGTCAGAAGCCAGAAGTTACTTCAGAATGCATTCATAACCAAGACGCACCGTGAACCCGCCTGGAATGACTAGGTGTTTGCTTGGCCATTTACTAACACACTTTTACTGTCTTACCTTTCCAGCCCCCAGTGAGCCTTTGCTGTGCAAGTTTGCTGACGGAGGACAGAAGAAGAGACAGGGTCAGAGCAAGCACACCCAGAACGGGAGGCCATGGCCCAGAGAAGGAGAGGTGAGTCCCGAGAACTGCTCTGAAATTGGGTGACAGTCCTCTCTTCGAAGGTGACAAAGCAGAGCCATGCAAAGAATCAAGTCCCCAGTCAGGGAGATGGTTCAGTGGTTAAGAGTACTTGCTCTGCAAGCGCGGGACCTGAGTTTGAATCCCCAGAACGTAGGGAAAATGGTGGTCATAGTCATATAAGTCTGTAACTGCCACACTCGGGTTTGGGGGCATTTGGAGCTAGGATTGCTGGCGGGCAACCTGACTCTAGGGTCATGAGAGACCCTGCTCAAGGGATGAGATGGAGGGATAGAGCAGGACACATAATGTCCTCCTCAAATACTCTTAAAGAACCTGCACAGTTATGGGTATACATGATATTGATATGTCTCCAAACCCCCATACACACTTAGCTCTCACGGGAAACCAAATGTCCAGAATCAGACAGGTTTTAATGCCTTCATGTGTAGAGAAGAGAATGGCATTCTGTGGAGAAGAACAAAGAACTTGAAAACTGGCATCAAGGGAGATGGAGATGTAGTTTGGGTGGTAGAGCAAGGCGCTTCTGTGCTAGAAACTTGGCTTTGATCCCTAGCATCCCATAACACAAACCAGAATCCAAGGTGACAACCCAAGTAATTCGAAGTCAAAGGCAGGGGGATCAGATGTTCAAGGTCATCTTTGGGTATATTGTTAGTTTGCTTGAAATCAGAGCCAGTCTTAAAAGCTTCCAAGTGTCTTTACAGAAATCTGAAAGAAATTCATATTCACAAGACAAATGGCAGGTTGACATTTCTCCTTTAAAATAAATTTTATCAGGAAAGATTTCTGACCAGTTACCCTCACGTCCATCATGGCTGGAATACAGGAAGGGAGCTGAAGGAGTGGGAGATTCATCAGGGAGCAAAGGGAATGTATGACTTTGTTAGGTTCTCAAGGCTGATGGGAAGTCCCGCTCTAGATGATGTAACATGGCTCCTGTGTGACAAGGAGGGGAGGAGGCAGGCGCTAAGGGAAGAGGTTAGCTGCTCTAGCATTTGCAGGAGGCAGGGTGGGGAGGTCAGCTTGCTTTCCTTGTGGAGATGTGTGTGCCCTCACCTCCACAGCAGGGTTTGTCAGCTGCAGGGCATGGGGTGGAGGAGCAAGTGGTCTGGTTCCTGGGAGAGAGGGGATCTGTGATCTCCTCGCCACAAGTAATTGATCAGTAATGACAGAGTGGTTATGGCATGCAGGCACAATTATTGTACTATTATTTAAGGAAACACTTTCAGTGTTTTTTTGTTTTTGTTTTTGTTTTTTGAGAATCCAGTGTTTGCATTCTGAAAAGGGCAAGAATTTAGGTTGCTTTTACCGTCACGGTGGTCGCTCTCTTAGTTTCTTTTCCTGTTTCTGTGTAAAAACAAACAAATAAACAAACAGACGGACAGACAGACAGACAGAGATAGAGATATATCCTGGCAACTTAATGGAGAGTTTTTCCGGGTTCAGAGTCTGTCATGGTGGGGAAGTCATGGTAACCAGCCAGTCACATGACATCCACAGTTAGGAGGAAGAGACTAATGGATGCATGCTAGTGCTCAGTTGTTTGGTTTTTTGTTGTTGTTTTGTTTTGTTTTTGTTGTTGTTGGTCTTGGTTTTTGTTTTTGTTTTTTGTTTTTTACAGTTCAGGATCTGCTGCCTAGGGAATGATATTGCCCACAGAGGGCTTGTCTGTCCACCTCAATTAATATAATCAAGATAATCCCCACAAACAGGCCCAGAGGACCTGTGTGTAGATTGGGTCAGTTTGATAACATTAACCATCATATTGGTATGGAAACACATGCATGAACATCCATGCCCATGTGTTCATGAGTGTGTTCTGTGATATTTAAAAGAGAGAGATGCCAGTTTTATAGAGAGATGCCATATATATATATATATATATATATATATATATATATATATATATTACTTTTAGCCAGAAAGGAGCAAGAAAAGCTGGTACAAAGTCATAAGAAAGGCAAAAAACAAAACCAAAAAGCATTTCCCATTAGCCATACACTTTTCCTCATAATACAAACTGACAGTGAGTTGTGGCTCTATGCCTTATGGGCTTGGGAATTAGCGCTCTTGGTTATTTATTTTTGTAAAATAACAAGGATAAGGTACCTAGGCTTTTGTAGGTTCTTTTTTTTTCATTTTTGAGGAAATGTGATACAGTTGTTTGAATTATTAAATAAGCGACATTCTGTGCCAAAGCCATAATTTCAACAGGGGAGTTTTAGTATTTCTGTCCCAAGCACCTTCTTCATCCATTTGTCATTTAAAAAGCATCATAATTATGTACCATCATATTCTCTGAACACCAAGAGAGCTGCTTTAAGAAAGAAAGGAAGCTGGGAGATTCTCAGAAAATGCTTTAGCCATTTTCTATTTTCTAAGTCTCTTTTGAGTGTTTCTGTAAGTGTCTGAAAAACCCTCTTGAATTGCATAGCTGTTGTCAAGCGCTGTGTAATGTATATCATTATAGTAAGAAGTACATAAAATAAAACCAGAATAATCATTGAGTATCAGATGCCAATGGAAAAAGTGCAAGAGTGTTCATATTTTCTGTGAGAAAGTAAGCTGAGATTGTATGTGTTTTAATGAGGGCTTGGGGGTGACCTGTGTCTTGGGAATTGAGTTTAATGCATCAGCAGAGAGTCTTACAGCCACAGCATCATTACATTTGTCCCATACAAAGCTTTCGTAGACTAAAAAGACTCATTTGACCTTAAAATTTGATTAGTCAACATGCTTGTTAATTACAGTTATCTTTGCACCACATACTACAACCCCAGCTCTGTGAGTTCATGAAGAAACTTGGCTTTAATGACAAAGTTTGTATCATGTGGAAGAATCTGTAACACTTTCCTCAGGTCATGAAGAGGAAATTACAGGAACATCACATATTTTGATATCCACGTAAAAAAAAACACAAAACATAAGCAAACAAAACCAGCTCTCAGTACAGAGGGAAATAGAGATTGTTAATTTGGGGACAACTATAAGTGGCTGTGGCCAAGGAACACAGACATTGATTACCTCACATGCCATGTCTCAGTGTAACAACCACAGAGCTTCAACAGCAGAATAATCAAAGGTATAACTCCAGGTACTTTAAAAATATACTGTCGGAAATGAGTGAGGTGAATAGCAGCAAAGCAGGAATCTTTGCTATGGGCCCAGGTGCTCTCAGGTGGCATCCTTAGGCTCTGCTGTGGGGGAATCCAGAGGCTCTGTTTATACAGTCCAGAAAAGTTTTACCTGATGGGTGGGGGGTAAATAAAGCCCAAGAGAATGTGACCTTCAGCCTGCCACATCTGTTCTCTTCCTAATCATGTGTGGGTTTCCCCTTCCACCACTGGAAACTTCAGCTCATCAGAAACTAAATGGACAAATGTGAAATCAACATAGAGCTGTCACATGCTACGTTACACAGAAGTAGGACTTGGGGGACAGTACACTACAGCTACTACAGTGCAAGGACACTGCCAAGTCGAGCTTATGACCTAATAGCCGCTAGATTTTGTTTTCAGTATTTTGAGTTTTAAGTTCCTTTGATTGTTTTCAATTAATCTATGAAAACTTCACACACCCAGTCAGGGGACAGGCCTAGGGACATGGCTCAGCAATTAGATTCTTGCTATCCTAACCCGAGGCCCAGAGCTCAGATGCTCAGATCCATAAAAATAACAAGTGACAACCTGAAGATATAACTAGGGATTCCCTAGAAAAACTGGACATCTCATGAGCTCTGAGCATTTCTGAGCAACCCTATCTCAAGGAATATGTGGAATAGCAATTGGAGTTGATTCCCAATGTCAGCCTCAGAACTCCATGTAGATATTCATGGCATAGATATACAGAGGTGCAAATACACATATACACACAACACACTAATAGAAAAACACATACTTATGCACATCACACACCCATGAAAATAAAAACACACATACACACACCACACACATATACACACACCACACATACATGAAAAATACACACACAAACATACACCTTACATACATGAAAAAAGACACACATCACACACACATGAAAATAAACACACACACATACACATACCATACACATGAAAAACACACACATACACATGCCATACACACATGAGAAAACACACACACTACATATAGATACCATATACATATGAAAACACACACATATATACACACACCACACACACATGAAAATAAAAACATACACATATACCACACACATGAAAAATAGACAGATACACACACCATACACACATGAGAAAACATACTCATACACGTCACATATTGATACCATACACACATGAAAACACACAGACATATACATATACCACACACATGAGAAAACACACACATACACATACTTAACACACATGAAAAACACACATACACACACACACACACACACACACGTGCACATATACCTACACTTGAGCCCACACACATGCATGCATATCTGCATACACCACACACATGAAAATAATAGTGGACCACCTAGTCCAGAATTCTATAATACTATTTTGAGTCTTTCTTGCATTATGTTTACTAGAGAACAGTTCACAAATAAGGTCCATAAAATGCATATGGACTAACTTGTAGACATAGGTTTTTATTAGTGTTTTCTTTTTCATATTTAACACTTCCAGACTGATTATCCTCAAAACCAATAACATTCTGAAAATAAGTTTCATGTACTCCTGTTTGTCACCTGCGACGCTACCTGCATTCTTGCTTCACTCTGGCTGCCTGTATAAAAAGCAACTGAAGTGAGATTCTGGGTTGAGACATTAGGGAAGAATCTTGGCTATTTTATTCCTCTATTCTATATTCTCAGGACTAAGAGATGTAACTCTCTCCGGATCCTGTCTGGTGGGTTATGTGTCAGTTCATGCTCATGCTGCTGTGACTGGTGCTTGAAAAGGTGACTTAGAGAGGAAAGGTTCAGCCTGGTCACATTCAAGAATACAGTCCATCATAGCAGAGAAGGCATGGCAGGAGGAGCGTGAGGCAACTGCTCACACTGAGTCAGTCTTCAGTCTAGAGGTAGAGATGAGAGATGAATGCTGTGCTCAGCTCACTCTTACAGTAGGTCTGCCCACCTCAACTAGACCAATGCAGACACTCCCTTATAGTTACACCCAGAGGTTGGTCTCCCAGGTCATTCTAGATCCTGTCCAGCAATTAAGCATTAAAGCTGGTTTCATCTTCATTGACCATTACATTAAAGCAGGGTCATAGCTTTGTTAAGAGGAGTGTGTGTGTGTGTGTGTGTGTGTGTGTGTTATGTATGTATATTTCACAGTCTATAAAGCAACGATAAACATTTCAGTCACCGTTGAGATGGGGCTGCTTCAGCATGGTGTCCACCTGTAACTGTGGAGAACCATGAGCTTGTACTACATCCCACCTCAAGTCTAGCAACACCGAAGTCAGTTGCAGGCACCTTTCCAGAAGCAACTGAAGGCAAGAGAAGATTGGGGGGGGGTGTTCCTGCTCATGGATATCTGGTCTGGACACCCTCTGACTTTGGATTCCACTCGTCTGTATATCATTCTGGTGGAAGCATAGTTCCAGACTTTCATACCAAGTCCAGAGTGTTCCTCCAAATCAATGGACAAAAGTAGGGGAGGGGTCTGTACTGCGATCCCATAATGGTATCCGGGCAGGAAAGGAGCATGCTAAGGGGAGACAGAAGTCAGAGCACAGTTCCATCCCAAGGGCTCCTCCTCTCTTAGACTGTCAGACTACAGCACATTGAATTTGAAAATTTAATGTCAAGCTTGAACTCCAAAGGCAGCAACCAAAGGCACCTATTCTGTATCTATAAGAGGGAGTAGACCTGTGGGTGTGGGGCAGGCAGGAAAACTTTTCTAGACCCAGAGTCCTGAAGAGTTTAAATCCAGCATCCCACAAGCCCCTAGACACCTTTCTCTTTCATAGATGTGGATTTGAAAAAGAAAATGTATTATGTAGATTCATTGTGCAAAGTGCTGTGTCAAATCTGGACATTTTTCATACAAATACATGTTGTGCATGTGTGCCCTCTCTATGCCTCCTTTTCCTGACCTTTCTTACTTGAAAACCCCTACCCACTGAAAGGTACTACTTAAGATGGAATGCCTATGGCTAGATGGATGGCTCAGTGGATAAAATACTTGCCATGTGTCAGCATGAGGACCAGAGTTCAGAACCCTAGAACTGGGTATAGTGGCTGTGGTGGCTGCCTGTAACCACGGGGCTGGAGAAGGAGGGAGAGAAGGTGGATCTAATTTAGCCAGAATAGTGGAACATCAAGTTCCAGGCTCAGTGGGCTCAGTGTGAAATTCTGCCTCAGTAAATAAGAGAAGAGAGTAAACAAGGAGCTCACCCTGACTTCCACTTCTGACAGCTACATGCACCCACACACATGAAATCACAAACATGCACTCAATACACAGAAAGAGGGGAGGAGGGAGGGAGAAGGATAGGGAGAAGGAGAGAGAGATGGGATACACAACTCATTTTCCTAAGGAATGGATTTGGAGAAAAGAAAGTAATAACAATAACAGCAAGCTCTTAAAAGCCTGAATCTATAATAGAGACTAGAAATTGGAGATAGCCTGACTCCAGTTGAGTTAAAATACAAGAAAAGACTAACCTACAACTAAATGTACATACAGTCTGGTCTTTGTGTCACGGATTTGTATACATCTTAAAGACCACAAGCACAGTGGGGAGAAAATTGGACATATTCTGCCATGGTCTGGACACCCTGAAAATGAGCTTACTTTTGTGTACTGATTTCTTTTCCCCAAATTCTTTTGAAATGTGTTTAAAAAAAAAAAAAAAAAACCAAGGGGCTGGTAATAACCTGAGTGCCTGACAACAACAGAGAGGGGGAACTGAGCATTTCCCTTCGCTCTTGAAAATTAAGAAAAACTGATAAAGTGAAAAGAATTTCCACTCAATGTTGCAAGCATTTTACAGTTAAACCAAACATAGAAATTGATAGGCTAATTAAAACTTCATTATTTAAAGCTTTTTTCTTTAGGGCAACGTTTTGATAGTTAATTAGCATGCTTGGCGGAATGCATTTATTTATTAAGCTGTAAGACTTGGAACTTTACACACAGAAATAGACATGAATAAGCAAGATTTTCAAATGTAGATGCATGCTTGCAGCCATGACTTGACATAAATGGAAACCACAGGGTGGGGGCATTTTAAGTTATTGTCTAATCTTGCAAAAGATCCCTGGACTGCTAAGTGGCATGGGGAAGAAATTCTCCACTAATCTAGAGTTCTTTGTTTTATTATTATTTTTTTATGTTTTTTATTAGATATTTTCTTTATTTACATTTCAAATGCTATCCCGAATGTTCCCTATACTCTCCCCCCGCCGCTCCTGCTCCCCTACCCACCCACTCCCACTACTTGGCCCTGGCCTTCCCCTGTGCTGGGTCATATAAAGTTTGCAAGACCAAGGGGCCTCTCTTCCCAATGATGGCCGATTAGGCCATCTTCTGCTACATATGCAGCTAGAGACACGAGCTCAGGGGATACTGTTTAGTTCATATTGTTGTTCCACCTACAGGGTTGCAGCCCCCTTCAGCTCCTTGGGTACTTTCTCTAGCTCCTCCATTGGGGGCCCTGTGTTCCATCCAATTATTACTATTATTAATTTTTTTACTTAAACATTTTTCCATACGTTGTATTCTAATCACGTTTTCTTCTCAACCAAGTCCTCCAAGATCAGCCCCAACTCCCTACCGGCACACCTTGTAAATTTTATCCTTCACAAACCTTGTTAATGGAAGATGGCTAGATGTGTAAGCCTGCTTCAAGATGCAACCTGCTACTCTACTCTCACAATGTTGTCTTAAATACATGGAGAAAACCTGGTTCATCTAAAGGATATTGTGAAGTTCTAACAGGATCTAGAAAACCTGCAGGAATCTCTGGCTTGGAAAAACTTACAACCAGCCCTGGGCTGACATCCAACATTCCTACATTCTAGAAGGATTATGGATCTCCTTAAGATATTGAAATGAAATATATTTCTTGATAAATAGCATGGCTGCTTGTCTAATGGGGAAATCACTTCCTGGTCAACCCTAGGGCTGCCTCTACAATCTCCTCCAATCAGAAGAGAACTGGGTAATGGCAGTCATAACTGGAATCTCCCAGGATGCATCTCTATTGTTTATGTTCTGATTGGCCAATGTTTATGATATATTTGTGGCAAAACATTTTTGATGTCATTGTCAGGTAAAGGGTGAACTCCCTTGGTCTGTGTTGTGAATGTCACCATCCCTGGGGTACTGTATTGCCTAGAGTGGAGAACATATTTTAATGGCTCACTGCAAAGAGGACTCTGCTCATCTTAACCATAACGGCATGCCTCCAGATGGTCTAGAACCAGCAATTTCCCAGGCTAGTTCTAAAAGATGTCAGGAGCATGCAGGCACAATCCACTGCTGATTCCTGTGTTCCCAAAGAATTCAATTCCTGTGACTACTGAGACCAAATTAAAAACTGGAATCTATTTCAACTAGCAAGCATGGCTGGCTAGAAAGTAAAGAAACAGATGTCAAAACTAATATCTAATTGATGGCACTCTAGTACTTCAGTGACGATAGTAATTACCACCAACACCTCACATGGACAGAGAGAGAGAAAAAAAGAGGGAGACAGAGACAGACAGACACACACACATGGGTGAGGGAGGAAAGACAGACACACAGACAGTCACACAGACACACAGAGACAGGGAGGAGGAAGGAGAGACACACAGACACAAACACAGACAGGGAAGAGGGAAGAGAAACAGACATACATACAGACACACACAGAGGGAGGAGGAAGGAGAGACAGACACACAGACAGGTACACACCCAGAGGAAGTTAGTAGGAGAGACAGACAGACAGACACACATACACAGGGTGCAGCAAAGAGAGACAGTGAGAGGCAGAGGTATAGAGAGAGGCAGGCAAACAGACACACACACTCACACACACACACACAGAGAGAGAGAGAGAGAGAGAGAGAGAGAGAGAGAGAGTTATAAAATATATATATTTGCAGCCTGAATTTAACAATAATGTAGAAATGATTGGATCAAATAAGATGTTGGAAACATTTCCACTATACTATGAGAGCTACTCAGATTTTGAAATTTCTTTATGTTTTGTTGTGAGTGGCTTTGGGTTTGTATAAAGACTTTTGAATATTAAAAAAAATCATAGTTTAAAATTAAAGACTATCATACCCTCTGACTAGATATTTACACCTAATTTTGTCTTTAAATAGTCCAGATAGTATTCATTATTATTAATATTATTTCCTGCTGCCTTAAAACACTAATCTTCTATAAGATATTCCCACACTTGATGCTAATGGAATCAGAAACTATCCTTGGCAACTATCCGATCAGACTTTACTTCCAAAAATAAGCTGATCACAGTCACATGGAAGAGACGTGAGAGCTATATAAGAAGCAATTGAAGCAAGTACTCAGATTCTTAGAGAAAATAGCCAAGACTATATTATGAAGGGAAACCAATACAGTGGGTGTTTCCTGTCCCTTGTCATGTTCATAATTCTCTGACAGAGTCCATTGAAAAGCAACCAGCAAGGCAAGACGAATATTTTCCTTCTAGATGATGCTTTTTCTTGTTATGGAAGGACTTAGAAAAATGATCTTCACTGTTTGGGTACAAAAGTGAGTTGATGGAATTAATATTGTTAATACTCAACTCTCAGACTCCAGCAATAATCACATTATATTGAATAGAAAATCAAATTAAGTTCTGGGGGAGATTCAATGTGGTAATATTAAAGTTTGAAGTTCCTAAACTGTTTCCACTTAAAGGATAAGTTTTTCAGTAAAACTTGCAGTTGGTTAGGTTGCTTTTTTTTTCCTTTGTTTTTAAGATTATACTTACATTATTTCTCCCCTTCCCTTTCCTCCCTCCAAACTTTCCCTTATTCTTTTCCTTCAATTGATGGCCTCTTTCTTTCATTAATTGTTACGACACGCATAGATGCATATCCATATCCATATTCATTCCTAACTATAGCCTGTTCAGTCTGCGTATTGCTACTTGGGTGTTTTTCGGGCTGACCATTTGGAGTTAGACAACCAGCTTGTGTGCTCTTTCCTGGGGAAGACGATTTCTCCCACTTGAGCATCCATTACTTGCCTGTGTGATTTGTACAGGGTCTAACCCAGCTGCTCCCCACTCCTGTCAGCCTTAGCATGTCTGCTGACATTCTTGGTCAGTGCTTGTCTAGGCAGTCATGTTGGCAAGCCTCTGTGGGTGCCACTTCTGACATTACTAGGAGAATCTCACAGCAAATCCCATGATCCTGTGGCTCTTATGGTCTTCCCACCCCCACTTCCTCAAGGGCCTCTGAGCTGTAAGTACATGCATTGCTTTGTTGATGTAGCTGTTGGTACTGGGCTCCACAACGCTGCATTTTGATTGGTTGATTTTTCTGTGATGGTCTCTGCCTGTTGCAGAGAGAGGTTTCCTTGGTGGTGATGAAGGCTGCACACATCTGTCGTTATAAGGACAGATTCAGGATGTAGTTAGAGATCATGCTGGTTTAGTCAAGTGGTGGTTCTAAATTCTCCTCCGAGATCCATGACTTCACTAGCCTGGGGTAGTTAGCTAAGTTTCCAGCACCATGTGGAGTTTCCCTCTCATTGAGTGGCTCTTAAGTCTAATTAGAGAACTAGTGGTTGCTGCCAAGGTATGTGTGCCACTACTGCACCCTTAGGGCTATCATACCATCCTGCTATGTGCTGTGGTTCATAGAATCAGTCACACCTGGGAAAGACTGTTGGTTGCACCCTCCCTTGGAAGCCTGTGTGACACCTTCTGGCACCATGATGACTAGTCCTCGGAAAGGAGGCTTCCAGCTCAGGACCCCCTGGGCTCTATGTCTGAAGTGCACTCTGTCTTCAGCAATAAGGACTTACCTTCCACCTCTAGCGGACAACTAAAGGCAGTAACAGTACTCTGTAATATTTGGGAGTCTCATGGGCAACCCTGACCAACAACTGAAAAGAACGCTTCTCATGCCTGCTGTTGGAGTTTTGTTTGATGGTCTTGGCTCTTAGAGGGAGCATTGTGAGGCCAGATGAGAAAAATTCCATTTATACTATATATTTATACACAGTCTTGCATGTATTTTAGGTTTTTATCTTTTAGGTAGAAAGCTAGTGGTATGACTTTTTAGACATCCTTTTACTAAAGATATTTAAGTTCAATGCATTTCTGTTAGCCAAGATATAGGCCTACAAATAAAATGAATATATATCCTTGTATACACACACACACACACACACACACACACAGAGAGAGAGAGAGAGAGAGAGAGAGAGAGAGAGAGAGAGAGAGAGAGAGCTAATGCTATTTATTTTATCATGGTCAGCTTTAAGCAAAATCGTTTGTTATGATGGGGAACCCTGTATTATGTTTTATGCTGTCTGTTTTCACTCATGGTTAAGAATGTCCTCTGTTGGTATCAAGAACCAGTTTGGCAGATTGGCTCCAAACTCAGGAATGTCACACATAGGTTACACCTGTTGCTATGACAACCATATACCTTCCCAGAGTCCATTTCCCACACTTTCCTACTAACAGGTTATGTCACAGTCTAAATAAAAGACAGACCTTTCCCCACTTCCCCCCCCCCTTCCCTTTGTCTTTCTCTCTGTCCCCTCTTTGTCTGCAGTAAGCCTCTTCCATGAGGAACTGCTGTGGCCTGGTGTGGTATGTCCAGACATGAGCTGCTATTCTAACACATCAATAACCCCTGTTTTCTCAAAGCTAATATTAACAGAATCTCGCTTCCTTGCTTGTAAGTGGAGGTTTTGTGGCAGAGAATGACCTGCATGCTACTTTAGCCTACAAGGCCAAGACAACATCAATTCAAATACCTGGTCTCAAGACACTGAGTCATCACTTACTCTAAATCCATTTATGATCAGGGTAAAAAATGTTCTTTTGGATCTCTACGAAGGTCAGCAGCCATACCGATCACACAGGGATACATCATCTACCCAGATTTACGATGAATCATCTTTCTCTTTGAGCTGCACATTGTAGCTTGGTTGGTTTGTGTTTATTCCTACTTTGAACAAAGCTGAACGCAGGCAGACTGGACATCAGATGAACTATTTCAGCCTTGTCTTGTCACTCCCTTCCTCTGTTGTTATCCCGATCCTTCCTTGGCTCAATGAGTGTCACCATACCTGGTAGGTGCAGGAGGCAGGGACATGGCTGTTATGGCTGTTAGTGTGCTTAGTCACAGGAAGAAACCTTCTAATGGTATTTTCCATGCTTGCTTTCCTACTTTCTCAGTCAGACATCATTGCCTGAAAATGTCCTTTTAAATGAACTCGCAGTACAGCCATCCAAGCTGCAGCACATTCATAGCCATCATGGGCTGCAGATTGAGCCCAAAGCACACTTCGAAGTGAGACCTTGTATCAAAATAAAGTGTAAGTAGGGCTGGGCATGCAGATAAGTGGTGCTACTTGTTCATAGAACATATGAGCCATGGGCTCCAGCCTCAGCTACAGGTCAGGACAGGAGTTGCTTGAAAGCTGGTCATTGGATAGCTCAGGACTTAAGAGCACTTGTTCTCTCTCTCTCTCTCTCTCTCTCTCTCTCTCTCTCTCT
>NC_034599.1:109627707-109650791 GCF_900095145.1 Mus pahari | reverse complement strand
TCTCTCTCTCTCTCTCTCTCTCTCTCTCTCTCTCTCTCTCTCTGTGTGTGTGTGTGTGTGTGTGTGTGAACATGCATGCACACAGTCATTAGTGCAATGCAGGTACCCACAGAGGCTATGAGAAGTGGGGAAAGGATCCGTTAAAGCTATACTAATTGTGAACTTGGTGATTGTGAACTACATTACCTTATATGGGTGCTAGAAACAAAATTTGGGATCTCTGAAAGTACAGCAGGAACATTTAGTCTCAGCTCTACAGTAAACTCGAGGTCAGCCCAGTATACATGAGGCCCTGTCTCCAAAAGAAAAGGAGAACACAATACACACAAATTGAGTGACATTAAAAACAAATCAAAGAATTGTCTGTAACTAGGCTCAGATGTATACAACTGAGACCAAAGTAAGAAAACAAAGACCAATATAGTAATAAAAATAACCCGAGTAGCTGTGGCAGGTCATTGTTCCTGAATATTAACCATTTGTTTGTCAGCATGTGTCATGGAATTGCCAATCCATACTCATTTACAAGCCAAAGTGCTTCCCACAATTGAAAAGCTCCACATCAGTTGCCCCCTCCAGTGGAAGTCTCTCTATCCCATGCTGAGACACCCTGGGGAACACCATGAGCTTTGGGTGTGACAACTCCAAAACCTCCCTTCCCAATATTACTGACTGAGGAGGGTCTTTGGGGCACTTGTCTTCTTAATCTTAGGCTAAGGATACAGGTTCTATAATTTAAGACACATGTTCCATGACTTCTGAGCTGAGAGATGACTCTGGGCAAGGTCTCAAGGTGGGTTAGCAGCATGTTTCAATCCCACGGGATCTCAATAGCTAGTGGTGCAGGTTTATGATCAGAGACAGCACAGGAGATGAACAAGGTACAGCCTAGTGGCTGGTGCCTGGCTAGATACACTATCACAAACTACAACTGTGTTATAGTGTTGTGATGCCCTTGTATAGCTCAAGTCTGCTGAGAGCTAGCTCTGCTCTGCTCACACACACACACACACACACACACACACACTCACACTAAATACATGTAAAATAATGTTTATTTTCTTAAATGATAGCAGTAAAATCTGTTGCCAATATAATGCTGTTGTAATTTTTTACTTGTGATATAAAGTATACTAAATACTAGAAATTAATATATTTTATGTCTGTCCCACATGGCACAAAGGTTCTAGTAACATTGCACTCCAAGTCATAAATTACTTCTTAACACTGAAGTATTAGATGTTTGTAAGGAGCTTGGAAAATTCTTTTTCTTTTAAGGTCATATAATCATAGAAGTCAGAGGCTGGCACAGGGAAAGAGGACTGAGAGGTAAATGTTAAAATAAAGAAAAATAAATCCAAAACATTGCTGCAAACCATGGAAAAGACTGAGTACCACTGAGAGGTGACAAACTTCATAACTCATACTTTTAAAGAGAAAGGAGATGGATTATTAACTTACCTATTCTGCATTTAATGAAAATGTGAAATTAATATCCAAAGTCCTTTTGGGTTGAGTGCGACGCCTCAGCAGGCAAAGTTGCCTTCCTGCAAGTCCAGTGACCTGAATTTGAGCCTCAGGACCCACAAAGGGATAGAAGCATGAAGACCAGATGTTCAAGGTCATCCTTGGCTATCTAGCTAGTAGAAGACCAGTCTGAAATGAGAGTCTAACTCAGAAAGAGAATGATAACACTATCTCGGAGTGGGAGAGGCAGCTCAACAGTGAAGAGTGGAGTTTCAAGCACCTGTATCATGTGGCTCACAACTCCCTGCAACTCCAGCTCATCTGACACCCTCTTCTGCCCTCCATAGGCATCTGTATTCATGTGCACATATTCGCTCACACACAGACAAGCACATATACATGTGAATAAAAAAATGTTTAAAATAACAACAACAAAGACCTATCTTTAACTAGAAGTACACATAAGGCAAAAGTAACTATTATAAATGAAAATCTCTTGACCAGACACTAGGAGACCCCAGCCCTACTGTTTTATGCCCTTAGGGTTCAAGCTTCAGTGAGCTCAGTGTTTCTAATGTTTTAAGATGCATGACTAGGGAATGATTTCACCTGAGGCTGTTCTGTGATGCTGCTGTTGAGCGTGAACTAGTGTGTTGGTTAAGGTTTAGCCCCTCCCACTTACTTAGAATATTTTCCTCCATACAACAAATTATGGTACACCATGTAGACATACTACCTTTATTTGGATGCTATTTTACAGTGAATTATCCATCCTCACAAATTTGAAGGAAACAGTAGATGTACAGTAGTTGCCCAAGAAGTCTGAGCACGGTTCTGATTCTACTCCACACACCTAGTGGGGCCCAGAGGGATAAGTTAGTTTAAAATTAAAGACCCAATGTTAGTCTTGACATGCCTTAGAAAAATGTGTTAATCTAATAGTGAATTATTCTTATTATTTACAATATTCTCATCTGCAAATGAGAAGAAAACCACCCCATTGGGAACCAAAACAAGCCACACTAATAAAGTATAGATTTTTTAACAAAACACAGATGGTAGAAGATTGGTTGGCCAGCATGTCACTAACCTGGAAAGAGAGAGAGGCTTATACGTGCAGACAGAATGTTTTTCTGGGGTTCTTGAAAACACGGGGCCATGACTAATGGCTACCAGTGTGACCCTATGGTTTCTGCTTTGAGACATCGTCAGTACTGAAGGACACAAGACACGGCTCAACATTGAGCATTGCTCTGCCTTCAGTTAGGTGTGCTCTGGATGCTGCTAGGGCTCCTGATGCTTTGGCCAGCCTCTTGTGAGAAGAGTCTAACATAAGTCCAGGAAGACAGCATTTGTGTTATGACCCAGGTAGTCTTTGATTGACTTTGACAGCACTGAATCTCAAAAACTGTATATTCAGAAAAGAGACCGCCCTGCCGCCCTGAATCCTCGTGAGACACTAGACATAAACACACTCTCGGGAGAAACTGGATCAGGATTCCAGTCAAATCACATGTGAGAGGGTCTGCTGGAAAACGCAGTAAGACTGTCTAGACTTGAGATATCTTTGACTGTTTTACAGATGTAGAGATGTTGTCTAAATCATTTACCACTAACTCCTTGACATCTATCACAAAGTATCTAGCACATGCTACTCAGGTAGAAAAGAATTAAGCTCTATCTCCCAATGCTGCCAGGGTCTGCCAAGAGTCTTCTTAACCTTGCACTGTAGGCAAGTCTTCTATGAGACCTGGGAAGCAACGGCTAGCTGTGAGCTCATACCCCTGCTTTGGTGAGTTGTGTCTGTTGCCTGGCCCTCCAGATAGGGCTTTATCTACTGCAAAGGCTGCATCGGAGGCTGGCAGAGTAGGCTGAAGGGGAAGCCCTTCTCATTTAGAAGCCTCAATAACTTGGCTTCTGAGCATTAATACATTTTGATTTGATCAAATAACCTTTCCTGAAGCTTCTGAGCCCAACATTAATACATGAATATATAATGACTAAAGATAACAAGAATTTTTAAGTCCCCATAATATGATAATTTTGAATCAAATATAATTGATGTGTTGAGTCTTCTGCCTAGCCCATCTTGTCAAGGGAAAAATGGATATGTGTGTGTGTGTGTGTGTGTGTGTGTGTGTGTGTGTTCTGGGGAAGGGTTAGGTGTCTGCAGCCTGGATGTGGCTTGAGACCAGGAATACTACAGCAAATATTTCCAGGACAAAAGGCTGAGGGCTGAACTCCATGTCCTCTGACTGGATTGAACAAGAAAGCCATGGCAGCTAAATGTGACATCAATCAACTGAGCTATTCTTGGAATTGCTGGCAAGTCCTGGCAACCCCAGGCTCAAAGGCCTCAAGATCACCCCCATCAATGGCTAAGCACATGTACCTTCCAGGCATCATCAACTAACCCCAGAACTTAGAAGGATCTGGATCAATCTTCCAGCTACCTTAGCTCTGATGGTTCCTTAGGCTTGCCCACTGCAGCCTCAGAATTCTGTATTTTCCACGGTTGGGCCCCATGTCACAGTGGTTTTGACAATATGTTTGCTACGACCGTTGAACTGTAAAACACCATTGGTTAAAGATGAACTATTATATTATTTTAAACGCCACTAAAAGGAGAGAAAAGTGACTTGACACACTACGAAATGCTGGCAGTTATTAGGGGAATCCCAATTTCACAGATATTAAGATGTGAGAAAACCAAAATGGTGTCTTAGATCCGTGAAATTCAGACATTTAGATTGAGATTAAAAAACAAACTCCCAGTGCAGTCTGCTTCATTCATTGTTGTGACTAAATTCCTATCAAAAAGCAGCTTAGAGGAAGAAGCATTTATTTTAAATCACAGTTTAAAACAGTACAATCCAGGAACTGGACAGACAGCCTGGTGGTTAAGGGCACTGGCTGCTCTTACAGAGGATCTAGGTTCAATCCACTTCCATTGTAACTCACAATTTTCTGTAACTCCAGTGCCAAGGGATGTGATATATCGTCTGACCTCTGTGTGCACTGCACATACATCCATGGAACAGGTAAAACACACACCTGTGTGTGTGTATATATATATATATATATATATATATATATATATATATATANATATATATATATATATATATATATATATATATATATATATATATATAATGTTTGTTTTTTCCTGTTTCTCATTTAACCATGGAGCTCTTCCTGGGAAGACTTAAACGTTATCAGCTTTCCAACCTGCAATCACTTCATGTCTGTTTTATCTTGTCCTTCCCTGTTGCTATAAAAAGCAGACATCCTCTGGCAGGAACATTTTTAGAAGAAGCCAAGAAGCAGAAATTCCGGAATGACACCACACCTAAACAACTGCTTTACAGCGCCTCTCGGTTTGATTCTATCAGACATAAAGAACTCATTTCGCTTGGCTCTCTGGCTGCATTTGCTACTTTGAAGGTGATAAATCTTCAGTGTTGCTTTCACCTGATTCCTGACAACCCTCTTGAAGCAATCCAGGTGATGCTCAGCAGCTGGTCCTCCCTGTTTCTCTCCTCCAGAGCCCAAACCACAACTCACCTCAGGCAGGCTGCTGGCTTCTGTCTGGTGCTGAAAGTCTCCACTCCCAGTGACCACCTCCACCTCCACCCCCACTCCCACCCGTGTCTGCCATTAGCCACGGGATTTACAAGTTCAGCTGAGAGCTGAGTCCACTTCAGATTTCTTAAAAGGAAGTTTTGATAGTAAAGTCAGGACCCTGAGGGAGACACTCAAGTTTCATTTGAAAGTTCTCTTTGTGTGAGGTGTAAATGCACAAGTCCCTCAAAGTCTCCGATTTGCTCCCTAATTTCTTCAACATGTGTTTATCTAATCCATAACGTGGAATTTTCTAAAGTAGGACACATCTCCTGAGTGTTGAAATCTGGTCACAGCAACCCAGCAGTTCTCAGGGCTGCCTCCTGTGTGATGCCTCTGGTTAAGCACACCCACCATGTGTCAAGATAAACCTAGAAAAAGAGGTAGAGGACTACCCTGCCACCCATCGGCTTGGAGTCTCTCTTCACAGATAAGAACGAGTGTTTCAGACCAGGGAGTCACTCATGCCTGCTCCTAATGCCTGCTCCCATGGGAACTGTCTGTAATTATAACCTGTTGATATAATCCACTAAATCACTTAGATATGACTAGTTAATATCCAGCTCCTAGCTCATTCTTCACTCCTGTTTCAGAGAATCTCTTATTTTATTAAAAATAAAGTTACCTTCATTTCTGGACTGGTTGTGTATGCCTGAGGCAGGAGAATCACAAGTTCTGGGCCAGCCTGAACCTCATAGCATAATTCTATAAAACAACAATAATAGTTTATCCAACAAAGAGTTTGTTTTTTCTAAAATATTTACCACTCATCTTTATTTTTTTTTTCACCCAGGAGGCCTAGAAATGCCCCATTATGGCTGAAATACTAAAGCAAAGCTTAGATGTTGTTAAGAAGAGATATAAGTACCTGCTTTTGTTTAAAATAAATTATTTATGCCACTGGCATGCAAACATCAACAGGACAACTCTTGTGAATGTAACAAGCCCTCTCGAAAGTCAGCAACAGGATTAAATGTCACTGTCTCACGTATCTGGCATGACAGTTTATTTTGTTCCAAGATATTTTATGTTATTTTTTTCCCTGTGACTCTGGAGTTTGTCAACATGCCATCATATTTGGTGATTACACAATAGTCATTTCATGCCTTTGGTTTTGTCTAAAGGGGGCTAGACAGAGCAGCGAAATCAATTTTTTCCCCATCTTTGTGGGAAGAGACAATGGGAAATTGAATGTCAAATCTGCATTGAGGGCATATTAGCATTTTAACTCGGGGATCTGTCACGCGCACAGCGAGCCCCAGGTGCAGTCAAGCACTGTCTGGACAGTAATGCCCAGCCAACTCTTTGGCTAAAAAAATGAAATCCCTTTGTTTAACCCTTGACTTCCTTTGTTAACCTACCCTGTTTCAACTGCATGTGACCCAAAACACTCTCTATAAGCCTAAAGTACTCAGAGACAAAATCATGAAGTAGGCAATGCCTCTTCTGTTGAAGGTACCCCTCCCTGCCGTGTCTAGCTGGTCAACTGTACTCTTCAGATTCCCATGTAGGAGGGCAGTGGGAATTGTCAGTCACTTTAACTAATGTTCTAATGTGTGTCTATCCCCCAGGACATGCCCCCTGCTCTCTGAGAGCTTGGGGTGCTTGGTAAGTTCCTCAGTGGAGACACCCCCGACACCTGCTGTGGTGTAACAGATATCTCAGTCTACTTGCAAACCTCACTTCTCCCCCATCATGTCGCTCATCATGTCGCTCCCAACCATCCAAGGCGCCGTGCTTTAGTTCCTCATTCCAATCCAAATCGCCACATGGAAAGTATCTCTGTTAACATGCGAAATGCAAGCTTGAGGGCCCACAGAGGGCCCATGAGACAGTTTCTTTCAGTTACGTGCATGTCCGCTCTAAAGAATCAGGTGGGGAAACTGGATTAAACTAGACAAGTGGAAAAACTCAAACACAAACTCTTTCATTTCTTTAATATTTTTATGCTTTTCTTCTTATACCTTGATAAGTCCTGGCAGCTCATTCACTTATATTTCCTATCTTTTTATTTTAAAGTAGTTATGAAGTCATGGCAAGTTATCAAAACTTTTCAAGGGTTCTTATATACATCCAGTTTCCCCAGTGTTTCCAAATTATATAATTATGGCAGGCTATCAAAGAGAGAAAATCCTCATTGATAGGACTCAGTTAGTAACTTTAAAATAAAAGCAAAAGTATCACTCTAAAGATAACCTGGACTGTTTTTAAACTCCTTTCTACATTCGGTTTCTATTTAAAAGTGATAACCACACAGATGGTCCTGGGACACCCAAGGTTATCTGTCTACACAGGGAAGACTCTCCAACTAAGTCGGGATGGTACCCAGGCTTTACTGAAGCCCCAAGCCAATGTCATAATGATAGCAGCAGAGCTCCCACATCAGAAGGCATTGCTGTAAGGTCTCAGATCTCAGGTTTCAAGAGAGAGACTGAGATGGACTGACTTTTTGACTAAGGGACTTACTGGGAGAGGTACTATGACATAGATAGATGTCTATGTCATTAGATGACACGATGATGTTCTGAGTCAGTTGGGACCATAGTCTCCTCTTACAGGTTTTGGGGGCAGAGTGGTATAGCATGTAACTGACAACTACCCCATGTCATGTCTCTGATTTCCATGTAACAGAGTGAATGGGAAGATTTGGCTCTTTAGTTAATGAGTGTCTATCATACAGGATGTACACCCTGTACTTCCTAATAGCTTAGAGTGCTTGGTAAACTTCCTTTGTGAAAGAAAGAGGGACTGGAGAGATGGCTCAGCGGTTAAGAGCACTGACTGCTCTTCTGTAGGTCCTGAGTTCAAATCTCAGCAACCACATGGTGGCTCATAACCATCTGAAATGAGATCGGATGCCCTCCTCTGGTGTGTCTGAAGACAGTTACAGTGTACTTACATATATAATAAATAAATAAAACTTAAAAAATAAGATTCACAGACACAGGGCAGTGCCTTCCATTTCGTTATAGCAGCCAAGGATCCAGAGAAAAAGAGGCCTGGGTAGCCCTTAGTTAAAGGATAACAACAGGGTTGTGACCTCGAGATAGCAGCTGATCTCAACAATCACCATTGTCTTCATCAATGGGACAGAGAGAAAGATTGCTTCTGCCTACTTCACAGAGTTGTCCTGAGGATCAGTCAGTGGCAGATGAAGGGACAAAGAAGCCTGGCTAGAGAGTGCCACCATGAAGTCTATTTGTGACCCTGATGCTACCTCTGATTATAGACATGTAGTTTTTCGTTTGTTTCATTTTGTGTTTTAAAAGTAGCCACATGAGCCAGAATGTTCTGACCTGTGTAAACAATCTCTCTCTTTTCCTATTCTTAGTAGGACAGGGAGGAGCAGTATATTAGACAAACGTTACTGCTCCTTAGCTACATACCTCTGAGGGATGGAATCTTTAGAATAAATCCTTCTGGATACGCTTTCTTCAGGTTGGATGCCTCGTGAGGACCTGACGCTTTACTCCTGGCTGCAGGCGCCTTCCTTTATTTGTAGCATAGGATGTGGAGTTGTTCCTGTAACTGCAAAGAGACCCACGGCCAACCACATCAGCCAGCGATGGTTTATGAAGTAGAGGTGGAGATCACCCAAGCCCCGTCATCCCTTGGTCTATGTGAACAATATTATATAAACTCCCATCTCAGATTGGCAAATTCTGGAGTGCAAGTAGTGAGACTTGTCCCACTGGGGCAAGAAGGGTAAACAAACATGTTGGAGGGAGCCTTAAATCAAGAAAGCAAGGTTTTTGAATGGAATATTTTGGTACTATAATAAAAATGTTGAGATATCTTTTTTTCCCTATTCTTCTCCTATTTCTATACAGGCTGGCATGGCTCTGACCTATGACCCCACAGCTGCCCTACAGAACGGGTAAGTAGACCCCATTTTCTCAGTTTTTATTTTTTTCTAAGTAGTCTATGGCCTCTAAATCCCCACAAAAGAAAGTGGTCATTGTACTGGCTGTTTTTGTGTGTCAACTTGACACAAGCTGGAGTTATCACAGAGAAAGGAGCCTTTCACAGTATTTGGCCAGATGCACTTCTGCAATGAACTTAGATCATGGTCAGTCTAAGTCTAAGTCTAGTCATGAGATCCAACCAGAAGGTATTTTCTCAATTAGTGATCAAGGGTGGGAGGACCCATTGTGAGTGGTGCTATCCTTGGGCTGGTAGTCTTAGGTTCTACAAGAAAGAAAGCTGAGCAAGCCAGGGGAAGCAAGCCAGTAAGCAACACCCCTTCATGGCCTCTGCATCAGCTCCCGNTTCCTGGCCTGCTTGAGTTCCAGTCCTGACTTCCTTTGGTGATGAACAGCTATGTGGAAGTATAAGCTGAATAAACCATTTCCTCCCCAACTTGCTTCTTGGTCATGATGTTTGTGCCGGATGTGGATGGTCTCTTAGCAAGACATTTCCCACTACTGGTTCCGTCTCCTCAGAAGTTCCCACAGTTCTAAGCTTTCCCTTAGCTCATCTCTTTTAGTCCACTGATATCTCCAAACTGGCATGCAAGGAAGGCCAGGTGTGAAGGGAGCATCGTCATTGCTGAAGGTAGTCACCCATGTCTCTAGGACTCAGTTGCCCAGATGTCTCCTTTGAGGTCCACTTTGAATGATGCCCAGTATTGGCCAGATGCACTTCTGCAATGAACTTAGACCATAGTCAATCTTGTTCAGCTGATTGTATCTTTGCTCTTTATTTTAATCTGTCTGGAAACATGTAGCCTCTTATTTGCCTTTGAATCCTGCCTCCCAAAACCAAGACTTACCGTTAAGCCACATGCTGTGGACTCTCTAACACTGTCCTGTAATTGGATGACTCTTCTGTTTCTCTGCTTCCCTTTGCTTGGCTCTGGGTGAATTTTGCCATTGGCCCTGAGCATTTGCTAGCTGTCTGTTTTCCCTCCAGGATTAAGGTAGGATCAGTGACCTGGACCTTTCTGGTGTTTATTTACAGAGTTCTTACTATTAGAAATGGAAAGAAGATAATTATTTTACAGTTAATCATACATCAGTCATTTAAGCACAGTTGTGATCATTGATGTTTATAAAAGTAACTATTTTTGCTAAGCCACATAGGAGTGAAATCTAGATGTTATACTGGCTTACTCATAAACTGTTAAATATATAGCTTCAAAATTATAGGTGTCATCTACACAATGACACGGTCATTATCCCCGGGTGGCATTACTATTAACTTCAAAATAGTGTGTTCTCTCTGACTTTCCCTCTAGCTCAGTTATTCACAAAGCCATTGTAGAGTGCTTTGACAGGAGAGCACATCCCAGACCGTACACCTGAACAGCAGACATGGTTTATTTCAAGTCCTGTGCTGTGCCATTGGAGTGAGGGCAAATATTCCCATTTTTCACATCATAAATCATTATATCTGCCATAGGTTGAAAAGATAATCAAATACCTGTTTAACTCTTAGGAGAGCCTGACATCTCAAGTCCATCTGGGTCAGTAAGAAAGACAGCATTGGCAGGCATAGTAGCACACACCTTAAATCCCAGTACTTGGGAGGCAAAGGCAGGTAAATCTGGGTTCAAGGCCAGTTTGGTCTACAGAGTGAGTTTCAGGACAGCTGAGGCTACAGAGAGAAACCCTATCCAGAAAGACTAAGAGAAAGAAAGAAAGAAAGAAAGAAAGAAAGAAAGAAAGAAAGAAAGAAAGAAAGAAAGAAGAAAGGGAGGGAGGGAGGGAGGGAGCGAAGGGGCAGGGAGGGAGGGGGAGGGAAAGAGGGAGGGAGACAGACAGAGACACAGAGAGACACAGAGAGAGAGCATGCACTGTGAGTACCACGGGATTTGGTGAGGCATTTGGGGGTGCTGACTTAGCTCATTCAAACAATGGGCATCAGGCAAACACTTTCTAAGGATATGAGCTTTCTGCGCAGAGGGGTCTGTAGAGTTGACTCCCAACCATTTACAAGAGTAGAAATTTCTCCTGGGGGGATCTGTGCTGGTGCAGAAAGTTATGCTGGAGCAAATTTGAAATTTAAAATTTGCCTCTTCATTATGGTGTGGCATAAATAATGAAGAAGTCCTTGAAGCAGGAAGATCTTAGAGATAGGGGAAGTCACTGAAGAGAGATTAAAATAGCCTAAGGCTGGGGAGAGCTCAGTCAGTTAATGCTTGCATTGTTAGCATGGGGACCAGAACCTTCAGTGAGGAAAAGCTGGGCAACGTGGCTTGGAACTGAAACCTCAGCCCTGGGGAAGTAGACTCAGAGAGATCTCTTGGGCCAAGTGGCCAAGCAGCCTATGTGGCACCTTCCAGACCACTGAGAGATGCTGTTGTAAAAACCAAGGTGGACAGTGTCCTGAGGAATGACAGTTGAGGTTTACCTCTGACCCACACAGGCCTGCAAGCCAACCTGCATACAAGTGTGCATCAGTATTCACAACACACACACACAGAGAGAGAGAGAGAGAGAGAGAGAGAGAGAGAGAGAGAGAGAGAGAGAGAAATTAAATGTTTTAGTTAGAAGACCACCAGTTTGTTATAGGAAGCTTGATGTATAAATGAAAGAGGGGACAGAGGAGTGGACCATCACAAGGGACTGTCCATCTATCAAGGTCCCCCACTGAGAACTGTAACACAGTGAGGAGCCAGGCCCTGTTTCTGCTGCTCTCGATTGTACTGATAAAAACTGAGATGAGACCCTTGCCACGAGCCCAGAACCTACTCTGGATGCCTGCTCTTCCCCTGGCTTTAGTCTTTCCTCGGAGCTTGTTTGTTTGTTTTTGTTGTTTTTTCCATTGTCCCCTTCTTCTTCCAATGAGCCTCAGCCGTCTTGCATTCTTCTGCATCTCAAGCGTTTGCATTCTGTATCTAAGGCTGTGTCCGGCAGTGGCTCTGTCATTTGTGTTTGCCACTGCTTCTCTGATATCATCACCAGGAATCATCCTGTTTCCCAATGGGGCAGACAAACCTCTGGGTTTCTCATGTCTTGAATTAATGGGATTTACGGGGTCAGGAGATGGCTCACAGGCTAAGACACTTTCTGCACAAGTCTGATAGCCTGAGACAGTTGAGCTGATTTCAAATCCTGGAACATAAATATGATGTTGGGACCCATGTATAAAGACAGACGCAGCAACATACTTCTGTCATCCCGCACTTCTATTGGCTCCAATAAACATATAGAGTCACAATTCTAATAGGAGATAAAATACATAACACTGTTGCAACAGATGCATAAGTACTAAAAATATGCTTATATTCAATGTTTAAAAGACTTGTTTTATTTTTAATGGTGTGTGTGTGTGTGTGTGTGTGTGTGTGTGTGTGTGTCTGCATGCTCACATGACTATGGTGCCCACTGAGTCTAAAAGAGGGGACTGATCTCAGGAGCTGGAGGTGGAGCAGGAGATGGAGAGCCACTGAAGATGGGTGCTGGGACTCACATCAGGACCTCTGCAGGAGTAAGACGCATCCTTATGTGGCCAGCTGTTTCTTCAGCCGAGCATTCACTTGTATAAGTACACAATACCAAAAGAGTAGCACACAAAGGATGGAATTTACTCTCTGGGAAGACCCAGAAGTGCTTCAGGAAATAAGTGAGGAAGGGTAATTTTTACCATTTACCTGATTCTATGTATTTTTTTTTTTCAAAGATGAAAATGGATTGCATCCAATCATATGGGAGAAGTGTTCTGAGGAGGGCTTGCAAGCTCTCTGACGCACCAGCAGGAGCTGCTCTCTTGCCAAGTCCTCCACACTGTAGTAAAGTGGTCCTCTGGTGTCTAAACCAAAACCGAACTAAACTCTAAACCAAAGCATTTTCAGAGTATAATATGGGGCTGGATTCTCGCATTTTTCTCAGTGCTAGGACCAAATTCCTAAGAAGAAGCAGTTTAAGGGCAGGGGGAGAATTTGTTTTGCCTCCCGTGGTTTGAAGGAGCAATCCATTATGTAGAGGAGGCAGCATAATGGCAGTGATCCCAGAGGATTCTGACTGTGGAGGCCACGGAATGTGGGTGTTTGGTCAGGAAGCAAGGAACAGCCTGGAAGCAGAAATGGACACATGCTACATCCTTCCTGCGGAAACATGCTACATCCTTCCTGAAAGCCACTTCCCAGATTCAGAATCCTCTCAAAATATGAGCACCAACTGGAAGGATGAGTTGTTTAACTCCATGGGTCCAGGTAGGAGAGCACTCTCCATTCAAGCCACAACAGGGATGTTACACACAAATCACGGCATCTGTGGTTGCTCCCACAAGATGAACACAGGATCAAGCCATTCAACCTTCTAGCCTGGAGGAAGGAAGGGCTCATGAAGCCCCAACCCCATCTGAGTGAATCCATGTCTGCTCAGGAGGGGAGTCTGTTTCCTTCAAAGATGTTGTCCCTGGTGGATTGCCCATGTATCATCAGATGGTCCTACGCCCACGCACATACAAGCAGTACTAGTACTTCTCAGTAAGTTGTAGAAATAAAAAGAATAAATAATATAAAATAATAAATAATCTAAAGAGGACATGAAGCTGTAGGGGAGTTGGGGAAGTATTGGAACAGGAGAACTAAGGGGTGGGTATGATCTTCAATATATTACCGAAGAATAAAAAAAAATCAAATGAGTAGAGTCCCGTAACTGCCACATTAATGCTGCATTGTGAAATTAGGACAGATACTTTGTTTAGCTTGTGCGCTAGTGTGTCAGCGACGTAACTCTATCATAGTAAGACTTTGGTATTGGTAGTCACTGGGAAATAACAATTTCATCTCTCTGTACCCATCCAAGTTACCACTTAAAATTAGTTCAATGTCACTTTTACCTAAGAGTTGGAGGTTAGGGGGCTGGAGAGAGAACTCAGTGGTTAAGAGCACTGACTACTCTTCCAGAGAATCCTGAGTTCAAATCCCAGCAACCACATGGTGGCTCACATCCATCTGTAATGGGATCCGATGCCCTGTTCTGGTGTGTCTGAAGACAGCAACAATGTACGCTAAAAATAAAATAAAATCTTAAAAAAAAAAAAAAAAAGTTGGAGGTTAAATGGTCAAAGTCATAACTGATAAGGGAAACCTGAATTTTTTTTTTTTTTTTTTTTTTTTTTTACCATAGATCAGCTTAGCAAAATAAAACCGTCCATTCCCCTCCACTGGCTCAGCACAACTCTGTTGCAGTTTGTTATTAGTCCCCTGTTGTTTTTATCTTCCTAGCAGTCCACTATAAAATCCCATAACTTTCAAATATGACTTGGAGGAAGTGAGAAACAAGCCTTCCCACATTCCCAGCACATCTTCCCCGTGCCCCTCTCCCCACAATGTGTTGCATAAAGTCCCTCAGAGGGTTTTATTGGAGTACAATGTGTTCCTGTGAGAGACGACAAGGGAATGTCTCCTGTGGTGTTCTTTGCCAGCTCTTTTCTATGGGCATTTGATATTAAGTGATACAGAAACATCACACTGTTGATCTGAGAAGGAAATGACTGGAAAGCCATGTTGGTATTACAGTAATATATTGTACTACTTTATACATAAATATGGTGGTATAAGAGTAAAAAGGACCAAAAATGTATTAATCTTATCCTATTGGTTAGCCTGAGTATTCATGGTTCCAACTCTAATAATATTGCCCATGGACATAAAACACGGGCTCTTACTGTTTATTTTGGTGTGCAAATAGGATTTTGTATGTTTTCTTTATGGTAAAAAACATCCCACCCTGGGGTTATTGATATGTCTGTGTTATTTTTATTGCCAGTGAAATAAGATTTTACTATATTACTGCTGAATGAAAATCCCTCTGAGATGACTTTTCTTTAGGCAAACTGATATCCCATTAGCGACCCTACACTCTCATTTCCCAGGGCTTAGGAAAGATACTTGCCTTTAATGCCAGAAAACTCAGGAACTGCTATGTTCCTTAAAAGCACACACGTGGGGCTGGCGAGATGGCTCAGTGGGCAGAGCCTGCAGTGCATGAGTGAGATGCTGATCCCCACCCCCCACAGGAAGCAGATGCTATAATGTGAGTCTCTAATCCCAGCACTCCTGTGGGAAGATGGGAGGAGTGGACAGGAGAATTGCTGGGGTTCAGCGATGGGCTAGCCTGGTGTAGGCAGCAACAAAATGAGAACCTTGTCTCAAAAGTATAGTGGGAAGTGAAAACGAACATGTGAGTCTGTCCTCCGACCTCCACAAGAGTCGTGTGGTGTGCAAGCACCTGAGTGCACACCATACACAAAGATGAACATGTTTTTGAGGGCAGCTTAGTTCTATAGATGGTATCTGGTTTACTTTGAGCTCTTCACCATTTGGTGTTTAGGTCATGTGAAACCTCATCCGTAGGCCCACACCAGGCTACTTAGTGTCCCCCTATGCATTGCAGAGTAGTCTGTAGTATCTCAAAACTTTCCAGTGGATGTCAGCCGCCTCCAGTTGTCTCTAGACATTGTCAAAGGAAGAAAGAACTGCACCAAACTTAGAACACCCAGTTAGATGTCCAAGGCTTTTGTGGGGTGGAAATCATGGCCCTAAATATATATGTGTATATATATATATATATATATATATATATATATATATATATATATATATATATATATGCATCTGTGTGTCTGTGTTTGTGTGTGTGTCTTTGTTTGTCTTTGTGTGTGAGTATGTATATCTGTTTGGGTTTCTGTGTCTGTGTGTATGTATATATTTGTGTATGCTTGTATGTGTCTGTGTGTCTGTGTGTGAGTATGTATATCTATTAGTATTTTGGTGTCTGTGTGTATGTCTGTATATATTTGTCTGTATGTCTGTGTGTGCGCTTATGTGTGAGTGTGTGTGTATCAGTGTTTGTGTTTCTGTGACTATGTAACATGAGTACATGCCAGAGCACCCATATGACTCAAAGCCATCTATAACACCAATTGGAAGGGATCTGATACCCTCTTCTGGCCCCTCAGTCACTATATGCATGTGGCACACACTGATGCAGGCAAAAACTTAAACACATAGAATGAACAAAAATCTTAAAAATCACTAAGCATTAAAAACAAAGCTCTTAGAGTAAACTATTTTTGGCTGAACAGTTGCCCAGGCATCCGTTCCCAGCACTTAATAGCAAGACTCACCAGCCATGATATGTGTATTCCCACATAGAAATTACAAAGGCATGTATGTTCATGGAGTACCTCTGTAGTGTGTACTTTATACTACCCCACTTTAAGTTCTGGGCAGACCTCTCTACCAGCCACCTCCCTGGTTCCCTTGGATCTGCAGATGAAACACACACACACACACACACACACACACACACACACAGAAAGAAAACACACACACACACACACACACATGCACCCATGCATGCACATGCTTATTTTTAATATGCTTTTTAGCTCAATGGCCGAGCACTTCTAAGCCTCCCCAGGCTAAAGTGCCCTTACCTTCACTCCCAGCTCAACATTCTACATCTTCTCTCAGCTTAGCTGCCAGGTTACCTTCTCTTTGCTACATACCTTAAAGCTGCCCTCATCTTAGTTACATTTCTAATGTCCTGCCTGCTCCCCCAAGCCACTCCACCCAAGATCTCACATGGCTCTCTCTCCCTCCAAAGCATGGTGAATCTCTTTTCCTTCTCCTGTGTCTCCAAGCCTGCCTGCAGGAACCTGGAAGTCCCACCTCTTCTGCCTAGCTATTGACTGCTAGCATCTTTATTGATTGATCAAGAACCAATTGGGGAACAGGACCTTAAGCCTTCCCATGCAGATTCCCTTTCCAAGCATCAGAACCACCCCCTACATGCCTCAAACTTGACTATGATGGCTACAAGTTGGGTTGATTTTCTATTAGTTGTTCCCCATTACAGCATAGCTCCACGTGAGGCATTTATCTGGATTTATTTAGATAGATGCCAGTATGAAAGGGCTGGAGCTTGTTTCTGTGGTATGTACACGTTTGTCCAGGTGCTCACATGCCTGCATATGTGAATGTGTATATGTGATGTGTCTCTATGTGGTATGATGTATGTGTATGCATATGTATATGCATGTGTATATGATGTGTGTATGTGCATGTACATTCACATTTAGGCCAGAGTTTAACCTCAGGTGTCATTTCTGGAGATACTCACCATAGGTTTTGAGATAGGCTCTCTCACTGGCCAGACCCTCACCAAGTAGTGTAGGCTCAGTGAGCCCCACGCAGCCATCTTCCTATCTCTACTACCCAGGGATTACAATGGTACATTCACAGCCACACTTGGATTTTCTTAAGTGTGTTCTAGGAATTAAACGCAAGTTTTATGTTTGTCCTTTACTGACTCAGCTGTCTCCTCAGTCAGACACTGTCTGTAAAGCATGTAAGGACACGTGGCAGGGGCTCAAATGTGCTGCGGTCCTTCCTTCAGACTCAGCATCTTCTCCTTTGGCCACAGCCCTCCTAAGCCCCAGCTGCCACGGTGGCCTCTCCTGGAGTGGCCTTGCAGCAGGATCACAGAATTAGATTAAGATTTGGGGCTCTGCCCGCTCTTCCCAGTGAGTTTTCTGTTTCGGGTGTCTCTGACTTGAATGGCCATTTCAGAGCACACTGGGAAGTATGAACTGTCACTCTTATTTGATGGATGGGACTAGAGCAGAGAGAACAAAAGCACATTAAATTTCCCCCCTGACAGGTTCCTCCTGTGATGTCCTTTTACTTGGTTGGTTAATTTATATTTCTGTTCTCTGCATTCTCCACAGAATAACTTTGCAACCTCTGTCAATACAAATTTCATTGCTTTTATTTTTAATATTCCAATTGGAACACTTTACAACAGAGACTGCCCATGCTAAAATGCAGCACATGGTTTTTCTGTCAGTTTGAGGGTGTGCAACAAGCTCTGTCACTGTATGAGGTGTGACACAGACTCTGGGTACCTGGCCATGTCCTTATCAACCTAGGTCAGGTCTCTGCCTACTGCCTCATAAACAAAATTTGTCACAGACCGAAAAGGGATTATCAAAAGCTAACCACATCTTCCACAGCAAAGGACTGCCATGCCTAGTTATGAGTGCCCTTCATTCTCGGAAAGCAGACATTATGTGAACTTCCCTTGGACATTTACCAAGATGCAGCTCTGGGCTTTCCTTCTCTGGACTCTCTCATCTCTAGCTTTCTATCAGCTACATGGGCCCATTGTGAATGGCCTAACGAACACTAGCATCGACTTTGCATGCATTTCTCCCTCAATAAACAATTACTGTATTGCTACAATGCCCCAGGCTCCCTCCTACACAGCAAGGTCATTACTGCCTGAATCCACATTGAACTAATAGTCTAAAGAGAAAAATAGTTAAGAAATATGCTGTATTTTTCAGCTTAGGCTTCCATAGGCGTCATTATCTTAACTGTCATTGATCTCTTCACAAACTCCAAAGGCTCAGAGTTCAAAATCAAGGACATAATCTGCTTTCTGTGAGGGTGCCCCCTTCCTGGCTTGTCAATGGCTACCATACTGTGTATCCTTGGTGCCCCCACCCCGTGTGTGTGTGTGTGTGTGTGTGTGTGTGTGTGTGTGTGTGTGTGTGGAAAATGGGCTCTTAGGTATCTCTTTTTAATTTTCTCTCACCAGGAACCCACCCTTGTTCTGCCCTCTCACTTTAATTGCTTTTTCAGAGGCCTGCCTTCCAATACAGTTGTGCCAGAAGTCAAGATTTCAATGCATGAGCTGCGGAGGTGGGAGACACATTCAATCTATAGCAGAGAATTTTTTTTTCTTTTCTTTTTGAGAAACTTTCAGCTGCTTCAGTTATAGAGCAAAGAAAAGTAATAAAGGAGAGGGATGTGTGTGTGTGTGTTTGTGTGTGTGTGTGTGTGTGTGTGTGTGTGTGTGACAAGTGCCTTAAAGAATGCACATATGAGAGGGCAAAAGGGTGCAGGCTATAGAAGCTGTGAAGCCATCTGTGTAGACAGATTCCACACTGTACTGCTCAGTGGGAAAAGGGACGACAGGATCATTAGGAGGAGAAAGTTCCAGAATCCCAGATGTGTGAGCATCAGGTACAAAAAAGACATCTGAGAGGTTGGCAGAAGACTGATTGGCCAGTGACTGAATTATGTCCTTGTTGCAATGAGAAGCCCTGGAGGGCTGTTAGGCAGGTGAGCCTGAAATAAGGCACTCTTCGAGGGACAGAGGAATATTGAGTGACATTTCAGAGTCCTGTCTGAGACACATGTGTACACAGAGTAAGTGTTCAGTAAACCTTTTAAAGCAGAAATTAGTGGTCCAGAGAGCTAGCTCCATGTTGAGGAACACACGGGACTCTCGCAGAGAACCTGTACTTGGTTCCCAGCACCCACATCACATGCCTCACAACCACCTTTAAGTCCACCTCCAAAGCTTCCTATACCCTCTTCTGGCCTCTCTGAACACCTGCATGTGCATGATGTACATACAGACAAGCAGGCAGACACACATACACATCCACAAAAATAAAAAGTACAAAGATGGATATTTTGTAGGAATCGTCTCTGTAAGAGACAGATTAGAGCGGGTGTGGTGGATCCCTGCCATCCAACCCTTGGTAGGCTGAAGCAGGAGGATTCACACAAGTTCAGTCTGTTCTGCACAGTGAGATCCTAGCTCAAAAATAGTGTTTCCTGTATGGCATGATGATGTACACCTGCAATCCCAGCACTCAGGGGCCTGAGGCTGAGAATTAGGAGTTCAAGGCTAGCCTCAGTTAGTTAATAGAACAATGGCCAGCTTTTAATTACATGAGACCCCCTTTCAGAAATCAATCCTCCAGAGCAAGGACAATATAGTATGATTTTGAATATATAAATATATACTTCTATATATATGATCTATAAATTAAATCATATTTATATATGTATATATGTGTGTGTTTACATGTATACATATATATATATATATATATATATATATATATATATATATATATATACGTGTGTGTGTGTGTGTGTGTGTGTGTGTGTGTGTGTGTGTGTGTGTGTGTGTGTGTGTATTCGCCCTTCTGGGGTATAACTTTATGACTGCGTCAGGCACACACAGATCTGAGCTCACAGCAATCAAGGTTTGAAGAGCAGCACCCACTCGTGAATCCCCTTAAGCCCCTCTGGAGTAACCCCTTCCCTCATAACTAGACTACCCCAGCCTGTGAATCATCTCCTGCCTCTATGATTTTGCCTTTTTCACATTGCGATAGAAACAGGACGTGCACCTTGAAGTGTCTTAGGTCTTCTTTCATTTAGCATAACTCCCTTAAGATCTACCCTGTTGGCTTTAGAATTGGTTATGGCTGTCCTTCCTTTCCATAGATTTCACCATGGGTCCCACCAACTACAATACAAAATATTTGAAAAAAAAGTGCATCTACATATAGACATTTTCTTCTTGTCTTTATTCTCCAGAAGATAAGATCTAACTGCTTGTAGGAATTGAACTTGTATTCAAGATTATAAGTAATCTAGAGTTAACTTGTGATAAACCAGGTGTACATGCAGCATGTACACACTACACTGCCTCATGCAAGAGAACAGAGAATCTCCGTGCTAGGTATCCATGGCTCGGGAGGAGCATGGACAATAAGCCTGGTTGTGTTTTCTGTCTTGTTGCTTCTTGGTGCTCCACTGTACGGATGCAATGCTGTCTTTGGGCAAATTTTAAATGCATCTCATTGTTAACAGTTTCAGGTGAATATGAATAAAAGTTCTGCACACATTTGCATTAAGGGTTTTGTATAAACAAGTTTTCATTTCTCTTGCTAGGAAGAGCGGGGTTCTGGGATACAGGGTGTGTCGGTATCTAAGTTCAGAAGAACCTGCGAGCCTTTTCCCTAGACAGCGGAGCCTTAAGCACTCCCTCCTGTGGGAAAATTTCATTTTCTCTGTATTCTCACCAGAACTTACCTTTGTGTGTTTGTTTTCTGTCCTGGCAGTTGTGTACCTACTGTCCCTTTGAAAGCATCAGTCTTATCTAGAAGAGCCAGTGAGCAGGTGTAGGAAGAATAAGTCCTGGAATGGATTAGTTGGTTTGGTTTTCTGTTTTTCCTGTCTATACTTTTTGTTTTTAATCCAAAGAAAAATCCTTAAAAAGTCCTCGGTAGGGATTGGAAAGATCACTTAGCAGTGAGGAAAGCTCACTGCTCTTACAGAGGATCTGAGTTTGGTTCCCATCACAGACACTGGAAGACTTACATCTGTAACTCCAGTTCCAGGAGATCCAACGCCCTCTTTTGGCCTCCACGGGCACTGCACTCACAAGTGCACAGACCCACATATACACGTAATGAAACATAAAGAAATATATACTTTTACAATTCTTGATAAAACCTAAATAAAATAAGTTTAACTTAAATAGATTTATAAGAAAAGCATGCAAGTCACTAATCCTTGCTTTGAACCATTTACAACTTGAGTCTTGGCAACCTCAAATCTTATGTATTCTCTATCCAGCAGAAGACCACGAAATGCTTCCTTTTAGATAAGTCCTTCCTTGTGCTTTCAAAGTGACAGTGAATCCTGGGAGTTAATTAATACTTTGTCTTGCTACTTACAGAAGGAGTATCATGACTGACTCTTGCGATGCATTTAGCTTAAGTAAAACAGTTGTTGCTTTATCCCTGATTTTCCCCAACAGATAGGAGCATGCGTGTGTAGTCTTTCTCTGGTAACCTCATCTTATCTGTTCCATGACTACTTTGGTCTTTCATGGAGCTATGTGGAGTAAACTGTTTAAAATCCCACTGAAGAGTTAGGTCAGTAAAGACCTGGTAGACACTAAGGCCTCTCCCGCATGTTGATGGGTATGCCGCTGGCTTTAGTATCTAGGTACTACTCTTTTGTGGAGGAAAAGGTTCTTCCCTCGGATTTGTGAGTTTCTGATTTCACCCAGTATTATTTTATAATTATTCAGTGGGTGTTCCAAAAGGTCAAGGAAATTAAGTACTACCCACAGTCTCTTGGAACATGTCCCATAATCCTGTTACCTACACCACTTCCTTGATCGACTCCAGAAAGTTCTTTTCTCCAATCCAGACTCAAGTCATCCTCTTTCCTTGGAGAAAAACTTATTCTCTGAAGGATACTACCACAAAATATTAGAACAGTGATTTCCAACCTCCCTAAATCTGTGTGTGTCCCTTTAATACAGTTCCTCATGCTACTTCCTAACTGTACATTTGCTAGTGTTGTGAGTTGTAATACAAATGTCTGATATGCAATCTGACACACAACCCCTGTGAGAGTTGTTCAATCCTAAGAGGGATCACAAACCAGTAAGTAGAGAACCACTGATGTGTAGACCCTTCTAGGAATGAATTCTCATTTCCTGAACAGATGCGCTCAATGTGGGCTCTTACCAGCCACCCTTACAAAGCCTGGTGTCCTTTTCTTTTGGAGAACCCGTTTGGAGGACTTTTGCACAGCACCACCATTTGTAAGACTTGATGCTGCTCTCTACCTGTTAGTTACCAGCACTGTGGTGCCCACAGTTGATTTTGTCAGATGACTTAAAGTTGCCTCTGTAGTCACCTGATTTGTCCCTCTGGCAGGAATCGGATATGTATCCCTTGCAGATGGTGCTGTGAACAGTTCTGTGGAAAAGTGGAAAAGTACTCATGGGGAACTCTTAGTGTGCTTGCCATGGCTGGATTACAGGCTGGTCATGCAGCAGCTTCATGAATCTTTTGTTGTTGTTTTCTGTTCACAGATTTTATTCTTCACCGTACAGTCTCGCAACCAACCGCATGATCCCACAGACATCTATCACGCCTTTCATTGCCGCTTCCCCTGTCTCCACATACCAGGTAGGTCTATTCACCTGTACCTCACGCAAGTGCTTCTTGCCAGTAATGTGCTACTGGGAGTCCAAAAGGGCATGGTAGAATTTAAAAAAGGGTGCCCTACACAGTAGCCATACTTGAATATGCTAATGTTCCTGTTAGGAATTAATGAAGGATTGGCTTCCCAGGGGTTCTTTGCATCAGTTAACTAAGTAATCAGACCTGGTATGCATTGCATCCTTTCTACACAGCTCCTTAAGTGC
>NC_034599.1:109610207-109622707 GCF_900095145.1 Mus pahari | reverse complement strand
TGCCATCTGTCTTCCCCTAGCCTGCTTTCTGGTTGTCTATACTGTATAAAGAACATAACCAACTGGCCTGAGGCCTTTACCAGGGTCAGAATTAAACTGGTCTCTCTCCATGATACTAAAATATAAATATACTTTAGCTATGTAAGGCCCAAAAAAAGACTAACTGGAGCTGGCAAGACAGAGCAAGTCGATGACAGCTGTGTTAATTCTTGGCTAGGATGGCTGTGCTTGAAAATCTTTCTGGCTTGTGGGGTGTTGTACAGTAGATTAAACTTCTCTTGTCCTTACATGATCATAGTAATAACTAAATAATTATGGATTCCGTTCATTAAATGAAGCGTAACACCAATGCTCGAAAGTATGTTTTGTCAAACTCAAATTCTCAACAAATGGTTATTATTGAGTTGGAATAAACAGATGTCTAATTTTATTTTAAGTAACATCATTTGTGGAAAATTGCTGTTTGTATAGAAGTAAACCTAAGGGCAATAAGACTCAACCTTCACATTTAGGAGCTATTTAAATTCCTTGTCAGTAAGTGTGGTGTAAATACCTTTAGCTATAAATAAGTAAAATTAATTATATCAAACTTACTTAATTTCCTAATTAAACCATTTAACATCTAATTCTTAAAGATAATAACTATTAGTGCACTTTTCTTACTAAGTGGAGCTTGATTTACAAGCATGGTCACAAAGTCAATACCCATGTCTCAAATATCGAATTCCAATTTATTTTCAGTTTCTCTCATTGTCCTGGTTAGCTATGCATGTCAATTTGACACCAACTGGAATCAGCTGAAAAAGAGTCCCAATAGAGTAATTGTCCATATTAGATTGGTACGTGGGTGTATGAAAGAAATTGTCTTGATTGATAAGAGATGTAGGATGTCCACTATGGGTGATAACATTCCCTTGGTAGAATGCCCTGGGCTGTAGAAGGAAACTAGCAGAACACGAGGTGGAGCAAACAAGAGAATGAGGCAGAAACCAGTTCCTTCATAGTTTCTACTCTGACTTCCTTTAACAGTAGACCATGACCCATGAGTGAAAGAAAATAAAACAACCTTTTCCTCACTTAAATTGCCTTTCAGTCATGATGTTTGTCATAGCAACAGAAAGAAAAGCAGGACATACCTCTATCATTTATTCTGTCCCCATCTTTATACAAACTCGCATCTGAGTCTCTTTATAATGGTGGCTCCTTACTTTGTGCTTTTGTGCTGACTCCTAAGTGGGTACCAGATGCCTCACCCCTACCTAAAGTCCCTATGTTTGATTCAGGGGACCCTGTGTTCTCAAAAATGATATTAACTGAAAGCAGAACCATGCTTCCATGAAGGTATGAAGAATTAAAGTAGAACCCAGGCCCGGGGCTGGTTTGCCCAAATCCATGAATGGTTAATGCAGAATAGTGATGGTCGGTCACCAAGAACTGACTGGCGAAAGGGATAGGTGTGTGTGCTGAGAGGAGGGAGGAAACAAGTGTGTTATACCACCACACGCCTGACAAGAAGCAACTGGGGAGAGACGGCATCCCTCTGGCAACTCAAGGGGGAAGGCTTTTCACTTGCTCGTGGATTAGAGAGGACACAGTTGATCCTGATGGGGAGACATTCCATCAAGAAGAGTTGTCAACAGTGGAGTGAACATGGCTTGCCCACAGTAGATCCAATCAGAAAGATGACAAGTAAAATGTGGGTGCCTCGATGGCTTTCTTCTTTGTTCTTTTGTGCTCGGTCTGAGATCCCACTTCATAGGATGGCACAAGTCATACTCATGGGGGTTATCTCCCTCAGTTATCCCTCTCAGGTAACACCCTCACAAACACACACAGGGTGAGCTTCACCAAGTCCTAGGCATTTTTAAAACTAATCGAACTGACAATCCAAGTGAATAATTACACTGCCTTGCCAAAGTTTGCTGTTCCAGTTTGCTTGTCTACGATCTTAATTTTCTAAGCACTCTTTTTATTAACTTAGATCAAAAGATTCTGGGGAGATGGAATGGAAATCTCCTATTGTGGGCCATAGCCAGTGTTATGGTGTTTGTACAAGGAAACAGTTCACTGTAGCTAGACCTGGAGATCTCACTGGATCTTCTGGCGAATTGCCCGTCCCACTTAGAGAAGATGATCATGTCTGTTTGGGCTGGTTGCTATAGAACATAAGAAACTCCAAGGTGAGAGAACTGTTGCGCATCTGACTACTTGGTTGCACATGTGAGGTACTTTGTCAACACACTCCGTTGTCTCTGTGCCTCAGCACAGGGCTCCTGGCTGTTCGCTGAGCTCTCAGCATTGCCCTCCAGGGCTGGTGGGTTGCTCAGCTCATCCACCCTCCACAGCAGCATGCACAGTGGGAATGGCACATGGGCACACAGTGGACAGATCTGTATTCCAGGGTGTGCACATGTTGTTAACTCCAAGCAGAGTCTCGTTGCCTCCAGCTTTATGTAGCGCCTTTGATTCATAAGTCTCCTAATTGTCATACAATTAGTGTTATTCATTTCAAGGAGAAAGGTCACCTTTTCTTTTTATTTAATTAAGTTTGGGTATCTAATTTATGTTAGTATGTGATGAAGTATGTTGCAGCGTTGACAGTTCTGTCACCATGAGGGCTACATGGGGTTTTTAATGGCAAGCAAACCCCGTGTCTAGGGTTATTCAGTTTCCCTTTGGCAATAGGGAACTGAATCTGAGTCTTCCTTGCCTGAATATAGGTTGTGGCTGCTCAGTTTCTAGGGGTGTTTTCTGACAGAACATACATTTGGAAAGAACATTGTGTTTGCATTGCACACACACACTATTTTGCACAACCTATCTTTTATGACAACACCTGAACAGAACAAAATAGCAAAGCCTTCATGTTTTCATTACTCAAGTGTCAGAGTAATGTGTTTTGAGTATCTGCAGAAGTAACCTGGACATTAAAAATACACGTATTCACGTGAAATAGTTCCCAATCTAATAAGAACAACTAACTCCTAGGCTGGCCATATGTTACTGCTTCTACCAGGGCAGAATGCATATGGTAGGGGTGGCCTATGGACCGCCATCTTCTCTCTGGCGCCTCTTCCTTTCCCTTCTCCCCCAGAGTGAAGGAGCTCTGAATAAGGCTCTTCCCACAGTAGGTCACTTACTGCTCTGCTGCTGTTGGACAGAACTCTGACATTCTTTCTACAGTACTGTTCAACCTTAGGTGACCTGGAAACAGCCATATGAGGTCACCCTTCTACACCTCCAACCTTATGTAGAGCAGGAGCGGATTTGCAACTAGGGTTCCTTCGTGCACAGATTCTCTTCTTTAGAAGTAACTGTTATGTTTTGTCCAGTCAAAAAATGATCTACGGTAGCCAGAGTTTGGGTTGGGCTTTTTTAAGTATGGAGAAAGCCAAAGTAAAAGAAAAAACAGAAAGAGCTAGATCAACAGACAGATGATAAATAGATAAATAATAGATAGATAGATAGATAGATAGATAGATAGATAGATAGATAGAGATAGATAGATAGATAGATAGATAGATAGATAGATAGATAATAGATAGACAGATAACTGATGGATAATAGATGGATAGATAGATAATAAGTAGATTAGATAGATAGATAGATGATAGATAATCACAGACAAATGATAAAGAAGTAGCTAGACATATAGACATGACAAATATATAGATAGATTATAGATAGGTAGATAAATGATAGCTAGATAGATAACAGATGATAAATAGTAGATGATAGATGGACAGATGATACATAGTATATCAATACATAAATGATAGATGATAAGTAGATAGATAGATAGATAGATAGATAGATAGATAGATAGATAGATAGATAGACAACAAAACATGATAAAATCCAACACTCACAAATTCCAGCTGAGGAAACTGCCCAGGGTTGCCCCTTTAAGGCAGACAATTGGAGTCTAAGGCCAAGCAGTGTGTTCCCCCAGGCCAGGCTTCTAAATCAAAGAACAAATGACAGCAGACATCATCCAACCTGGGTGCTCACAACACCCAACAGAAACTGACTGGGGAAGCTGAGGTGGCCAGCGAGAGTTCCCGACTGAGCTTTCTCTCACTGTTCGTGCACTGGCTTCTCTCACACTCTGCAAGCACTTTTACATCCCCTTCCATGTTACAGAGTCAGGCGCTAGACCCCCTCCACAGATAAGGGGTCTTGGTGGGGACTCAGCACAAATATGCTTAGGTCTGAAGTGGCACTGGGGAGCAAGAAATGCCCACTTCCAGAGCCAGCTTTTCAAGGAACTCAAACAGCACATGATAGTTCACCAATACATTATACCTTGTTAACAAGTACTATTCAACCCAGTCCATTTTTAATCATATGAAAATGCATATGTATTTAACATGCCTTGTATTACAACTTATTTGGCTTTTTCTAAGTCATAGAATTGTCTTAGTTTTTATAGTCATAACAAAATGCTTGATTTTTGTATGACAAAAGTGAGAGCAATTCACTTTGGCTCGATGAGTTTAGCCACTCTTGTTTTCTTGGTGTTGATGAGACACTATGACCAAGACAGCTTATAAAAGAGAGTGTTTATTGGGAGCTTGCAGTCTCAGAGGGTTAGTGGTGGGAAGCATGGCCGACAGGCAGGGACACAGACAGGCAGGGACACAGGTCCTTGAGCAGCAGCTGAAAGCTCCCATCTTAGGACACAACCACATGGTAGATCCAAAGCTAACTGGGAATGGCCTGGGTTTTTGAAACCTCAAAGCCTACCCCAGTGACACACCTCCTCCAACAAGGCCACACCCCCAATCCCTCCCAAACAGTTTTACCACTGGAGAGCATGCAATCAAACCCATAAGCCTATGAGACCCATTCTCATTCAGAACCTCAAACTCATACATTTCCAGGCGGAAAGTCCAAAGTAGATATCCATGTCTGCTTAGCCCTCTATCTCCTTTACCCTGGCAGATGGCATCAGAAGGCTCCCAAGAGCCCCTACACCTTAAGTTTAATCTATAGATTTAACAGTCCATTTTCAGCTTCATTAGACAGTGCCCTCTCGTTCATTAGCATTATGGGAAAACTATTATTAAGTGTTTTTGTCTTTAATCAGCTGTATATGTTGGACTTAATGAAAAATCTTTTCAGAAAATGGTTTTATTTCTTTCTCTTTTACCAACTTAACTTTAATTACATATTTTATAATTGTGTAATTTTTAATTTATTTCTTGCACCGAAAGCTCCACCATGAACTGCCTTCAATCAGAATATAAACTTCTTTAAAATATATTTCTACTTCCATCCATTAATATTCTATTCATTATTCTGACATCAGATTTAATTATTTGGATTAATAGGTGCTATACCATTTTACAAACCTTTGTTTTAGTCAAACTTCAATATTACAATTGCAAAGCCTTCATAACTAGAGTTTGAAACAATTACATGCTCCCTAAATTCTGGAAGAAAATTAAAATTGTATAGGAAGTATGTGGTTTTGAGAGTTTAAAATAACTTAGTAGAACCCTATTTTAGTGTTTGTGAATAGATATGTATACTTTGTCGAACTCCGTTTTAAAGAATAATTCAGGAATTCTCTCTAATTCAGAGAAGACTCAAATATGTAGCCAGTCTTCAGATCTGTGAACATACTACATGAACCTTACAAGCTGTCTGATTTCCCCATCATTAGCAGTCAGGAAAGCAGCCATATTTGAATGTACTTGGTCACAAAATGAAGAGATGAAGGCAGAAAGAGGTAATGAAGGAGAGAGAGATTAGAGATGATGTCAGGGACTATGATAAAAGTAAATTACATGTACATACACACATACATACATGTGTGCATACATATATATGTACACATATATACATATGTATATATGCATACATACATATATACATACATTACATGTACATACATATATACATAAATAAATATATACACATACATATATACATATATACATATATATATGCATACACACTTATATACATGCATATACATATCCACGTGTACATGCATGTATATATACAGGCATACATACGTATACAAATTCATATATACAGGTATATATGTGCACACATAAAGTTGTAAAATGATAACTTAAAAGAGAATAATAGAGGATTTAAAATAATGCATAAAAAAGCAACTGGAAGTTGTAGATAAATATTTTATAATTTTGGAAAAAATCATGGAGTTGTTTTAGGCTCTTCATTGTGATCAAATATGAGGAACATTTTCACCAATTTTCCTTTCTCAGTAGTCCTTCTCATTCTGAGGCCCCAACTGTGATAACCAATCACTTTTCATTTTATAAAATTCAAAACGCTTGGGTTCAATGAAAATGCTCGACAGTTTAATATAATGGCACACCAGACAGATGTGGAATGTCCTGTTCATGTTTGAACCCGAGGAAAGGAACTCTTTATCTTCTTCTCTCAAGATGTACAGCCCCATCATAAAGAAAATGTACATGCATTCAGGATGATTTCACTAGTCTATACAGTTGGAAAGTGTCGAGTTTAACAGTTATGTGAAGAAGAATTGGGGAGCACCTTGGATAGCAGAGAATAAAAAAAATGAATATGATCTGATGAGGTGGTGCCTTTGACTGTTAAAAAATAAGGTGTTCTAAGTAAAGATCATACATAAAAGTATGGGGTAAAGATCCCAAGGAATTTCACTGATTTTGATCAAGTCAAATGTGTGCTTTGGGATAAGGAAAGGATTTGTCTGGAATCATGAACCCTGGTCCTGTTGTAATGAAACTCATTTAGTCACTTTTCTCAGTCTATGACACGTTTATTTATTACTTTTTGTGTATGGGTGTTTTGAATGCATGGATTTATGCACACCATGTGCATGCAGTGCTCACAGAGGCCAGTAGAGGGCAAAGGATCCACAGGCACAGAAGTTCTACATGATTGTGAACGGCCATGTGGATTCTGGGAGCTGAACTCAAGTTCTTTGCGAAAGAAGATGGTGCTCTTAAGTACCCACCGGGTCTTTCCTGCCCCTCTGACCTCATTTTTATAAGTTTGGACACAGCAATACTATTGCCAAGAATTTAGTTCACTTCATTAAATAATAACATGAATTATAAGTTATTTCACTGGACAGTATAAAAACATTAAAATTCCAGTAGTGTAATGTATAAATCAATCACAACTTGGGAAAAAATAACTTTTTGCATTAGGAATATCATCATTGAAGGCTGCTGAATGTATAATAATGCTATACCCATGAAGATGGAGGGTTTTGTTGTTGATGTTGGTGGTGTTGATGTTGTTGTTGTTGTTGTTGGTAACCTCCACCTTTCAAATAGCTCTCCAAAGGCATCTTGGAGAACACATTTCCTGTTGTTTGAGGTCCTTGGCTTCAAAGTAGAAGAGCATGGAAAAGCTTCAGGCTCTTTTGAAATCTCAAACCACTCTTCACCCATTTGTGATATAATTCTCAGACCCATCAAGCCTGACAGTACACACCTGTCATCCTGTCACTCAGGAGGAGAAGCAACATGACCCTGAGTGCAAGACCAGCCTTGCTGTAACAGTGAACTCTCACATTTCCAAGGGCTGTGTGTGTGTGTCTCAGAGAGAAACACATGCCTAGGACATAGAAAGCTCTGGATTTGGTCTGCAGAATCTCAGCATGAAGCCTGGTCCCAGATGCTTTAGTCTGTGGCCGTTGGGAATAATTATTGAAACATTCCATCTTCAATACTGTGGAGATAGGTTATTGTACTTGTGTGTATGCAACTGTCATTCTGTGCATTTCTGTATATTTTACTCTATTACTTTTTATACATAATTTTATATATAATTAATATAATTTTATATATAATTTTAGACACAGCACCTGACCATAAGAGTGAATGACTTTATTTTAAACACAGCACCTGACCGTAAGAGTGAATGACTTAGAGACAAAATTCCAATCAACATGACCTCCTGCATGTCCTTAGAGAGTACTTAGAATCTCTTCATTAAACCACCATCAACAAGCCAGGAGGTGGTGACCCAGCCTCTTCCTTCTTAAAGTGTCGGCACTACTTCCTTAATAGTTAATGTTCAGCATAACTCGGTACACATGATAACTGACCTTCTATGAAGGCTTCATTTCCTAAAGGATGCAAATATATAACTAAAAGAATGTCCACGCCAGACTCTCCAGACTACAACTGATTGTGTGGGGTGACACAATCATGTAGAAATGGGGCAGATCATTTTACACATGTTGCCATGACAACCAAGGCTACTGAGGGAGAGTCTAAAGGGCTGGGAGTGAGGATCAGGGAGACTCTGAACATGCTCTCTCACATCTAAATGCCTGTTCATTACAGTGATCTTCAGTGCTCATTAAACAGGTGCTCATAAATGGGTTCAAGTTGTTAACCCTAAACTTTAGATGCGCTGTTTTCATTGTCCTGCCTCTTGCAACATCATTGGAATTCTACATTTCTGAAGAGGTTGACAGTCCTATATTAGCCTTGGGGAGCCTTGTTCATTTGCTCAGGCACTCAATCTTCAGGTCAGGGTCTTCCTTAATGGTGCTGATAGGTTGGCCAATTAGTATGTACCAGAGAAGAGGAGCATACAGATTAGGAAAAGCCCTCAGGTTCATAATATAATATACTCATTTCTTTCCAGTAGCACGTCTGTATTACTTATTGATTTCTGTGTTCTCTCATCTCTTCTCTGCCCTATGTACTGAGAATCTGGTAACTTTGGGAGATTTTTAGGCATTCCAAGCCCTTCATAGCCTTTTGTGAACATGATGGTCTAAGACAACACAGAGGGAGGATGATTTGCCACTCAGTCTTGTCCATCTCCTCCCATCCCTTTTCCTTCCAGGGGGTTAGTTAGACAGGAAGCAGTTGTCTTTGTTTACACAGTAAGGATAAATAACACTTAGGTAGAAGAAAAGAACCAAGTTGAAAGAGTATACATGGGTTGTTTTAGAACATGTTTAGATTTTCTGATTTCTGTTCAGCCCAACTTTCTATTGGGAAGCTTCCATTGATGAATTAGTTACTTGGTTACTGTTAGTTAGATAGATAGATAGATAGATAGATAGATAGATAGATAGATAGATAGATAGATAGATAGATAGTGATAAAACAGTTTTGAATAGTAAGAGTGACATCTTTTCTTTCCAGACCCAAGGTGAATGAGTAACTAAGGCTTTGCCATCATGTCCCCTCAGCTTATGCATGTTCCTCTTTCACCCAGTCCAGGACACAGCTAGAGACACATTACAACAGTTGCAGTAGTTGGCTGCATGGTGCTATAAAGCTATGATTAATGTAATGGGAAATCATCCTCTCTCCCAGCACCCAGGATGCAGAGCCCAAGTGTCATGCATTGGAATCTATCCAGGGCCCCACTGTAAGAACAGCACATGTCTCAAAATAAAGAAGCAGAGACACAGAAAAAGAAACCAGGAACTTCAGTTTCCCTCTGAACTAAGGAAACATGAATAGTATTCATAATGGAGGAAATCAATTTGTTAGCATTTAAAACATGAGTTACTACAATGGGGCATTTACATTTTGTTATAAATTTTCTGAAACCAAAGTCAACATAGGAGAAATCAGAAAATAAGAGGTAAAAGCAAGAAAAAAGAAGAAAGGAAAGAAGAGAAGGAAGAAAAGAAAAACATTTGTCCTCTGGTGATAGGAAGCACATCAAACGGCTCCAGAAGAGATTTTTGTTTCTAGTACCCCACTCCTGACTCTAATAGTGTGTGATACTGCAGTCTTAGCTCTCGGCCCAATACCTCAAACAATAGACAAATTGCTGTGTTTGCCTTCCATCACTGTGGAAATCAACTTACAGGAGGAAACATTGTGTTTCAGCTCAGTCTCAGTGAGCTCAGAGTGCTCAGTCTAGGGCCTAGTAGGTGTTGGTTCTGCATCTGTGTGGTGAGGCAGACATGGTGAGAAAATGGGAACAGTCGGTGATAGAGTAAGTCAGCTCACCGAATGTCAGACAGAGACAAAGAGGAAAGGAGGGAGAGAAAAGGGCCACAGATAAAATATCCTTTTAGAGTGTGATGGCTGTCTTTAATTGTCATCTTGACACAATCTGGAATTACCTGGAAAGATCCTCTCAGTGAAGGGTTGACTAAGTCAGGTTGGCCTATGAGTGTGTCTGTGGGGACTGTCTCAATTGTGTTCATTGATGTGGAATGACACAGACTAAAATCAAGTGGCATCATTCCCTAGGCTCGGGTCCTGGACTGGATAAAAAAGGGATGCGCTTGTCTTTATTCCTCTCTGTTCTAGACTGTGAATGTGAGGTGACTCACTGCTTCAGGCACCTACTGTCTTAGCTTCACCACACTGAAGAGCTGTAACTTGGAGCTACAAGATAAAATAAGCTCCTTTCTTGTTCAGACATGTTATTGCTGTGAAGAGACACCATGACCAAGGCAACTCTTACAAGAGAAAGAAATTCTTCGGTACTGGCTTACAGTTCATTTGGTTTAGTCCATGATCACCATGCTGGGAAGCATGGCAGCATCCAGGCAGACAGGGTACTGGAGAGAGAACTGAGAGTTCTACATCTTGATCCAAAGGTAGCCAGGAGGAGACAGGCTTCCACACTGGGCAGGGCCTGAGCATAGGAAGCCTCAAATCCTGCCTGCATAGTTACACACTTCCTCCAACAAGACCACGCCTCATAATGATGCCACTCTCCATGGCCCAGGCACTCAAACGCATGGGTCTATGAGAGGCAAACCTATTCGAACCACTGCTCCCTTCCTCCCCTTAGTTGCCGTTGTCCCAGCAACCTCCACAAGTGTCTTCATCTCTCTACATGCCACCACCTCAGACTTGGTCTTCACTATGTGAGCCTCTGAGCAACACTCTAGATAATCTAGATAAATTCTCCAGGTAAATTATCTCTCCTGATTTACTCTGAGGTAAGCATAACAACAAATACAACTGACTTCATTCTTCTTTCCAGCTTCTTTAACCAGGACTCCATTACAGTCATGCCATCTGACATAGCACCATGTGGGTCAAAGCTATCTTACCTCTTCATAGAAGAAGCTGGGTGATGCCAGACTTTTTTTTTTTCCTAATGAAATGCCTTTAGAGTTTTCAGCCTCACAAAAGCACTTGTTGGGATCTTGCAATTACCTGTGAAGATTTCACCTAAAATTCTGATGTCCAGGTAAAGACTTAAGCAGTCATGATTCCTTCACGGCTCATGAAATATATGTGTCTTTCAGCTCCACTAGACTCTGATATGCTTGTCCAAACGATACAGGGCAAAGCAAAGCGTGCTCCCTAGGAGCAAGCAGGAACAATGAGACAGAATTATTGGCTTTGAGCTGTAAGAGTGCTAGAGTGTCTGCACAGATTGATGACATCACTTCGCTATAGCTGGTGTCAACTCATCCTGCTTGATAGTAATTACCCCAAGGTCAATTGATTCCAATGCTGTACTTGAGAGAAATGACCGAGCGCTGTGGGTTCGGTGTGAAATGTCCTGTACGGGCACATGTTTTACACACTAGTCCTCCAGGCTGAATGGCTGCTTGGGAAGACCGTGGAAGCTTCAGGTAGTAGGGCCCTCTGGGAAATGTGGGTGACTATTGGCAGGCGTTGATGTTTGATAGTCCCACTTTCTGGATGTCCAGGCAATCCATGTACCTCACTCTCCTGCCACCATGCCTTCTCTACCAAGGTCCCTTCTTAAACTGTAGGTTAAACTAAGCCTTTCTTCTTCTCTGTTACTTCCTGATGGGTATTTGGTTACAGTGATGAGAAAAGCCACACATATGGAGCAAACCCATCTCATCAGTAGAGACAAGAAGGTACCTTGCTGCTGACTTTGTCCAGAAGAATATGCGTGAAATTGACTGACATCATACTGTTTACTTGATTTTTTTTAAAATGAGGATGGTGGAACTGGAGAAATGGCTCATGGTGAAGACCATGTGTAGCTCCTCCAGAAGATCTGAGTTTCATGTCTATCATTTCAGAACATGTGGTTTAACTGTGATGTCGAATCCAGGGGATCTGATGCCCGCTTTTGGCCACTATGTGTGATTGCACTCATGGGCATATACCCACACAGATATAAACAAAGTGGAAGGGGAATGCCAGGAGGAGGGTGAGACAGCTGAGAGTAGATGCTGTGGAGGAAGATGTATCTGCAGCCATGTTAGAAAGAGCAGTGCAGTTTCACATCACAGTATAATCCTCACCTAGCACAGAGGAAAGGAGCCTAATGGCCAACTGGGCTCTAAGTGAGAAGCTTAAATTTCAGGCAGCTGGAGTGATTGCTTAGCCACTAAGAGTGCTTGCTGTTCTTATAGAGGAACCAGCATCAGTTCCCAGCACTCGTATCAGGCAACCCCTAAGGGCCTGTAACTCTAACTCTAGTCCCAGGGAATCTCTATACCTTCTAATGTCCTCCTTGGGCACCTCTGTACATGTCTCTCTCTCTCTCTCTCTCTCTCTCTCTCTCTCTCTCTCTCTCTCTCTCTCTCTCTCTCTCTCTCTCTC
>NC_034599.1:109596406-109610197 GCF_900095145.1 Mus pahari | reverse complement strand
ACACACACACACACACACACACACGGGGAGAGAGAGAGAGAGAGAGAGAGAGAAAGAGAGAGAGAGAGAAGGATAACCCTTCAAAACACAACCTCTCTATTCAGAATAACTTTTACCCAGAGATAATTTTGAAGGGCTTTTAATCAATGTGCATTATAACTAGTTCTGCATAACAATGCCTTATATTAAAAACCAATTCTTTCTTATCAAGCCTTTCATCTTCTAAGTCTTCTATCTCTTAAGAATTTTCAATCAATAACTAAAAAGATCATTTTGATGCCCATTTTGTGTTGTATGCTATTTATTAACATCCCTAATAGTGTATCTCAGGATAATCTCTTCAACTCTCTTAGATGCATGCATAGAATCTAGTTCAAAGGAAACTTTAGAAGATGTCAGATTAGAAGCAGCTCCATGCAGCACCAGGATGGAGAAACACAGAGGAACTAAGGATCAGCTTGATACTGATGAAGGAAGGAGCTTTAAGGGTCACCACAGAGGTCAGAGGTCAGGGAAGGACTGGAAAGACCAGAAATGCTACCCAAGCCGCTAAACAAGGAACAAGTCTGCCAGGTTCTCCAGCCAGTGACAGGGAAACGGAAGAGCTTTGCTCAAAGGAAGCCACATACCTCTGGCTTAAGAAGAGTAAAAGAAAAGAGAAAGCCTGGCGTGAGTCCTCTTCCTAGCCATAGGACAGTGTACAGTCCCATAAGACTTACATCCAGTATGGGGTCCCTCCTTGTCCCCCTCCTGTGTGACAGACAAGTCACCACTGAGAAGATTCCACCTGGACCCTCCATGGCCATATGCAGACAGCATTTATTTTTAGGGCAGGCTTGAGGCTGAGCTACTGGGAGAGGCTTGAAAAGGAAGACCATTTATATACCTGTGAGCCTGAGAACAGATAGTCATGGTCTCCAGCAGTCCTGGGTTGGGGAAGCACTGGACACACAAAAGTTGGCTGCAGAGGTGGAGGACTCAGCTGTCCAGTGGCCCCACTCACTCTCTCTGCCCTGAGCCAGATAACTGGGGAGACAGACAGCCCTGAGCCAGAGGTTAGTTTGATAGTTAGCTTGGCTACTCTTTCCCTGCCATGATGCTTTCTGCTTATGGGACGGGGAACGCCAAAGCTCACATCCGGATGATACACCCTATAGCCTCTTCTCTTCTGTAAGGCATTTAACACTAAACAGGACTCCAAAGGACTAAGACAGGTGACATAACAACAGGACTCAGTTTCCCAAATGCTCCACTCATGCCTGACACACCCTGAAACATCTCTTCTTAGATGGTGTAGAAATCAGCCAGTGTGAGGTAGACAGACAGCAACAGGCAGGCAGAGCTCCCACCTAATTTATAGGCTGCAAAGCTCAGGATGGTCAGAAGTCCCTTGTAACCTGCAAAGATGGGAGTCCCTTAAAGTGACCACAGCCTCTGTGAGCAATGGAGCCAACTGCTCCACACTTAATGTCACTTTGAACAGGATGAAACAGAAAAGTCCTTAACCAAGTCTTCCCCTCCTAGGTTCAGAAGGAAACTTCTCAAGACAATGTGTTTACCGTTTTGGATTCTTTTTTGATTTTCTTTTTAAATGTTATTTTAGCTCCTGGGTCAGACCTCATTTTATGATGCTCAATATTTTTCAAAAGGCAGATTATTTTACTATTTTTCCCTCCCTCTTTATGTTTATATTTAGTTAGTTATTTAGTTTGCTTACTCAGTTTTTCCTTAAAGTGTGGGTTTTTAAATTCCTTGTTCTTTGCCTCCCTCTTTGTGATTTTCCCCCTTTCTTCCATTTGCTTCTTCTCCCTTCTCTGTTTTCCCTGTCTCCTTCTGTTCTTTCACTTGATTATTATTTTCATTTTATACAAGTAATTCTCAACCTCAGAGGCGACTGTAAAGACTGCTATACTTTTCTGTGGCCATTAGCCATGGCTCTCGTTGTTTTAAAGCATGTTACTCTACCTGGTTTGATTTTGTGCATTACTGTTATCATGGATCGTGTTCTCTCGAGGACTTGGCTCTGCAGCAAAAGCAGGTCACTAAGGAAGCTCTCAGATGAAAATGGAAAGGGCAGCCATCCCTATAAATTGCAGACTGCAACACAAACAAGCCAGAAACATGGAAAAGCAAGATGTCAGGATTTCTTCAAAGGATCATAACTCAGCAATTACTAAGTCCAAAGGCTGAGAAACAAGTAGGAGACCAAACAATGAATTCAAAAGTTTATCAGTAAAATAAGGTTTTTGAAGAAAAAAACCCCTAAAATTTCAAAGTGAATAAAAATAAGCCAATGGAGGAGTTAAGAAATACATACAGGACCCAGAGAAGAAAGGCAAGCACATGTGTGAAAAATTTAGACAAGAAGTTAGAATTTATATAAAGCAAATGATAATGATAAGATGAAAATTCTATAAATCAAAAAAACATAGACAGCATTGCCAGATGTCTAAACCAAGCAATAGAAGAAATGCCAAAGATGGAAAGTAAGGTCAAAACCATGTTGCATTCAGATAACAGTAAGAAAAAAAAATAACCATGGCTGAAATTTCCAAATCTTATGGGATGTGATGCAGAGAGCAAGGCTAGGAACCCACTGAGAAGAAGACAAGATAAAATCAAAAAAGTTTAGGAAATATATTCAATAAAGGGATAGAAGAAAAGTTTCTATGTCTAGGAAAAGAAATTGACATCTCAAGACAAGAAACATTTAGAACTCAAAGTAGACAGCAGTAGAGAAGAATGTCTTCCTGACACATTGTAGCCAAGATGCAGCATTTTTTTATAGAACAGCAACAAAAAGGAACAATGTGGACCACTGTAAAAGGAAAAAAGGCAACCCACACCAACTCACTGACAAAGGCAAGCTCAGTAGGGTAGCAAGAGTCTTCTCAGCAGAGACTCCAGCCAGGAAAGCACCTGCTATGTGCTCTAACTTTGCGTTGCTGCATTGGCAAGAGGAGTTTCCCTCAGAGCCAGAGGCATAGACTTTCTTTTGAAGATGGTGGGTTTGTCGGATCAGATAAAGATTCCAGTCTGTTGCTTCAATACCCAGGTTTCCTATCCAGATGTCGCAGTCAGAGACTGGGGCATAGAGTGTGGGGAGCCTTCCTCTTACTGAAGGTAACTGATGAGACTTTTAGTTATGAGATTTGAAACAAGGAGTGTTGGAGGCCATGACACTGCATCCATTGACCCCCGTGGAGCCAATAAAGAGTTCATCTTAATCGTGCAGGTCAATTCAGAAGTTGCTTTGTTACATGTTGAATGAAATCATTTCTAGTTATCAATCTACGGTGAAAGAGCAACATGATCTGAAAGGCTCATGGTCACAGACATGTCTGGTAGAACCAGAGGGAAGGAAAATAGCTGCCTTGACAAATCCATGAGGAAATACAAGGAGGCTGTTTGTTAAGTCACCTTCTCCTTAAGTCATTGTTAATATAGGAGCTCTCTGGGGTGGCCTCTGTCTGTTAATTCCTGTTATCTTTCAATCATTGTGAGTAGAGGGTTTTGTGAATTCCACTACCACTGAGGAGTTCCCACAGCTTGTAAACAGTTGTGTTCCTGGAAATTTTTCATTTCTTGACTATTATAGATTATCTGGGGCATTGCTGGGTAATCCATCCCTTCTTTGACACAGCTATAAACAGTATTTTCTCCCAACATTGCAGCTGGTACTGACAATAGGGACCACATACACAGGTCTTAGCAGTATCGGCTACTTGCACAAGTTGGTTCTCCTCTTCCACTGTGTGGATCCCAGAGATCAAGAGCTACTCATCCAGTGTAAAGGAAGAACTAGCTCCCAGAAAGTGTCCTCAACTTCACATGTACACCACAACACTTGTGTTCTCCTTCCACATCCTGCCCCCCAACACACACACACACACACACACACACACACACACACACACACACACACACACGCGCGCGCGCAAATGAAAGTCATCCTTAAAGAATGAATAATAAGTAATGCGTTTGTAGCAACTCATTTCCATCTTTTCAAAAGGCAACAATGAAAAAAATAATTTCCCACAAGGCATGGATGGCAAATCATTGCTAAATGCTGGGGGGAGGGGGGGCGATTTTCTGTGTCCTACTAGTTTATCACACAGGCTGGTTCCCTCTTGCTTGATACTATAAAAAGCAGTTCAAAGTGAGTATCTTCGAAATCCCTAACACTTCGACTGTATTTCTAGACAAGGGCTTACAAATTGGATCATGGCTCAAAGATTTAAGTGTCCTTCGTGAGTTTTTCTAAGAATAAGGTTCAGTTGGAAAATGTCAAGATTGAGGATTTATTTACAATCACCAGGAGGATCTCTGAGTGAAATAGTACCCATAATACAAAAGAACATTTCAAATATAAGCCTTTGATCTGTGTTATTGAATTACTGACATCTGAACCAGTATTAAAGATTACGGTGGGGGTGAGGAGATGGCTTAGTTGGCCTAGTACATGCCATGCCTGCAAAGCATAAAGACCTGTCTTGGTGCAATGCACAGCACCCACATATAAACACACTGGTATTCCCCAGTGTTGGGGAAGCAGAGCCAGGGAGGATCCCTGGGGCTTTTAGGTCAGGGAGTCTGGGAGAATCTAACTGTAGTGATAGAAACTATTGTTAAAAATGTAAGCAAGAGAGTAATTTTAAAAGCTATTAACGTTAACCTCTGGCTTCTGCATTCATGGACACACATATTCATGCGCTTCTGCACACACAGACGTGCACACATATATACCAACAGTATGCTACTCGTTTTCTTGGGTTTTTTGTTTTGTTTTGTTTTTAATTTTTATAGTCCCAAGAAAGAGAAGGTTGAGATAACTCTGTGCTGAACAGATCTCTAGCTTGAAAGCAAATGCAGCATAGGCGTTTGCTTTCCAGGCATGCTAGGACTCGTCTCCACTGCTTCTGGGCAGAGTACGTGCCTGGTTCACCCAGGCACGCCCAATGACAGCCAGCACTCCTGGTGCTGGGATTATGGAGGTAGCCCCGCATGAATCAGCGCAGGCCAGTCATCTGATTATATCTGTGTTACCTTCCTCAACACTGTGACCACCAGGTGACAAAAAGGACTTACAGGATTTCTGTCAGCTCACAATTTGAGGATGCAGCCCATCATGGCAGCCTTGGAGGTGTGTGCGACCAATCAGGGCAGCAGAGGCGTGGCCTCGGGCGCGGGACTCTGCTTGCTCACATCTATGGAGATCAAGGAGAAACAGGAAGTGAGGCTGGAATATCCGTTTCTGTGCTGCTCCCCAGACATTGATTTCTACCCTGTAGACTCTCATGGCCTAAAGTTTTTCTCACTCCCCTAAACACCAGCAGCAGCTGGAAAGCAAGTTTCCCTTCTTACAACTGTCTTAGAAACTAGATTTAATTGTCGCAGATTTACTTCACAGCAGAGTCCAACTCAGGCAAGATCATCCTCCTCACACGTCTGACAGATGACCTCTCTCCATGTACTTATACACAGATCATTGGACAATCACAACACATTTATCTTTAAGATACATCGTTTTAGATTTCTTAAATTTAGTAATAACTACTGGGTATCCACTTTCTTGTGTTTGTTTGGATTTTTACCTTTGTTTTTGGGGTTGTTTGTTCATTTGTTTGAGACAGGGTCTCACGTAGCATAAGTTATCTTTGAATTCCCCACATAGCTGAGGCTGAATCTGAATTCCTAGTGCCCTTGCAACCTCCTCCCCAGTCCAGGTTTCACAGGAGTGACCTTCCTCCCCTTTTAAAATGCTAAGCTCCCTCAGAACTTGGGATGTTGAGTGTATCTGAAAGCTGTTAGGTGTTATTTATAGCATATGTCAGAAATGTAAATTATTGGTTGTCCAAGAGAAGTGTGTTTGACCTAAAGTAGCCTAGTGATTATAAGTCTAGCAAAAACAAAAGAGAATGCTGGAAGGGTGAGTAGGTTAGAAATACGTAGATTACAGTTCATTTAAAATGTATGTTCCTTTTTTTTTTTTTTTTTTTTTTTTTTTTTTTTTTTTTGGTTTTTCGAGACAGGGTTTCTCTGTATAGCCCTGGCTGTCCTGGAACTCACTTTGTAGACCAGGCTGGCTTCAAAAATGTATGTTTCTGGAAATTCAATGTATTTGTTATGGGAAAGAAAATGTGTAATTGCCTATAAGATACTTTTGGGACAACCTATCTGATTTCTGAGTCAAACATTGTGGTATACACACAACATTAAGTCCATGAGACAAGGGAAATAGGAAGTTCACGCCCCAGCTGGCAGCGCAGAGTGTTCAAGGCCAGCTTGAGCTACATAAGACTGGATCTCAGCAACCTTTCCCCACCAAGTAAAAAATGACGATAGGATTCTGTTCCCTGAACCAGGCAGCCTTTAATCCCAGCACTTGAGAGACAGAGGCAGATGGATCTTTGAGTTTGAGGTCAGCCTGGTCTACAGAGTAAGTTCTAAGATAGGACTACACAGAAACTCTGTCTTGAAAAACAAAACAAAACGGTTCTCTTCCCTGAACTTCGGATGCCCACTATGGTTGGACAGAACCTTTTCCAGTTCCTCCTTTCTTTAACAAAAGGGTTAAATTGGGAAAATGGAGCTTCATTCATTTACTCCATCATTCATTCAACACATTCTGGATGTCTTTAATGAAAAGCCAGGCATTGTCTAGAAATTTAGAGACAAGTAGCTAAGCAAAATCAAAGTCCCTGATGTAACAAAACTTAGACCCCAGCATGGGGAAAAGTAATAAAACAATGCCCTGGACACTGGTTTCAAATATTAAAAGATGGTCTTGGGTGGAAGTGTCAATCAGACTTGGGTGGAAGTGTCAATCAGACTTGGGAGGAAGTGTCAGTCAGACTTGGGTGGAAGTGTCAGTCAATCCGACACAGGCCCGTGGGGGGAGCCTCAGCATCGAGGTGCAGCATTGTTTGCCTTCCTTGATGTCAGACTTCATTCTGGAGACTGACATGTCCTGAGAGATCACAGATGCTTCCTTTCCATGGTCTTTTTAAATTAAACACAGGACCTGGGAGGTACCAGCCATTAGTGGTCTCCCTCAGTAAGAGGTCAGGAGGAGGGTCAGGCACACACACTTCCTCTCCTTACTAAACCTGCAAGGTGTAAGGAAGAAATGGTCACTGTAGTATACATTAAGGAATGGGAAATTAAATTTCCCCTGAATTCTGTTGAGGAAAGATAAGTAGAACTCTGAGATTTATCAATGAGCCCTGACTGAGAAAGGAAAGGGGGTGTGAGTTTCTGTGTGTCTGTGTATACATGTCAATGTGTATGTGTGTCAATGTGTGTCTCTGTGTATATGTGCATGCACACATGTGTGTGTATGTATAGGAATTTGTAGAGATATTAGTTACTTGAATGGCTGTGACAAAATTCCCTGGCAAAAGTAAATTAATAAAGGAGGAGTTTATTGCTGGCTCACAGTTGAAGGGAAGAGTTCTTCGTGGCAGAAAAGTCAGGATGAGGGAAGCATAAGGCATTCGGTTACACCGTATCCACAGTCAGAAAGTGGAGCTAGAGAAGAAATCGGGTATTCAGCCTGCTTCTTTTTTCTTATTCAGAATGAGAATCCAGCCCAGGAATTGTATCATCTACATTTGAGATGAGCCTTCCTCATTTAACCTCCACTAGAAGCTGCTTCTTGGCTATGCCCAGAGATCTATTTCTGTGGTGGCCTTGAATCTCCCTCAAGTTAACCATCACAGCTAAGCATCTCAGAAGGGAAGAAGCAGGGGGAACAGCGAGCCACCCTAGCCCACCTCAGCGAACAGACTCAGTGCTTTCTTCAAAATACTTTCTAAAGAGTTTGCTTCTCTTGTTAGTTGGCAAGGAGCTGTGATGGTCTTGAGTATATACCACTGTTTCCACTCTCTCCTCCGACCACGAGATGTTGGTAGTTCACCTAGAAAACACTGGGCATCCTTAAGCAGCAACAAACACTGCGGTGGGGATTTGGACTTTTGTCTCTTGCTGGAGTGTGGCTGTGTTTCCTGGCTACAGAGTTCGTCTCCTCCCCTCTGAGGCTCATGGTGCACTGTTTGTCCCATGACAGAAGATAAAGCTGAGCTCTATGCAGCAGTGTCTCTGCGGAGAAGGCAAGAGACTCCAGGAGGTTAATTGACTCTCCTAATATCACACAGTTGGTGGCAGAGCCAGGGCACCTGTGCTTCAATCCAGTTAACACCAATCCTACTTCATTATGTCTGGCCGGGTTCTTCATTACGTCTCCATGTTTCAGGCTATAGAATTTAACCCTCAGCAAATCAAGTTGAGAGATTAATAAAAAATATTATGATTTAGTCCTTTTATTGTAGAATATAAAATACTAGTATATTATCTGGGCCCACTAATACAAATTCCATTAGCATAAGCAGTAAGGTATTCTAATCTTTTGGCATGCCACCAGTGGAAATGGAAGGTATGATCTAGTTAATAATTTTGACTTGGATGGATACATCCATCCAAAATAGTATCCTGATTTAATTATTTTTGTTTCAGAACTATGTAATACTGGATGACATATCTAAAGAAAATTTGCCTTATTTTATGCTGACTAGTCATTGTGTATGGCCTAGAGTAAGATTAATATCATAGGGATTTTGCAATTTTCCAAGTTAATGGCTCTTTTGCATTTTAAAACAGGTAGATTAGAAAAAAATGAATAATGAATCATTATAAGAAGGTTACATGACAAAATTTAAAAAAAAAAACTGTATTTTTGAGCCTAATTTTAGGACAGAAATCTCTACAACTGTGTCTGTAAGTCTTTCTACAAGCAGGGTAGTTATGTAGTGTGTGTGCATTTGTGTGCGTGTGTGTGTGTGTGTGTGTGTGTGTGTGTGTGTGTGTGTAGTTGATTTTGTTTTGAGACAGGGTCTCACTAGGTACCTAGCTGACCTGGAACTTCCTATGTAGACCAGGCTGGCCTCGAAATCAAAGCTCTTCCAAACTGTTGGGATTATCTGGCAACTTTAAAACACTTTATAATAATTTCATTTTTTTAAAAGAAGGAATTTTTATTTTTTTCCCTAAAACACTCGAACACTAAGTCAAAGGGTTAACTAGTTCTCATTTGAACCGATATCAAATAGTTTCCCCTGAGGTAATAATAGTTTGTAATTTTCTTTACATTATCTGTCTTAAGGCCAAAGTAAAATGTTATGAAAGCCTTTTCTGATAGGCTTACATTTAAGAAGGAATTATTAATACAGCAGAACATTTAAGGTTTTTTCCAGTTAGTTACCCAGAGTTCTTAAGGGCCTTTGATCACAACCCTCTGCTAATGAAGAGACAATTAGAACAATTTCCAGACATGGAGAACTTGATACTATGCAAAGAAGCCCACTTGCTTCATTGGCCTGCTTCTTGTTCACAAAATAAAAGACAGACAAATATGGGTCCTGGCTTCTTCCTGTGGGAAATATAATCGGTTTGCCTGAACACCCCATAGGTTCAAAGGCTGCAGCATCTTTTTGGGGGAGAAATCCAAGATGGTAGATAAGCTAAAGGGCAGAGGAGGTGGGTTTTCTCATGGAAGGAGAAAGGAAGAAAGCTCTCTTGGGGCAGAAATGTAGCCATCACAGTTGAAAGATTTAAGTGCTTGCTAAGTCCCACAGATAAATCCTACATGGATCTGGGCACTCCTTGTTCAATGTGCAAATGGGTAACATCCTAGTTTAACTTCAACTTGACCCAGCCTAGAGTCAAGTCATGTGTGCAGTACGGTGGGGGATGGGGCTATCTTCTTGTTGATTGAAGTAGGATCCTCCAGCTCATCTTGGGCAGCACCATTCCTTAGGAAGGTTGTCCTGGGCTGTGTTAAAAGCTAGCTGAGCATGAGTTCCAGGTGCATCTGCAAGCAGCATCCTTTTGGTTTATGCCACCAAGTTCCCGTCTTGAGTTTTTGCCCTGACTTCCCGCAGGGCACTGAGAAGGGAAAGCCTACAGTGGAATAGCTTCCTTCTTTCCCTAAATTGCCTTTGATCAGAGCTCGCCATCACAGTGACAGAAGGAAACAGATATGACTATGGCTAATCCCACATATCATTTTGGCAGTTATCCCTCTACACATTCGATGATTGCCTTCCCTACATTATCATAACCAGCATTTCCACATCTCTGATGATTTCTTTATCTTGGACATTTTTATTTGCATACTTAGCACATCTCTGGCACAGACCCAGAGAATCCCGCCCCCTCCCCTGAGACTGCATCTGGGGCCAGGAATTCTAGGTTCTCTGGCCCCTGGCCTTCTATGAAAAGGACCCCCAGCCACCTAATGATGCAACCACAGCCCATAACAGCTCCACATGCTTCACCAAGCCCCAGGAACTCTGCATAAGCTCATGCCTGCAAGGCCAGTGTGCAAGGTAAGGTCAGCCTCAGCCCCATAGCAGGTTTGAGTGAGACCCTATCTAAATAAACAAGTAAACAAATAAATACATGAGCTCTAGAAATCGCTTTCCTCACCACAAGTTTTGCATAAATTTGGCTCTCTTTTTGATCATCTTCTGTCTGCCTCTGCCTCCTTTCAAATATTATGGAATTTTATATATATATATATTTAAAGGTAATGTATGTGTGTGACTATTTTTGCCTGTGTACTATGTGTGGGCCTGATGCATTTGGAGGTCAGAAGAGGATGTGGGACTCTCTAGAACTGGAGTGGCAAATGGTTGTGAGTCACCACGTGGTGCTGGGACTCAAACCGAAGTCCTCTCCAAAAATAAGTGATCTTTACTGCTAAGCCGCCTCTCCAGCCCGTTATGCAATATTTTTATTGGTTAAAAATAATTTGAGAGTCACCACTCTATCACCTCTGAAAAGTCAGCTGTCACATTATTGGCCTGTCCCATTTTTCTTATGTCCCTTGGTCCCCTGGAGGCCTTGTTCGGGAGAATAGTCTTGGATGACAAGAGTAAGAAGCAAGCTTTTCACAGACTTGCTGAAGGTTTGCTGCACAGATTTAAAATCAAACCCATGGCTGGCCAGATGCTTTAATGGGTAAAAGTACTTGCCATGCAAACCCACTGAACTGAGCCAATAAACTTATAGCTTAAAAAAAAAAATTGTGTATTTACAAAATGAATGCTCGATAAAAATATCTTTAAAAGGAAGGTTTCATATTAAGACTAGTAGATGTAAATATTTATACAGTCAGAGCTTTAAAGAAACTATGTGTTTGAAATTAAGCCTTTGGCTTAAAAAGTACAATCTCTTTTTTAAAAGAAGTTGAAAAATTTGTTTATGTATATGAGTGCCTGCAAGAGTTAGAAGAGCACCACATGTGTGCAGTGCCCATGGAGGCCAGTAGGGGGCATCAAATCCCCTAGAACTGAAGTTACACAGGGCTATGAGCCTCTATGTGGATTGCAGGAACCAAACCTGGATCCTCTGTAAGAGCAGAGAGTCCTCGTAACCACTGAGCCATCCCTCCAGCCCCAACTTTTGACTTCTTAATTATCCTAAGTCGTCACTGTCGTTAGAAAAGTTCGCTACTTTCATGCATGTGTATGCTACCAATTTTTTCTTTCACTGTCAGAGAAATATATAATATAGACAAATATATACTTGTTAATTTACATATTAACAAAACTATCTACAGAAGGGCTAGTTAGGGATGAGTCTAGTTTGCTAAGAGCAATATCCTGGGACGATTTCACCAGTCAGTTAGCAGGTTGACAGCAGACTTTGATTGGAGAATGGCAGTCTTCTCCATAACGGAGCTATGATTGACAACTGAAATTCACACATAAGCCATCATTGCCAATTCCTCTTTAGAGATGAACCATCCATCCCTCAGGATCTCAGGGCTCCAGCCAGCAGAGCATTCTGATCTTGATAATTAAGCTAACTAGCCAGTCATGTTGGGCACAATCTGGTGTGTCTGCAATTAGCCTTCGGGTTTTACAGCAATTGCTCTCTTACATTCGGCTCTTCAGCTTGGCACTACATGGTCTCGGGCTGCTTCCCAGGGACCCATAACTTACCGATATAGCTAAATGTTCCCAGCTTGCTCCTCCTCAATAACCCTATAACATAGAGAAGACATGTATTGTGGTGAGCCTAACTTGGTAGGTCAGGAATTGAGTGTAAATGCCAACTAGTCAATAGTTAATCCAAAAGACGACAGCAATGGTAAGAATAGTCGATATCATCTCTTTGGAGAGTAGTTATAGTTTCCTCCTATGTTTTGTGTGATTACATATCAATAACTTTTTACATGTATTTATTGTGTGTGTGCGCATGTGTGCGTGTGCAAAGTCCCTGACACATGTGGAACACAGAGGAACTTTTGGGAATCACTTCTTTCCCTCTTTCCTTTACCATGTGGGTTCCATGAATTGAACTCAAATCTTGCCTTGGTGACAAACTTTCAGCCTCTGAGCCCTCTCCCCAGCCCCGTGTATGCATTAGATTTTTGAAACTTGTCCAGCTTGTCTTATTAAGGCCACTTAACTCTTAAGTTAGCACTGAGTTCTTTCAAAGTAATGCATGCCTGCTCTCAATTAGTACTAGTGAATTAAATTAGTTAATTAACCCTGGGTCCTAAATATATTAGCCAAAACAAAATCTTTTAAGAGGTTCCTAGTATTCTACCATGGCAAGCAAGACTGAACTTGGGGCAGCCTCCCTAGAGCCTGAACATAAATCTTTCTACCAAAACCTTAGCTTCGTCTGTCTCAAAAAGAACCCAACACAGCTTAGAAAGTAGATTAAACTTTTGTAATACTTTAAAGTCAAACCATGATTTTCCCACAGAGCAGTCCAAATGGATTATCTATCCACCTCATAAGTGTGCATTTTGTAGGGTTAGAAGACTTGGTGCTCCAAATATTTTCCTGTGGGAATAAAGAAATAATTGACTAATGAGTATTTCTGCTCATTTAAGTGGTGCCAAGTCAGCCAGATGTTTCCAGCTGAACCCAGCCCACGAATGCCATTGCTCCTTGATTCCTTAATCTAGGGATTGCCAGGATCAGGCAAGTGACTGAGTGGTCAGTGCTTTCAGTCAAACCAGCTCCTTGGTAAAGAGCTCTCCCAGAAAGGCTGGAGGTGGGGGAGAGGTGAGGAGGGAGAGCCGCCCTCTGCCCTAGAAACCCTCTGAAGGAAGTTTGTTTGAAGTTTTTGAAGGGCTATTTGCTTTTCTTGCCTTTGGAAGTGGCCCTTGGTGAGGTCAAAAGAAAGAAATGAGACAGTGCTGGATGGGAGGAGGGTGAAGCTGTGGCCACAGCTGGCTGCAGGGCGGGGCGATCCTTGAAAGATGTGCTAGCTTGTGGAGGAAACATCTGCCAGGAGGGACAAAAAACTCAAACAACTGCCTTTGAAGCTTCCCTTCTAGAGCAGAGGTGGAGAGTTTGGCCTTTGTGATGGAAATGAAGGATGTGGGTGTTGTCGGTCAGATTACTTCAGGCTTGCTGTTGGGTGGAAGAAAGCAAAAGGATGTACGTAGAAAACCTTGATACCAGTCAAATGCCTGATTCTGTTAAAACTCGCCTGCTGTGTCCTTCCTTTCTCTGGCGCGGTCTGTGAAGAAGGAATGCTGAGAGCCAGGCGGGAGCATAAACAGTCCTGAATAGTTTTCTCTGGTCACACTTTATAGATCACTGTAATGTCAGCTCTGGACTGAGAGGTCAGAAGAAGTGAATTTGCAGTCATGACAGCCTCGTTTTCATGGAGTTTTTAAAAGAAGTTTTATTTCTCTCATTTATAGGCAAGTTTGGTCTCCCCCCACCCCTCCGTGTGTGTGTGTGTGTGTGTGTGTGTGTGTGTGTG
>NC_034599.1:109567161-109596176 GCF_900095145.1 Mus pahari | reverse complement strand
AAAAAAAAAAGACAGGAAAGGAGGTGGCATTATTATCAGACCACTTCCTGCTGATTGGCACATCGAGTTCCTTGGCGCAAGTTTAATCTTCACCATCAGGATATCTAATTTCTTCCTGTTGTCTCTTATTGCACATGACTACTTAACAAACGGTGACTAACAGCCAACACCAACAGCCAAAAACGTACCCTACTTCTTGAGGCCCTAGCATTTATATACCCTCTGAAAAGTCCTCAGAATTCCAAACATCACAACCTCGGAAACTATCTGCAGCTGATAAATTCACACTCCTGATAGAGCATGAGGCAAATCATAGTCAGCTGTTGTGGAAAATGTGGATATATCTCATTTCGTTAAAAATAAAAATATGGTCTTACAATATTTCTATCTTTGAAAGAAACAAAAATTCTCACTATAGGAGTTATAGGCAGTTGTAAGTTGCCTGATATGGGTGCTGGGAACTGAAGCAGGTCCACTGCAGGAGCAGTATATGCTCTTAACTGTTGAACCATTTCTGCAGTCCCGCTTTGCAGAATTTTTGTAAAGTAACACAGAAATCACCAATCACAGGCCATATGGTTTTAACCCCCCAAATTTGAATTCCTATTAATAGTATTTGTCTTCAAGAAATATTAGGAGATAATAAAATCTCCTGGTAGACCATTCCTAAGAGAATGGGGTGGGACTAGCTTATCATGAGTCTACCTGTGAACATGAATTATAAGCCATGAAATTATTGTATACTTGTATCTGAAACTTTTGTATGCAGCGTAATTTTCTACAGTGAGATTTCATTGCAGTAGATTGATCCAGTAGCCAGTTAATTCTGGAGCTTAGTGGCTCCCACCTCTCCAGATGACGACAGGAGTATCCAGTTACTATTGGCCACTATGTGGCTACATGGCACTGGGCAGCTTTTGTCCCCACCCGTACAGGGTCATGGGTGTCACAGTTCTCCATTCTGCTTTTATTCTAAAGTGAGTTCTATATAGAATCCCCTGAAGGTGGTTTTAAGGAGCATGCCATGTGGATCTATGTCCAATAGCAAAAGAGCTCAGAAAATGTGGAGGGGAAGTTTCCTTGGCCTTCTGGATCCATTTGCCTGGGTTTATGTTGATTGCCCCTATTTTACATGGAGAAGACAGCACTGACTTTGGTAACCTGTAACAAATGACCATGGACACAGCCATGAAGGCAGAGAAAGACCACTGGAAGCTACTGGATGAGAGACCCCATTGCTAACCAACAGCCGAGCACCGCAGCAATAGAAAGTTCCTTGTGGAAAAGGGCAGGGTTTATTTTTTTTTTTAACTCGCGGTGGCCGTAACAAGGGAGCACATTGATACTGCTAAAAAAGACATCACTGAGATCCCCTATTGTCAGTGACACTTGCTTTTGAGAAACACTTCAGTAGGACATGTGACATGTTTACTTCGTATTCTCACACAAAATGGCTCCATTATGTATACTAATACGTACTTCACTAATAAATGGAACCTTTGTTCACACTTGGCAGGCAAGGAGTACAATAGGAATTCTTGGAAGGGGGCATCTGTGGGTAAAAGTAGGTTTTAATGTCTTTTACTATTACATTCAAAATCCATTCTTTCAATTAAAAAAAACAACCTGAGTATTTGATTTATGAACAGGAAAATCCCACTGTGTTTATAATCAATAGCATCTCTTTCATAGACTGTGTACAAATTTTCTACATTTATTGTTTAATGGGTGGTATGTCCCTTGTAAACAGCATCAGAGCCAGGCATACTGACTTTAGGCTTAAAATCTCAGGACTTCAGAAGTTCATTTCCTTCCTCTGTCATAACAAGTTTGAGGCAAGTCTGGGCAACAGGAGACTCTGTCTCCAAGCACACACACACACACACACACACACACACACACACACAATCCCCCAACAACTTTCAAATGAAATAATTAGATAGGGGCTAGGATATGATGCCATGAGCAAGACCACTTGCAGTGCCAGCACAAGGACCTGAGATTCAATCCCAGAATTTATCAAGAAAGGCAGGCTGGACATTTGCCTAGAGCCCTCATGCTGTGTGCACTAGAGACCAAGGATCGTTCAGGCTCAAGGGCCTCCAGCCCAGATCCAGGTTCGGAAATAGGTTCTGTCTTAGAGGAATAAGATGGAGAAGGACATAGAACAGGACATCTGACACCTTCCTGTGGCAAGCTCACCCACCCAAACATATGCATAGTCCATCTCTCATTCTGTGGGTCTCAACCCCTTTGGGGGTGGAAGAATCCTTTCACAGGAATCACCTATGACCATTGGAGAAAACAGATACTTACATTATGATTCATAAGAGTAGCAAAATTGGTTACAACGTAGCGATGAAAACAACAGGAGGAACTGTATTAAAGGGTCTCAGAATTAGGAAGATCTAGTTAGTTGTCTAAAAAGTGCTGCCTTGATTCCTGAGTGAATGCCAAGTCCTTCCCTACATCTGTATCCTGTAGGGCATCACCAATGATCTATTCTACAAGTTTCAGCTTTTCCAGTTGCACTTTGAGGCTTTGCTCCATTTTGGAATGGATTTTTGTGTATGGTGACAGGCACAAGCCTAATCTCTTACTTCTTCATACAGACATTCATTTTTCCTGGTACCATTTGCTGTGTTTTCTATAGTGTATGTATCTTTATCAAACAAGTTATTATAAATTTAGCAAACATTTGTCTATTCTCAGGTTGGGGTCTTCTCTTTTGCTTTGTTAACCTCCATGTCTGCTTTTGTGCCCTTCTGTCTGTCACTATGGCTTTGTGGTATATCTTGATCTCTGGAGAGATGTTGCATCCAGCATTGCTTTATTCACTCATGATTGACTATCTGTGGTCTTGTGTGTTTCCGTGAATTTTAGAATGTCTTCTCTATTTCCGTGAAAGATGTCTTGAGGATTTTGTTTGGGATTGAACTGGATACCATTCTGATTAAATCTAATTTTTCCCAAGATCAGAAAAGAGAGACTGAACTTGTCTACCACATTTGTTGAATAATATACTAAGTAGATTTGGATTCAAGAATGAACATTAAAAGTTACAAATAGCATTGACTTTTTTTTTTCCTTAATGAAGTATAGCATTTGGCAACTGAATTAGAAGCCACATCATCATAAAACAATAATGTTAGCTGTTAGTTGTACAGATCAGGCAGTAGATGTTAACTCTGTGCCTTTTTCTAATGACTGTATCTTGAAGTGGTTTTTATGTTGCATAATTGGAGCTTATATATAATATATATAAATACATATGTGTGTATATATATATATATATATATATATATACACACACACACACACACACACGTGCACGCACACACATTTACATACATACATACGCCAGGGCTTCTAGATTTTAGAACAGATGACATCTGAGGATAAGTAATTAATCATTTGGGGGCAAATTGTTTGTTATAGACTATATTGGTAACAGAGAGATGAGAGGCTGAGGCAGGCCGATCCAGTTAACTGGACATGCTTGGTGAAGTTCCAGCCAATGAGATATCCCATTTCCAAAAGTGGAAACCACAAAGGGACTGAGATTGCGTGGATTGTTCTCTGACCTTGACACTCAGGCCATATACACACGCACTCATACTCATTCATGCATCCACACACTTGAACACACACTCACACACCAAAGTGCCTAAGAAGATTTTAGGTATCTGAATGACTGTCTGTGCTGTGTATGGCATGTGTTTGCTGGTACTGGAGGTGGCACGAAGAGGGCATCAGATTCTCTGGAGCTGCCTGACACAGTTGCCAAACTCAGGTTCTCTATAAGAGCAGCCAGTGCCCCTAAACTCCGAGTCTCCCCGCAGTCACCAGAGCACTTTCTGACTTGGAATTTTGTTTAATCATAATTTTCCATGAAATTATTATAGTGCATAACTGATGTGCATTATGCTTTGGAGTGCATTATAGATACAGAATAGAAGTTTGAGAGGTGTAAAGATCATGTGGGTCTGGGACCATGACTCAGTGGGTAGAGTATTCAAGCATGAAGACCTGAGACAGGAACTCTGGTCATTGTTATCGATTCTTTAATTTAAATGAAAATTAGTCCTAGAGACATGGAAGATTAGCTTGCAAACACTTTTGCTGCTTGCTGCATGCAGTTCCTGTCTGTATAGATTGCACACGTGTGGTATGGTGTGGCTGGGCTTTAAGGTGCACTGTAGAAAGAAAGGATTCAAGAACAGTGAAGGAGGAAAGGAATCCAGATGAGGGGGACTCCTGGGGCTGCGTGGCCCCCACATTATCATGGCTGTTCACCACTCCCTCGTCCAGTTGGTGGTGTTTGTTTTGTTTTGTTTTGTTTTTGTTTGTTTAGTGTCTTTGGGGGGTGGTTGGTTAGTTTAGTTAGTTTGTTTTTCAGAAATCCCTATGAAACATTTTGTACAGTCAAAGGGAACTAGCCCTGTGATAGCCTTTTGCATTTCAAACTAGGGGAAGTCATTCTTTCCCTCCAATTTGGTTGTAAATTGATCAAAGTAGCTGAAGCTTAGTGGTTATCCCTAAAGATAGGAAATGGTTCTTGATGCTTCTTATTCTTTCCCAACAACAATCCTTTAAAACCTTGTAATTTTTTTCCCCTTGCTGTGATAAAACCAACACCAAAAACAATTTACATAAGACAATGTTTATTTGGACATGCTGTGATAAAACAGATAAAACACCAACACATACACACACACACACACACACACACACACACATGTCAGTCATTCACTATTGCTGTTGGTCATTCACTATTGCTGTCAGTCATTCACTATTGCTGTCATTCATTCACTGTTGCTGTCAGTCCTTCACTATTGCTGTTGGTCACTCACTATTGCTATCAGTCATTCATTCACTATTGCTGTTAGTCATTGACATGAACTTCCTGACTTTTAAGCTGCTCATGTTCTCTGTGCTAAAAATAGTTCGATATATATAAACTCAAGGGGATATTTCTTCTAAATATATGATGGTGAAAGAAAAACAAAATCAGACTGAGGACAAAATAAAAATTGACCTTCAGTTGTATTTTTTAAAAGTTATGTTAAATGGTTCCTATTTAAAAACCCAGTTACATAAATAGTCTATGAAATAGAATATCTAGTGTGAGCCTTGAGTGTCTTGGCATGAAACACCAGAAGACAGGTTGGGAGAGGGGAGGTCACTGTTCTTCCTTCCCTTCATTCAGCTGAGTAATCTTCTTACTTTATGCTTTCCTGAAGCCCTTCTCACCTTTGACTTTATCAGTCCTGTGATTTGAAACATGGGACTTACATACATGTGTGTAGAAAGGACTCTAGGATGCTCAGCTGCTCACGTGGAAGTTTTGAGACCAATCGGCAGCTTTAGTTCTTTAGGAACTTGCCCTGCTTCACCTCTGCGAGATACAGGCTTGGCCTGTTGGAATTTGTCGTAGTGTATTGTGATGACTCACAGTCAAAGGGCCACCACGCCCTGTAACAATGGCAAAGCAGCACGAATGAAGGTCATTGCTTAATCTCCTGTTTATTGCTGGAGTGGTGGCTCAGCTGTTAAGAGCACACATGTGTTGCTCTTCCACAGGACCTGAGTTTGTTTCCCCATACCCACATTTAGTATGTGCTTTCAGTGCAAGGGACTGCCTGTGCTTTGTTGGGTGTGAAGAGTCGCGTGATTTTGTCGGGAAATGAATGAACTTTCAAAGATTTCAGCCCCATTTCAAATACTAGCAGAAGCTCAGCAAACAGATATTCCTCTCGGATGTTCAGTTTTAAATACTGAAGCTCACAGCAGCAGCCACCTGCAGCCAGAGGAATCCCCTGCCCTTTCAGGGACCTCCACTCAGATGAAGCCAGACCCTTGACTATACTGCAGAAAAGAATTCCAGGAGCGGCCTGGGTGCAGTAATTAGTGAGCCTGTTAAAGAGAACTAGCTTTAAAGAGTAACCACCATTTAAAAACTTATGTAGAGTTTTAAAAGTAAGCAAAAACATACGAGTTGATTTCCTAAATACTTTCTTTCATTTTTTTTTAAAAAGAAGTTCCCTTTAAAAATGAAATTATAAGGTGTTTTATGAAGTGTACTGTTTATGTTCCGGGATTAGAGATGAGAGTCCTGACATGGTTCAACTCAAGGTTACAAATATCCAGGCCCTAAGTAAGCCTGGCTGTGTTTAATACCCTTGTTTGCAATGCCCTTTAAAAAACAAGAGCTGTCTCTGCAGGCAATCTTTACCAGTTATCTGGACCTTCTGAGTCCCTGCCAGAATCCTGAAGGAATCTATTCCTTCCTTAATTTAGTCTGTCCTCCTATCCTTCTTCACTTGAGGTGACTTCTGCATACTTTACCCAAACCACTGCTGTCATTCTTACTTCTGGGCTGTGTGACCATCTCATCCCTCTGATGACAGGAAGAAGGACTTTATCTCACAGCAGCAGTGGCTCGCATGGACCAGATTGCACGTCAGCCATGAGACCATTGCTTGCTTTATTTGGAGGTATTAAAGGCATGCACTACAGGATTTTACTTTGCAAAGTAAACACTGAGCAAATCCAGACATCCAGAGATGCTGAAAGGAAAAAGATGTCTCCTCTTGTGCTGTCATTTGTCCAGTGAGTGCTTTTCAGACAGCACACTCTATATATTTCAAGGAGACAATGTCACCCTTACTGTGTTGGCAAGGGCTGTCACAGAGCACGCTGAAGTCCATAGCTTAAGTGCATCAGTGGGGACAGATTTGACAGTGTATATTGAGGGTGCTGGTTTGCCTTAACAATTCTAAAGTTTTCCGTCTTTTCTCTTTCACATTTCCCCTTTGTATTGCACAATACAAAAGAGATTCTGTTGACATTGATAAGCACCATTGCTGACAAACACCATTCTCTGTTACTATAACCAACACTTCAGACCCACTAAGGTATCTGTCCTTGATAAAGCACCGTCAAAACTTCATTGTTCTTGTCAATCACTTCCAGTTAACTTACTAATTGTGAGCATCTTCCATTCCCTTGAGATTAAATAACTTAATGTTCTTGATAACTTGTGGGGATTTTCTGTCCATTGAACATTTTACTGACAATAAGCAAATAGTCTTATGAAATTTCTCCCAAGAATCTCTATCGCATCAGTTGTTTATCTACGGTAACTCATCTGTTTGGGGAATCTTTCCCTCCTATTATTTTTTCACTCTGTGCTTGGTCTTGCTATTTACAATTCCAGATTATGACAAGTCCCTCCCCACTCTTCTGTGTGATTGGCAGATTTGGGGTTTATAGGCAGAACATTGCGCTGGCAGCTGCCATCAAATGACTCCCCATACACGGTTTTCTGTGAAGGAAGTCTCTAAGAGATCAGACAATCTTCTCTAAATTAATTCCAAGTGCAGGCATCCTGTCCCTCTGTCCTTATCCTGTGAGAATTTTGATGGATCTGTCACAAGATTGCCCACCTCCCTCACTGACTGCTTCCCAAACAAAACCTTAAGTCTGCCTCTCATATAACACCCCAGGGAGAGGGCAGCCTCCTCCTCACGGAAAAAGATGGATCTCTCTCTCTCTCTCTCTCTCTCTCTCTCTCTCTCTCTCTCTCTCACACACACACACACACACACACACACACACACACACACACACACACACACGCTGTGGGTTTCATTGTGGCTTTTCATATCTGTTCCTTTATGTAAGTAGTAAGACTGATTAAACTGAGATTATTTCTGGAACTGTAGTAGGTGATCCCTGGGCTGGATGGACAGACATACTAAGAAGGCCGCCTGTGTTTGAAACTCAGGAAGAGAAGGAACTCTTGTGCCCACACAGGGTTAAGATGCCAAGAGAGTGCCACATTGTGGTTAGAGTTAGAGAAATGCATCAGAGCATCTCCTTGAGTTCTGAGAGGCTTTTGGAGTTCATCCCCAGGGGACTTAAAAGGATTAGTTCTTAGAGGATTCACAGGGAAGGTTTTTTTTTTTTTTTTAGGAAAAAATAAATTGCTTTTAGTAAGGAAAATCAAGGAGCAGGAAGAAAAGTAGTGTGTCTAAATTCTGATATGTATACCTGTTTATAATTATGACTTGAAGCTTATATATCTTGTCATTTGCATAAGAATCCTGTGTAAAAAATAATAAAGGAGAAGGATACTGGGGAAGGACATGAAATATTAAACTCTGGATTCCAGAGGTGCAGACACATGTACACACTCACACTAATAAGTGCACCACAACCGCTGTCAGTGTTATCACCAGCATCCCACATACACAAAACATAAAAAGCCAAAAACTATAAAATATTGACTTATGGATACACACACACACACACACACACACACACAAACACAAACACACTAGCTTTAAAATGTTCAGTATAGTTTCTTATATTGAAAGGTTAAATCAAGTAAAAAAAAATCAGAAGAGATCAACCAAGAAGTAAAGATATTGAAATAGTAACCTGATTCTTGGATAATTCATGTTAGGCTTTGAATCCTTATACTGTGAAGAAGCTCACATGGGTCCTGTTACCTCATGACCCCTGTCATAGGTGATAGATGGGGTATGTTGGGGTAAGCAAGAAGTGCTTATTTAAATTACAAGTAGATGGAGTAAGCCATGAGCCTGGGAGATGGCTCAGCAGATACCTGACACCATGCCTGACATCAGGAGTTCATTCCCTGGGTCTCAAATGGTAGAAAAGAGAACCAACTCCTACATGATACCCCTGGCCTCTATACACATGCTAAAACATTTGTGTGCTTGAGTATGTGTGCAAATATGTGCATACATGTACATACACACACAAAAAAACATATTACACACCGCACAAAAAATTTAAATGTAAAAAGTAAACAAACTGAAAGTTTTATTCAATATCAAGAAAAATTAGAGGATTTCTGTTACTGTTCCCAATTTTCAATCAGAGAAATATATCAGAACTGTAGGAGAAGGGTGCAGAGGATTTATTTGAAAACACCCCTAAAGGTAAAAGTCAGGTGTGTTAGACACATTGCACGTCAATCATATCTTAGCAAAGGGAATTGCTGGTGCCACAGATTTTGCACGTGAACAGAAAGACCCAGACAGGCACCAGATCATCCCAGTCTGAATTTATTCACTGTTTACCATGAAAAGCAAACTCACCAAAGGCTGTATTTGCTTTTGATAAAGAACGTTTTCTTCCTCATGGAACTGTTTTCAGATGGACATTGTATGTGCTTTTAGGGTGCTGTGATCACACCCGCCGTGGACCACCCCATGTCAATGCAGCCAACTAACATCGTGGGTCCCCTGACACAGCAGATGAACCATCTTTCCCTGGGGACAGCAGGAACGGTGAGTGGAAGAGTTTAGTTTGTCTCCTGGGACTTGAGAAGATGCCATGTTCTCTTTTCCTTAGCATTGCCAATACACTGCTGGTCCCACAAAGCTGTAGGGTTCTGGCATGAGCAAGCTTGCATGCAGGTTCAATCCCAGGGAACACTCATTCACATGCGCAAGGATGAAGGTCCTGTGGCATTGTCTTTAGAATTGAGACCCTTCTGGTTCCTTGGTACAGTACAGCAAGTGCACCAGAGCTCTTTCTGGAAAGGGACCTTTCTGCCTACACATGTAGATCTGTACCTCGTGACCATGTACGTGGGCTGCTTTCCTTTCTGCAGCTATTTACCAAATGACCCACTGTCCTTCCTAGGTCCTTCACACACAAGAGAGCAGTTTCAACTATAATCAGTGTAAAGACCTTTTTATGCACTCTCAATGTCTGAAGTCACTGAGAAGTTGGCCCAGTTGAGTGTTTATTTCTCCTGTGGAGGTACTGGCACAGTGACTATTGAAGAGAAGGAACAGAATCTGACATGTTTAATCTTTTCTTACAGTTATGATGCTTTTGACTAGTCTTCCTCTTAAAAGGGATATTGTTCTCATTCGCGTCTCTGTTGCTGTGATAAAACAAGGAGCAAAAGCATCACGGAGAGGAAAGGGATTATTTGGTTTGCAGGTTACAGTGGATCATCAAAGGAAGCCAGGGCAGGAGCTTAAGGCACGAACATGGAGGCAGGAACTGAAACAGAGACCACAGAGGAGCAATGCTTACTGACTTGCTTGAATAACTTTCTTATATAGCCCAGGCCTGTGTGACTAGGGAATAGCACTGCCCACAGTGAGCAGGGTCCTTCTACACTGATTAGTAATTTTTAAATGTCCTGAAGACATGCTTACCAGCCAGTCTGATGGAGTTAAGACATGCTTATAAGCCAGTCTGATGGAGGTAATCTCTCAATTGCAGTTTCTTCTTCCCACTTCCCATTGGTGTCAAGTTGATAAACAAGATGAGCCATCACATGAACTGAAAAAAAAAATGCCAGTAATACACTTGATCTCCATCTATGATGTACTTGAACTCACTAGCAAGGCTTTGTATTTTTTTAAGAAGCCCCTCCAATATTTGCATCTAATACAACCTAGTACACTAAACCTATGCTCAACATCATTAGTGAATGCAAGTCCTATGGGCTGACTGCCAGCAGTCGCACCTTAGTGTTTAGTATGCACCCTAGTGCAGGTGATCTTGTCTTTTGTAAAGACATGGAGGGAAAGGCATGCTTTCTTTTAACTGACACAGGTTAAACGGTGTAGAAAGACCCCAGGAGAATCAGTCAAGAAACCTTGATCTAAATCTGAATTGTGCCATTGAGGACATAGTATCTAAGGATTTCAAGCTCCCACTCTGTAGAGTGAGATCACTCATTTTGACTTGTGAATTCCTTATACTTCTAACTTTGTGCTTTAAGCCTACGTGTCTCTGATATACCGTGTCTATGAGTCTCATGGAGGCACTGCACACTGCTGATATGCCTTATGTATACTAACTGTGGATGGAGGACCTATAAAAATGGGTCCCTTTACTCAAAAGATATAGAGGAAAATCACACACTTCCAAGAAAGAACTTTGGTTTGTCATAAGCTATACACCTGTTCCCCCATATTGTACCATAAGTTAGTTGCCCAAGAGTTGGAGCTGGATCATAGAATTTCGTTCTCAGTTAGATTTTTGAAGTCAGCTCTGAGATCACATTTAACTTTACACCGTAGTTCAGATCATTCTCATTGGAGAGATAGTTTCAGACTAATATTTGTACAGCTTTTGGTCCAATGTAAAGATGATTTGTTGTCTCTTCATGTATTCCTACTAAAACAGATTCCAGACACAGGATTGGAAGGCCCAGTGCCTCTCAGATTTTCACAGTACAGTTCATTCTCTGTCAGGTTCTCTGTCAATTGAGGATGAATAAGAGTAAAGACAACTTTACTGTGCTAAATGACAACCTTAAGTGTGACCTTTACTTGTAAAAAAAAAAAATGAGGCATAACAGAAATATAGGAAGAAACCCTTTATACTTTTTACCCATTTGACTAAAAAGCAAAGTCAGTTTCATTGCGAACACTTCAATTTGCCAACTAGTAAAGACACAATATGTGCCTGGCTCCTTAGAAAACAAACAAACAAACAAACAAAAAACCAGAAAAACAGAAAAAACACCCTCCCGAGAAAACCAAAAACCCTAAAATGATAATAGAGTAGGCTTCAAATTATTGTAGTTCCTAATTAAATAAATAATTTAAAATTGTATATCTAAGACTTTTCAACCTGAATGGAATCAGATGCGGCCACCACTTTTCCCCGTTGGCAACTGCCAAAATAATCATGTAATTATTTCCTGTGCACCATGGCCCCGCTCAGCAAGGGAAAGACTGCCGCACATGGACCTTGCTTTCAATGCCAAATTTCCTGTTACCTTTTCCTTGTTTCGTTGTGTGCTTTCACTATGGCAAGTAAGCAGTGTTTAGTTACAGTACGAGCATAATATAACATTAATTGCTGGCAATATGACATTAACATTAGAAGTTGGCGACCTGATAAGGTTTTTGAGAGGAGAAGACACATTGTTTTGCTGATCCATTCAAAACTGTAATTGAGCAGTCTTGGTGTTGTGAATACAGTCCTTTCTTCTGTTAAACTACCTCCTTCACACTGCATGCCATCATGTCTTTTTAAAATTTGCATTTGCTGTGGATTACCCAGTTGATTTATTTACTTCACTGTTCCCACCTAAGTGGACGTATCTCACAGCACCCTTACTGTCACTTAAGGGATTCCAGTTGACTTAGGCATGGCATCGGGGTCTAAAGCCCAACTTGGCTTTGTGTTGGCTGTGCATGTTTAGGCCACATTCCTTGGCTTCCTAGAGATTCGCTTCTTTTCTTACAAATTGAGACTAATAATTCTGTGTACATCCTTGGGATGTTGTTGAATTGCAGGATACACAGCAGCCCTACTGTGCTATATGATAAGTAGGCACTTACCAAGTGAGCCACGCTTAGCCTCTGATGAGCCCTACCTGGTGCAAGTTCAGGTCACCGTAATAGATGCACCACCCTATTAAATCAACAATCCGGCTCCTTTGCTTGCTCTATCAAGGGATATCACTTAAGTCTTTAATATGTCCACTGTGTTAACTGCTAACATGATATCCCAGGGTTCCAAAGCTAACCCTCTAATCATGTCAATGAATGAACTCGCTGAAGGTAAGCAAATTACCCTAATCATATGGAATCAATTACTCTCTGTATTGGCCATATTATAAAAATATACATGGTGTTGAAATTATAACTTAGAGGGATTTCTACTTCTATGCAATATTTTTCCCTGGGTGTTGGACACCTAATGGGTGGAGACAGTACCTTCAGCAGCCAGGAATATAAGAACTTTGTGTGTAGAGAGCAGAACCATGACCCATTTGCCATCAGCTTGCCCCATGGGCACACAGAACCAGGGTAGTCTTGATGCCCCATTCCTTTTAAAAATATAAACCACCTGTATTTTGAAGTGAAATATGCATGTATCTAGATATCTGGCCCAGTTTGTCCAGTAAACTCCCCTATTGTGCCTGACTCTCCACACCTTCTCTCTGGCCATTCCTCCGTCCTTCCTTCTGCAAGCTCAGATTAGCACCTCACTGCTCAATCCATACATGCTTTCCTTCAGCAATCTGATCCACACGCATGGTTTCCCATCCCATCAACCACACTGAAGACTCTTAAATCGGAGTCTTCAATGCTAGTCTCAGAACATTAACCGCATCTACCTGGTCTCCATGGAGATCTGTCTTCAACATCTCAAAGTCACTATCACTCACATTCATCTCCTGGATGTCCTTGTGCTTCTCCTTCCAGCCCTAGCCTTCTCCTCTTCTGTGTCCCTGTCCTGTTTTATTTCAAGTCACTACTGTGATGATCCACCGAATAGCCCAACTCTATCCTTGGGACTCAACACATACACTGTCCTTCTTCCTCTCCACCACACGCCATTACTTTAAATCCCAGGAATTAAATCCTGGACATTTGTCAGATCTACCCTGTCTTCCCCATTCCTTGGCTTTGTCTGGCTTGTTGTGTCAGTCTCCTAACTGTATCTTCAGCTTTCAGCCTCAACAGTCTGCAGTTCATCCTCCACCCTGTCATCTGAACCATGTGTTAGCTATTTCTTGTCGGCATGATAAAACCTCATGACCAAGAGCAACTTACAGAAGGGAGAGCCTGTTTGGCTTAGAGTTCCAAAGAAGGAGCCCATAATGCCAAGGAAGGTGACACAGCCAGTGGCAGGAGCAGGAACCAGTGTGATTGAATTTCCGTCACACACACAGGAAGTTCGGGAAGAGAACAAGAGGTGTGTTGAAGCTATAAATGCTCAATGCCTGCTCTGAGTGACCTGCTCTCCACAACAATGTCCTGTGTCCTGAAAGCTCCATAGCTCCCTCAAACAATGTTACCAGCGAGGACCAAGTGTTCAAATCCCTGAGACTGTAGGGGTCATTTTTCATTCAAGCCTCCATCGCTGTATACTGGTATCTCTCTCCAGTGAGACGGTCTTCAGAGACTTTCAGACATCTGAGCTCTCGGAAATTTTATAAAAAGTGAGGATTGGAACAGAAACGGTCCAGGAACAGATAGGATCCCAGGGCATAGTACAGTGAGATTTGGGGGATAATTCAGGGTAGGCACTGGTTAGGCTACCGAGCAGAGGAGATACAGTAGTAGTATCCTGCTCTAAACAGAGATAAAGACCCTACTTTCCTTTTTAAGATTGTGACAAAAGGAATTATATTGAACCAAAGCTTCCTTACTTTTTGATCTTCAAAAAAGGCAGGTATATCTCATCTCGTGCCACCTCAAATTTTAAAATCATGTCATTAAAAGAATTTCCATCTGGAATTTTCCTCTTCAAAGTGTATTGGTCAGTTCGCTACCCAATTCTAAGCTGGGCTGAATGTCCAGGCTTTAAGCTAAACAAATTGGATGTGAACAAGGCACCTATTTTATGTCATAGTTCTAACCTTGGAGGATTTTTTTTCCACTTCTCCTGCTTTTGTTTATTCTTTCTCACAGAATTCCTTCAATGAAAGAAAAGCTCCATTATCCATAATTTCTTATCGAGTTACTGGGAGCTTTAGCAGAAGCCGCCTGGGACTTGAGTGTGTTTTAAGAACCTCGATATTGCACGACAATATTGTTTTACAACTTTCTTATCTCTGTTTCCTTTGTTCGGCTGCTGGTCACCAGTGACTTACAATGTCACCAGGCTCTGCTGAAAGAAAGCAAAAGACATTGTTCTGCAGGCTCCTTATCTCCAGTGTAGGTTGCCTTCCTTACCCAAGTCACCTTTGCACTGTGACATCATCTGATTTCCATGGTGTCAGTATTGCCAAGCACACACACACACAAAACGATCCTGGAATTGTAGTCCTGATGAGCCAGCGCTCGCTGTCATTCTCCAGGCATGCCACTTCTCCACTGCTCCAAAAGTCTGATTATTACCAGATGAAAATATGTGTTATTCATTTTTCCAACATTAGGTATAAATATCAAAACTGAGCAGAAGATCTTACATGGAATTATGACTCAGTAAATAGCCTCTTAAGCGATAAATAGCTTCGTAAATCCTAATGACTACAATTCCTTAAGTGAATGCGTAAGGAAAAAAAATAGCCAATTACAAACTAATACAAGACAGAAAGTGTAGATACAAAGGTTGTGATTTTTTAAAAAGTTCTTTAATCTTATTGTAACATAACAGTTCTTTACAGGGAAATTTTCTCATGGAAAGAATGGATGAAGAGTTAGGGGCAAGTTAGGGGTGGAGAGTTATTTACAAATATTAAATCTTTACTTCTAGGAATATGGATCTTGAGCTCAAGTAATTAACATCATTACCTAAAAGTCCTAATAGAAACACTGTTGAGTTTCTATTTCTACCTGAGTGAGTTGGAAGTAAAACAGGGCATAGAAAACTGAATAACACGATTAAAACTATCATTGCTATAATTCTACATATAAGCATATACATAAGCATACACATACATCAGATAAGATAAACAACCCACACATTATTCATAAACCTGGAGGAAAGTTAGCTTTGATCATGCCTTCAAGTTGTACAGCACCAGTTAGAAGCCAAGTGTCCAACCAATCACTTCAACACACGTCCCCTGGTTGTAAACTTTCAATTCTGAGAAGCTGGTGGATGGGAAGACTAAAATAAAGTAAAAATAAAGGAGGACTTTATGTCTCAAAATACTCGTGGTATTCTAGACAGTGTTTAGTAGAGACTACTTAACCAACCACTACTCCTTCATCCATAGACCTAAGACTAGCACAGCGTGAGAGCACAGAGTCCCACACACCTAGGGAAAGCAACGTCGATATGACAAGCCAAGAACCTAGGGCTGGGACCTTGCTCCTGTGGGGCACAGGGTAACTGTGAGGGATCACTTATAAAGGAACTCTGGCAAGAAGCTCAAATTGGGTGGAGTCTGGAGAGGTGCCTCAGTGCTTAGGAGCACTTGCTGCTCCTCAGAGGGCCTGAGTTCAGTTCCCAGCACCCACATCAAGTGGCTTACAACTGCCTGTTCTCTTCAGCTCTAGGGAATCTGGGGACCCCTTCTGGCATCCATGAGTACTGCACACACATGCAAATACACACATACATATAGATTAAAAGTAAAATCAATCTTAAACAAAAATATTATAAAACAAGGATGTTTATTCTTCACAATGAGATTGAAGGATTTTCTATTTTGATCATTTTGTTTGTATTCCTCAATTACTAAACAGTAGTCAATATTTAACTATATTAATATATATGCTTCTATTTGTATTGTAATTATAGATATGTATATATTACAATGTGATATAAAACTTAACTCATTTTTTCTAAGTTTTGAATAGTAGCTTGAAGTTTTATGAAAAGGTACCTGGGAACTAAGATCACTGTTACCAACATCTTTGGAATTGCTATCAAATTGACTCTACTTCACAGTGGGGCTGATAATCAAGTCAATAGGCGGCTGGCCTATTTCAGGAGACCAAGCCACTTGTAACTATGGCTTCTTTGCAGCTGAATTCTGAGCAATGCTTGCTTGGTCCTGTCGCCATAAGTGCTTTCCGATGTTCACAGCCCTCTGCAGAGATGCTATTCCCTCAGAAGAATGATCTGATTGGCATTAAACTGGGAGATATTGTGCGAATCACCTCAAAAGTTATTAAGTGCATAGAAATGTACAGTTGGGGGAGGGGTCTAAACTTTTAACGGACAATACAGGTCCCATGAATGAGATAAGAGTTCACATATTACCACTGATGCCTTCATCAAAGCTGTGAGTAGGCACATTGTTTTTAGGTCTTAGAAGGTCAGTTGCAACTGCAGGTTCTGCACCACTTTCGTGGCTAAGGGATAGTTAGGAATGGGAAAATAGGTAAGAGGGTTCCAGAAGGGGGGCAGAGAGGGCTATAGGCTGTGGGTGAACATGGCAGAAGTTACATGTACATATATTGGAATGCAATAAACCCATCATAATGTATAGTTGCTCTATACTAATAAAAACCTACAGAGAAGATTGTGCCTGAGTAGTAGGAGTCAAGGCCTCTTTGTCATTTTTAAAGCAGCTGATTGCTCTCCAGTGCCCCCCACACACACATCCCCAGGTGTGCAATGGCTACTTGTAGTTTAGCTTCTCTCTATATTTTGCTACCTCCAATGTTATGACACTTTGAAACATAACCATGCATCCTCTGTTTCATGAGATCTAGCCTTGGCTAGCCTTGGTAGCTATACACAAGGTTCCTGATCCTGGAACAGAGAGTGTTCTGTGCTCTGCCCCTGGTCAGGATTCTGATTTAAAAAAAGGCGGGGGGGGGGTGGAGCTTGGGCTTTTTAATACATTTAATCCATATGGTGTGAGAACATGAAGAATTTTTATTAATTTCCTTTAAAGTTACTTATTTTATTCTCCATTGCTACCACACTTGGGTGCCCTCCAGACAGGCTGTCGCATAAAACTATTAAAACATCTAGGGAGAGCAAGAGCCTCCCATGATTCCCAAAAAGAGCAACCAAACAGACGGAGAGGAAGACGGTGGTACTCTGAGACGGAGGGGTTCCCTGTAGCATGCACAAGCTGCTGATACTGGAGACTAAGAATCAACTGTCCTCTAGAGTCACAGTGCCTGGAGTGCTTGCAGAAAGTGGGTGGGGGCAGGTGGCTGTGGGGCGTGCACTGGGCCCTTCCAACCTGTAAAGCTAAGTCTCTGATTTTATTTTCCTTTGGACTTCATTGCAATCTCTCTCATGCTCTTTTTCATTCCAAGATTCAATCCCAAGACAGAATTATGGTACTTCACCAGCTGTTATGTCAGGTAGGAAAATCTCATTCCTTTCAGACCTAATTGGACGGGAGAGATGGAACTTGCCTGGTTTTCTTCAAAACTCTCCAAAGCAGTGATTCTCAACAGGGGTAGGCAAGGGAAGCTGGCATTTCGTTTTAGCAAGGGGAGGGGTGTGTGGTTACAAGTCTATTTCCTAGGACAATCGGGCTTTATGTCTAGAAAATAAATACACTGTCTTTAAAATAAAAGTAAGATCTCCGAGATGAAAGATATGCAGAAAATTTAGTCAATGTTCTGTGTATCAGTGGGTCTCACAGTTTGACGAGGTCGTCAGAATTTCTGATGAGCAGGAGAAAGATTTGACATTTGTAAAAAAAAAAAAAAAAAAAAAAAAAAAATCGCATGTTAATAAAATGAAGGCTTGAGAAGCACTGCTTTAGAGACCAGAATTCCTCAGAAGTCAGAGTTTTCCCTTGTGCTTGCTTGGCTCCTAGGACAGGACCTGATATGTGTATTCAAAAAAAAAAATTGTTGAATGAATCAAAACTTCAATTCTTTCCTAAGATGTCGTATTTGGGCTATCAAAAGTGACACTTCTGGTATTCCGTTTTCACAGCACGGTAGCAGAGGTCGCTTTGAGGATAGAGGAGAGGCTTCAGCAATCAATTGGCAATATTTAATTTGATTTGTAAATGTTAATGGTGCGATTTGGAGCTGAGCATATGTGTATAAAGAAGTTGGTGCTTTTTTAAAAAAAAACATTTTGAAATGCATAGATACTTTGCTTGCATCTTAACTTTCACTTTTGCTTTGTTGAAAGATGAAAATGAACACAACCATAAAAAAAAAAAAACCAGTTGATTTTTGTTAATTTATTTTAACTAATTGAAGAGTAGTAGTAGCAAGCATGGAGAACTTGGAACTTTGAGTCTTTGGCATGTTTGGTGGTTAAAGATATTCAGAGAGAACCAAGAAGGTCTTTGCAAAGAGCACATGAAACCTGGTTCAGGAAATGTGCAAAAGAACCCAGGAGGCAATTGAGGCTGGCAGCCAGAAGATGGATTTCAGTGAAGAGCATCCCACTCAAGGCCCTTTTAGTGATACAGCATCTAAGGGTAGTGCTTCCTCCTGTCCATGCATCTCTTCAGTTATCCTCACGGCTGCACTCATCTCAGAGCTGTATGGTTTTCCTGACTGAAGAGCAAAGAGTTGGCTTCCAGCTAGACATCGCTTTGGTACTCTAGGTCTCCATGGATTGCCATTCATTAAAATGTCATGTGCCTGCCATTTTAATGTGTCGTTTGCATTTAAAACACGTGACTCTGTAGAGGAGACTTGGTTTGTCATGTATAGCTTTTACTTTCTTTAAACTTTGGCCCCTTTGCTTGACAAAAGGCTTATATACTTCACAATTAACCAATATTAATAATAACAAATAACCCCTCAACCAAGTATCCTCTCATTTTTAAGAACATAATGAATTTTGGCCTTGGTGGTACACACCCTTAATCCAGGAATTCAAGAGTCAGAGATAGGCACATGTCAATAAACTTGAGGCCAGTCCAGTCTACATGGTGACTTCTAGGCAACTATATGGTGAGACTCTGTGTGTGTGTGTGTGTGTGTGTGTGTGTGTTAATGAATATAGCAAGATATTCACATACTCCCCCACCCACATACACACACAAACACATCACATCACAATGAAAATTGCAAGCTGGTGGTTGGAAGTGTTTGTGCCCACGGGTTCCCCTCTATACTAATCAATATTGGCATGAAACAATGCTTTACCTTGGGAATTCCCATATAATTCCACTAAAACTGTCAAACAGGTAAACGACTTGTTAAATATAATACCTTAAAAGAAACTTAAGCATGTAAGTGTGTGTTTGTGGAATAGTAAATAAAATCATATAGGAAAATTAAATTCCAAGATATGGGGCTTATGAGTTGTCTCAGTCCTGAGAGTGCTTACAGAAGGCTCTGAGTTCAGTCCTGCAGCTTGCATATTAAAAAAGCCAGACACACAGTCATGCCATGACTGGGGAGGCAGAGACCAGCCAGTCTAGCCAAATAGATGAGCCCCAGACTAATGTAATACCCTACCTCAATAAAATATGTGGATGGATCCCAAGGAATGATATCCAAATTTGACCTCTCCTTATTCCCATGTACATGTGCATTCATGCATATCTGTACCTGTACACATGTAAACACACCTAAACACGGAGCCCTAACCACACACACGCACACACACACACACACACACACACACACACACACACACACACACGAAAATGCAATATGATCACTGGTCAATAAAAGACATATTAAGTTGCCACTCTTGGAGTACAAAGGAAGGGACCAATAGGGAGCATATGGAAAATTGTACTTTGGGCCATTTTACACTTTGTTCATCCTTACAAGATTTGGATGGTGGTTAGACATATAGTACAGTTGTTCTCTTATTAGGCTTATGCCTAAGTAGAGATAGATACACTTTGAACAAATGGTTGTTAATTGGCTTGTAGACAATTTGATTGGCTTTTGTACAACAACTAAGTATCTTTTGTCTAAACATTGATCATATTAGGAAAGCAAATGAGTCTGATTAAGGTGATAACTCTTTTTCAAATATCCCAGTGTACCAGTATCAAGCAATTTAGTTAATTAGCTTTTGCCAATATATGAGCCAATCAAATTGCTTTACTATACTAGAGTTCATATTAATTTAATTATTCATGGAGATATAATCTAACCTATTCTTGTTCAGTTAATATTTCAAACATTCCCAGTCTATGTCTGGGTGGTAGGCACTATGCTAAGATCACAGATGTAAATGAAAACAGAAAGCCAGTCCTCAGTTAAAAAAAAATGAACAGCATAGTTCAATTTTATCATGCTGTTTCTTGTAATTATTATTTGTAATGATATAAATGTTATAGAAGGAAGTTTTGAGATACAAATGAATAAACTGGATTTGGAAAAGAATCGGTTAAGCTGAATAAGACTTTGCCAGATAGACTCCAGTGGGAGGTCTACTAGGCATACAGCACAAGATATGTCAGCTCGTAGAATGGGGAACAGGGTGAGGGTATTGGATGGCAAGCAGTCATTTGAGATTTGAGGACAAAACACAGTTTTGACATACATCACAGTGAGGTCTGTGTGATTCTCATTTTGAGTAAGAATTCTTTGTTTAGTCATGTGTCATTTGTTTTTGTTGTTGTTCGCTTAGTTGTTTTGTTTTGTTTTTTATCTTATCTCAGTTGGTAACATTCTATGCATTAGCTTGTGTCCAGCGATGGGAATAGAACTTCTCATTAGGATAGAAAGACACTAGTTATGAGCATCTTACTACAACAATGTAAATACAACTATTGTTCAATTCATAAGTAAACAGTTCAAGTTCAGAAGCTATTTGTATCGGTTTTTTGGTTGTGGACACTTGGGAAAACTACTGAACTTCCTGTAGTTCATTACTTTTCTGGGGAGATACTGATCACATGAAGTGGTTGTAAGTATTGGCTATGTTAAGCTGTACACTATGCTTAGAACAGATCCTGGCATAAACTATGTATTCAGATAGTGTTTGCTACAGTCACACTAACCATTATTGCCGCAATAGATTATGTTGATACAAGACAGAACAGTGGACACGAACCAGCAGAGATCAGAGAAAGTCTCCAGGAAAAGAATTCTCTAAACATAGAAGCAAAGACACATGGGAATTAGCTAAGTACAAAACAAACAAACAAACAAACAGACAGACAGACAGACAAACAAGAACAGAGCTGAGAGTTCCAGACCAAGGAACCAACTTGTCCTCAGGCTTGCATGAGCAGAGGATGGAACGGTTGGGCAGCTACGTGCAGATGGCTTAGTGGGACGGAGAGAGACAGGGAGGGAGGAAGTTAGCTTAACAAGTTGGTTGGCTGTAGTAGCATTGTCAGGTATGGAAACTTGAGTTCTATCCTGATGACAATGGAAATGTCATTGGGAATTGGAGAATGACAGCTGCCCTGCCTATGGGATGGAGAATGTCTGGAAAATGGGTAAACAAACAAAACTAAACACCACAACTCTAAAAAAAAACAGAAAAGGGCCGAATGCACTGAAGAATCTAGGGAAGACATCATGGTGGCATGTCATCACATTCTGAGAATGACCATGACATTACTAATGAGTTTGTCGTAAGTGACAGGTTTAGATTACCCTGGCTATTGTAAGCAATTGAGTATCAGGATAGACATCAAACTAAGAAAGCATCGGTCTTTAACCCCCACAGCTCAGTGGCCCACCATTCCAGTGTTCAGGAGCTAAGCATTGATAGGGAGAAGGCCGATTTCTCTGCTGAGTGTGTTGGCTTTAAGATGTCTGCGCACATGACAGTGGGGAGACGGATGGCTGTTCCAGTGTGTTTATCTATCGTAACCACTATCTTTATATGGTGGTGGAGTTTGGAGTTACCATCGTGGGATTTAGCCCCATTACCAGGATGAATGGGCTTGGAGGCAGGACAAGTAGGCAGGACCCTGAAAATAAGCATAAGAGCAGAAAGTGGAGCAGAAAGTGCTATGGTAATTTTAAAACCTTCGTGATTACTGGGTGGTGGCGGTGGTGGTGCACTCCTTTAATCCAAGCACCAAGGGGGCAGAGGTAGATACATCTCTGAGTTCAAGGCCAGCCTGGTCTACAGCGCAAGATCCAGGAAAGCCTGGATCATGCAATACAGCACCATGAACATACAATACTGCCAGGTGAGAGGGAGTTGCTTACCCATGTAACAGATGAAAGCAGAAGAGAAGGTGTCAAGTGTGTCACGAGCAAGACAACACTACATCTGACTTTACTAAACATGATCCCTAGAGAGGTTGGAGGTGGCTCTGCAGTTAAGAGCACTTGACACTCTTTGCAGAGGACCTGGGTTCAGTTCCCAGAACCTTTGTCAGGCAACTCACACCATCTCTAACTCCAGTTACAGGGGATCTGGTGCCCTCTACTGGCCTCTACAGGTAAGTTCACACACATACACACACACACACACACACACACACATACACACAGAGTGAAGTTGATAGTGGCATTTGGGAAATGGCAGGAAGACTGAATGCATGTAAGTCGTGGGCAGATGCAGCAACTGAAAGCAATGCCACAGGATTGGATTTAATGACTAAGAAGATCTGCAGAAATGGGGCATGCAATCGATCACTTGTTGATATTTTAAGATGGAATACCTCTAACATGATGGGAAGGAAGGAGGAAGACAACTGTTAAAGATGTATCTAAGAAGAGATGAATAATAGGAATGTTCTCAAGGAAGCCATATTTGTCTTGGACATGAAGAAAGGGTGTCATGTGTGCATGCAAGAAGAGGAAGCCACTCTTAGGTTCTATGTGGGGTTCTAAGTGATGTCTGAGAGTCTTTAGGAGATGTAATAGGAGGATTCGGGCAGAAGAGAAACTAAGAAAAATATGGAGTGGGAAGGATGGCAGCAGAACAAAAAAAAGGTCGAAGGGTAGTTCATTCAAAGCTGTAAATGGTGGGCAACTCTTGTGACAATTAAAAAAATTATTAGTGTGTGTGTGTGTGTGTGTGTGTGTACATGTGTGTGTGTGTGTGTGTGTGTGTGTGTGTGTGTGCCACAGAATAAATGTGGTGACCAGCTGATACCTTAAAGGATTCAGTTCTTTCCTGTTATTGTGGATTTTAAAGAACAAACTCTGGTCATCCGTCTTGTGAGGCAAAGGCATTCACCCACTAAGCCATATTGCTAGTCCAGGAAATTTGATTTTGCTTGCTATAATAATCAACCACCAAGGAAGCAGATTAATCATTTCTGAAGATTTCTGGACTGCAGTAAGAAAACAGGCAATGTGCTCTGATGGTTTGGGTAAGGAAAGAGCCGAACCACAAATGGTTCTGAGGAAGACTTTGAAGAACAGACAAAAGATAATAGGAGGTAGATAGAAGGAAAGAAAACTCAGGCATGCTGAGATCTGTTGAGTGGTGAGAACTAAAATAGTTGAATTTGAAGATGTTTGACCTTGAACTGTTTTTGATAATGTACCTGGTCATGCAGCTGGGTAGCCATGGTGGACTTTGGTAACGAGGGAAAACAAGCAACATAGGTCAGAGGGATGTGCTTACCCATGCAGGTTTGGTTTGGTTTGTCTTGGTTCCTGTCGTTAATAAGTTGTTTAAGACCAGGTATAGTTTTGGTGGGAGAGGTCTAGGGTGAATAGTTATGTTTCAGCAGTGAATATATAGTTAAAAAATAATTATCCAGGAAGAGATGCTAAGGCAAGAGTGGAGGTGTCCTAAGAGGGTGGCTGACGCTGGGGATCGCCTGTCTCTGAAGGATTCCACTGCTGTCCACAGTCCTCACTCACTGCTCAGTGATGCCATCCCAGGTCATCTCAATGAGAAGACAGATGACTGCAGCCACACATCCTTAATACAGCCTGCCTTGCATTTGTCTACTTCTGAGGTTATAATTTAATTCAAAATATTTCTTTCTTCCCCTTCCTCCCTGTTAGTTCTCTCAGACGCCTCCCTGCTCTCCTTCAAATTTGTGGTCTCTTGCTTGTATGCTTTCAGAACTGACGGCTGGTCACTGGGCAGCCAATTGGTGTGCTCTTTCCCGGGAAAGACCACCATTTTCCTTAGTTGCCTGTAATTCTTTGTGTGGTGTTGAGGCCTGATGGGCTTTGCCATTCAGTTTGGCATGTCCATTGTTGTCACCCTGATCGGCTTGTGTTTGGGTGGTCACGTTACCAAGACTCTACAGGTGTAGCCTCTGATATGACTAAGCAACACAATCTCACGACAAATCCCCCGTCCTCTGGCTCTTAGAGTACTTCCACTCCCCCTCCCAGATGTTTCCTGAGTTTCCTTTTTGAAAGAACTTTTAGGGAGAATACGGAAATGAGTTTCACTTTCTTCTGGGACACTGGTGTGAATCAAAATAAAAAAGAAGACTGTGTCCACAAAGGAAAAGGAGAGTCGGAGTCCTTCCTCCTCTGCCAGGATGCTTCTGACTCTGCATTTAAACCTGAAACATGGGATGGGGAAAGCAGTGGGGAAAAAGCAGAGAATGGGAGCAACATGTGTCTGGTCTCTGTCATAGACTTTTATAGAGGGTCTGAAAGGGACAGAATGGGTAAGGATTAGTATCCAGTGAGTTTTCACAGAAAGGCATCCACAAGTCCTAACACATCAGCCAAATATGAGGCGTTGATGTTGGATTTCTGCACATGGAGTTATGTATAACACAGAGGACCACTACTGTAGCGGAGGCTGGTGGACAGGCTTGTTACCGCAGCACTTGGGAATTCAAGGTCAGACTGCTCCATGCAGACACTCACAGGCCTGCCTGCTCCATGCAGGCAGTTAGAGGTCGACCCGCTTCATGCCAGCCAGAGCTGCATCATGGAACTTAGTCTCCCTGCCTTCACCCCAAATCATACTAAGAAAAACAGATGGCAAAGCTCTACACAGCTGGCTTTGCAGTTTCTGTGAGCTACTTACACACATTTGCATGAGAGAAGACTCCTTAGGTGCAGACAGTGAGGCTTAGCTGAAGCCAACCAAGCTTTATGCTCCCCCCCCCCCCCCGCGCTTGGGTGAGAATTATTTTTGAAGACTCCCCATATCATTTGCAGGCTGGCAGATAGGGTTGAAGTGTCTTCAAAGAAGAAAGCTGTTTCTCAAGCTCCCAGCAGCATGCGTTCTCCTGGATCCCATGCGCTAATTCCAAATGACTTCCATCTCATCCCTTAATTAAAAATTAGGTCCATTAGTAGTTCCAATTAGCAACAATTAACCATTAAATTGTGTTTACTGTAAGAGACCTGACACAGTTACAAGTGTTCCCACAAGCCACCCTTAGAAGTCAGTTTCCTCTCTCCCCTTGAACACTGTGTGCTTTTTTGATGGCGGGAAGGGCATTTCTTGAACTGAACGATGTCTTTTCAATCAGTTGTAACGAAGGGGATCTCGCTCCACTTGGTTTTTCATCCAGCAGATATGTGCAGGCTCTCTGTGTTACTGGGAAGAACCAGGGCAGGGCAGCACAGGATGTGCTCATTGCCTTTAAAGAGGGAAGAGTCTAGCAGAAGAGTAGGCTCTGGAGAGGGACACATGGCCCAGTGGGTGACAGAGTTTGTGAGTTGTCTGCCCAGCAGGCTGAACATGAAATATAATATTTTACAAGAATTAGACACATAAGTATATGCACACTAAGTCTTCTTGTCCCTTCTGGTGTACTTGGGGAATATTGTTTTCAGTGGTCTAGTCAAGTGGCCTCCTCTAAAGAGAGATGAAGCCAATAGACTCATCTTAGACACGAAGATCATTGTTATTTAGCTCAGTTGTTTTGTTTGTTTGTCTATTTGTTCGTGTGTAGAGGAATGTTGTTTTTTGTGGGGCTGTATATATTTGTGCTGGCTCAGATGCATGAGAGTGTGTATGTATGTATGTATGTATGTAAATGTATGTGTGTATGTATGTATGTGTATGCATGTGTGTATGTGTGTATGTGAATGTGTGTGAATGTGTGCGTGTGCGTGTGTGTGTGTGTGTGTGTGTGTGTGTGTGTATGGAAGCAAAGTCGATGCCCAGTGTCTTCTTTGATCACTCCCCTGTCTACTGGGATTGCAAGTGGTCACCACTCCTACCTAGACCCAGAGATCTTAACTCTCACCCTCACGCTTATAAAGCAAGTGCTTTATCCACTGGCACTCAGTGCTTTTGTACCAGTCCCACTGGGGATATACGGGAGGTGCGAACTCATAGACTTTATTTTAGTGCCCAGCAAGATGTACCTGTGAAGCCCACACGGTAAAGAGTCTCCTCGGCACCAGACGTCCTTCCCATGGCAGCATGGATGGAACACGCATACGAAGGCAAGCATAGCTGTGCCCCTTCAGGCTTCGCTTCCAGCGTCTGCAGAAAGGGGCTCAGTTGGTAAAGTGCTTACCATGCAAACAAGGGGATCTGAGTTCACTCCCCAGAACTGATGTGATAAAGCCAGGCATGGTTGTGTGTGTGTGTAATCTCAGCACTGAGGTGGTAGAAACTTGCGGATTCTTGAGGCCCAATAGCAGCCAGCCAAGCTAATAATAAGTAAACTTCAGCTACACTGAAAGGGCCTGTCTCAGAAACAAAGAAAATCAAAGCAGCTCACACAGTGCGGAAGCATCCTGAGGAAAGACAGCTCTGAGGTTGACTTCTGGCCTACACACATGTACACAATACACACACACATACACACACATGCACATACACATGTACACAACACAGAGACACATGTATACAACATGCACACACATGTACACAGCACATAAACCGAGACACACATACAACACACAACGTATAGATACACACACAACACATAGACACAAACACAGAACAGACACACATGTTACAATACACAGACACAAACACAGTTACACACATGTACACAAGACATAGACACAGACACACATGTATACAACACACTTATATACAAGCACACAACACATAGACACACACATACACAACATATAGACACACATCAGTACACAACACATAGACATAGACATACACACTCACACACAAACACACACACACATGTAGATACACACACTCGTACACACACAAACAGAAACACATTTGCACACACACACACACACTCAGACACTTCATTTATTATTTCAGCACACTTTGTTTATTATTACAAAGACAGTCTACTCACCAGGTTCAGCCTACATGCCGTAATTTGCCCACCCCATCCTCATCAGTGTATTTTCATAGTATCTGATGTGAAGTCCTGTCCCTGACATCGGTCATAAGACATAGGACGTACCTTCCTTTAAAACCAACATCTTTGTCCAGAGTGGCAGAGACTAAAACATCTGGAGAGACGTTTCTTAACATGGTTCTACCACTACTAGTGATGGCTTACCCAGGCATAGCTACTCCTCTGCGTGCTGAGGGTACCCTAAGGAAGTAGATAGGTTATCTGTGTCTTATTTAAAAACCAACCACTTTGTAGAGTGAGCCCGAGATTGATGGAGATCTGGCTGTCTTCTTTGTAGCAGTCAAAGTTAAGTTTACCTTGGGGACACAGTAGACCAATAGGTGAGTAGGCAGCACCACACAGAGGTGGTACAGTGGAGTCCTTCAGCAAGTCGGAAGCACTGACTTGAAGCATAAGATAGCAGCTGAGACATCACCTACCATACTGGTCAGAGCTAGCTCACTTTGGCACTATAGCCCAATAACATATATCTGCAGAAGGGCACAGACCACACAAGAGGCAACAGAGGAAAATAGGCTTTCAACGCAAAAGTAGATTCAGAAGCCAGCAGGCAACATGTGCGTGAGTCACATATCTGGTGTGGAAAGCTCACAGCTCCATTTTTAATCAACAGTATAAACTGGGCACTTGGGGCTTTGGTGAGGGACTCCAGCTGTGAATCAGCTGTGAGGTAACCCTTGCTGTAGGCAGTCTGGAGACACAAGATACTGTAGCGATGCCACTAACAGACACTTTAGTGTTTCTCTAGACTCCATGGAAAATTAGTTTATCACAAAGCAACATGCCAGAAACATCTGATGGTAGGTCCCTGTTACAAGCCTCTCTGTGTGTGAAAATGGAGTATCCTAACCCTTCTTACAGAAGTGTGAGGTGCTGTCAGCATTTTTAAATGCAGCTAGTTCCCTTGACACACGAGACCAGAAGTCATTGTCTATACTTGTATTCTATGTCCCTTGTTCAAAGAAGAACTGAATCACCGCAGTCCAGGAGGCTCAGCCTGTGTCTCTCACTACAGGAATGCAGATTTCTTTTGCATCCACTGTGTAGAGTGAAGAACCTTATCTGGTTCCCTTTGTATGTGAGACAGTTGAAAGTAGATAGGGTATGTTGGCTGTTTGCTTCCTTCCTCCTAATGTTTGTGACTTCGAGTTATGTTTTGTTTTTGTTTGATTTTAAGACAGGGAGTCTTACTATGTAGCTCAGGCTGGACTCGAATCCTTTTGACTCTTATATCTAGGACCTCAGACATGTACTAACATTTCCTGTGTGTTTTCTGTTTTTATTTTGTGCTTTATATTATATAACCCTTAATTTTACAAACTTCTAATAGCTTCACCATGAAGGTATGAAGACTAACTCCTATTTAAAGATACATGGAAAGGATGGCTAATATATTAACCAGTGGTGGAATGCTGGCCTAGCATGTTCAAGGCACCAGGATTAATTCTCAGACTATGCAAGCAACACACACACACACACACACACACACACACACACACAC
>NC_034599.1:109563732-109567036 GCF_900095145.1 Mus pahari | reverse complement strand
CACACACACACACACACACACACACACACACACACACACACACACCACAACCAGGAGGAAATACAAAGAGGCAAGAGAAGCTTGGTGCTGCCAAAGCTCTGGGAGAAGGCATGAGGAACCTCAGCCTTGGTGATGTCTTCATGCTGTGAAAATTCTATAACACTCAACGGTGTTAGCCAACCACATCCACGTAGTATAAATGGGAAAGCATGTGGTATTAAACACAGAAACAAAAGTATGTAGACTTAAAAGGTGGCACATGATTACAGGCCCCACTCTTTCATAATTAATTCTCAAAAGTTCTTAACCCTTTCTTCATCTTGCTTCTCCTGGCTTTAAGTGTAAGTAAAAGCCCAGGATACACAAGAGTGAGAGAAGTCACCGACATGCCATGCAAAGTGCCTAGGGAATGACCAGTTTGTAAAACGTGACACATAATTGAGACTTTCTTCCCTACACTCAGGTGATGGTATTAGGGAGAGCTAAACTGAAAAGCGAAGTGGAACTGTAGAATTGTTTATGACACACAAGCAGAAGAAATACTACAGCAGTTAATTCCGTATTTTTCCTCTTGTTAGAATTGTGGTATTACTAGCTGAGTTACATAATAAATAATTTCTAAACATTATAAATATGAAAAATAATATAATGCACAGCAGTAAACAGCTGACAAAATGGTAACTATTTATTATTTTGAGGACTAAAATGTATGCATGGGAAGGATCTGGAAATAATAACATGCTTGCTGTATGTGGTTTTAATTGCTATTACATAAACTTTTTGAAATTTTGCTTAGTATATAACACAATTTACTAAAATATTAATAGTGGTTTACACATGTGTATGACATTAAGGAGATACTTTATTTTTAATTTTTTTCTGTCTTTGAGATTACAATGTCATTACATTTCCCCCTTTGCTCTCCTCCCTCCAAACACTCCCATTCACCCCTCCCCAGCTCTCCTTTAAAGTCAAGGCCCCTTTTCTCATCAATGGTTATTGCATGCATGTATGTCTATATGCACATGTTCCTAAATATAGTGTGTTCAGTGCACATAACGTTACCGTTAGTATCAAGAACAAGTGGCAGAATTAATGTGACCGTGAAAATGGGGGTGATGGGGACTGTGGCACATCCATCGCTGGCAGTGTGGACAGAGGGATGTCCCTAGTTATCACCGCCCCACTCCTCACACACCCCCTCTTAGCATCCTCCGAAAGTACTGTGTCTCCTTTTAGATGCAGCTTACATTTCCTGAGCATCTACCATCACTGTTAAGTTTTATGTGACTTCATTAGATAACCACCAGAAGGTCATTGCCTCTAACCAGCTGGCTGCTGCTTTGGGTATTTTTCATATTGAAATCTAATTTCAAGTGATCTATTTCCATCTTGGCAGGCAGTTAGAAGCATCCAGAGTCCTCCCAAATCAATTAATGTGAGACTCTCAGTCTTCGGTGGTTTTTGGAATTGACATAAGACACTTAAAATCGGGCTTCTTCATACTACATTTTAAGTAGCGTATTGATGTTATGTCTAACTTCTGCATGATAACTATATATACACATATATATTCTATTGTTATATGCATACTTTTTCAGTTTTCAGCTTAAACCAATGTTGCTTGCAACAATTTGTTTCTTTGAGATGTATTCTACATTATACAGCTACCAGAGTCAAGTAAGTCTCGTTCTCGAGTCCATTAGCTGCCTAAGTTCCTGCTTATGCTGCTTTCTTTCAGACAGCCCTGACGTATTCAATCTGACCATGTAGGATTTACTGGGCCACTCCAACTTTCCTCCTCTGAGCCATGCACTTAGGAGCATTCATTGTGCTTTTCCTTTGATTAAATATTGATGGAAGGGCCATCAGCCAACTCACCTTCACACTACACACCGGAGCCACAACCACTCCAGTCATCCCCTTACAAACGGGAACAAAGCCCTGAACAGATTGTAAACCAATGGCATCCTTTGTTCTGTCTGTAGTGGGCATACCTTCGACTGGCACCGAAGCCATGACAGCTGCACAGTGATGGGTGGCAAAAATGCTGCAAGGCAAGCTTTGATCACTCCACGTACCTGCTCCGAGCCCAGAACCTGCCCAGGAGTCTCATCTGCCAGGGAAAGCATGAGACTCCAGATTTGGGCAACTGGAGTTTTATTCATAAATGAACAATTGCTACGACAAATTAAATGTGGAAGGTCAGGGCTTCGGGTGGGAAATTAGATTCCAATGTGAAAATTACCCAAAGCAACAGGCAGCTGTTTAGAGACAGTGACCTTCTGGTGGATATCTGCCGTTGAAAGCATGTATTGTCCCAGCAAGCACACCAGGTGGCTCACAGCCACTTGTAACTGCAGCTCCCTCTTTTGGCTTGAGGACACCTGTGCTTATGTGCATTTACCTCTCCAGTTCCCCCATAAAAATTACATAAACCTTAAAATCTTAAATTATGATTATCCAGAGTCATGGGAAAAACATTCACATACTTCAGCTATTTGGTGGGGGAGTGGAAACCTACAAACCAAGGATTAGGGACTAACTGCTGCCAAGCATGTAAGTTCATTCTTTAGAGGAAGGAGGAAGGGTGTCCATAAGTGTCCCAGGGATGCTGAAAGAGCAAGTCTTAGATGCAACTTGGGAAGGCTTAAGGACATGACTGCTGGGGCAGCATTGGGCCTGAACAGGGGACGAAAGGCACTTCCTGCCTGCTCTTTCTGTCATCGGCCTTATCCAGCAGGCCAGAGGGGCGAGGCAGGCCATCCTTGTCTTTGACAGGTGACCAATGGTCTTTGGCACATCTCTGGAAAGGGCGGTTTGTACATGCACAGGAAATACTTGTCCGTGTTTTATAGCACTCACTCACCAAGGGGCCTGGGCTGATGAGTGTGATTAACCTGTGAAAATTGTTTAATCGGACCTATTATGAACTAGCAAAGAGCCGCAGCTAATTAAAGGCCACTGGAAAACTTCCTGTGAATTCTTCCCATGTCTCAAGGACAATTATAAAATTGCCCGAACATCACATCCAAACGCTGAGCGGCCTGACAAAGGATAAATAGACACACCAAATAAGCCAAGAAAGTGTTTCATTCCTTGCACACGCACGCATGAGGGGCACATAGATTTGCATCCACAGGCGGCACACCCTTGGAGTGCCTTATGCTTTGCATCTAATGGCATAATCAGGGTATAACAGAGGGTCTGTGTCCCCCTGCACAACAGTTCTTTATAGTTCAGTGGGGCCTCTCATCCATATGCATGCCTGTTCCCTGGTTTTAAAGTTTCTGATCTTTTCAAG
>NC_034599.1:109554401-109563645 GCF_900095145.1 Mus pahari | reverse complement strand
CCATATGCATGCCTGTTCCCTGGTTTTAAAGTTTTTGATTTTTTCAAGTTCCAAATTCGTGGCCTGTCATTTTTTTTTTTTTTTTTTTTTTTGTTCATAACGTAACCATCTTGTCTCCTCCTTTGTGGAAGATGAGTGAGTTATCCTCACGTGCTTCCTTATCATTCCCAGCCCCTGCTTATTCATTTTTCCCTCTCTCTATCCTGTTTTATCAAACTACACCATACCTCCTCTTTTAAATCAATTTGGACTTCCTTCCATTTTTTTGTTGCCTTGTGTGTTTGATTGAGACAAAGTCTTGCCTAGGGTGTCTCAAATTCACAATCTTCCTGTCTTGGCTTCTTGAACGATGAGATAAAAGGCATGCGACGCAATGTTAGCTCTTCAGTGTTCTTAATCTCATCCGTCTTGTACTGTTTTTTTTACTGACTTACAGAATAAATTAACCTCTACCCCACATGCCCCTCTTCAGGACATTCTTGCTTATGGGGACTTTCCCTGGGCCTAATATCATGGGTAGTTAACCCCACCTTCCGTTTCTCAGGGGGCTGCAATTGGGGTACTTTGAATTGTGTCATTCTGTTTCTCTGTGGTATCTGCCATCTGCTTCCTGTCCTTGAGATGCCACAAACATGACTCTAGTTAGATGTCTGTCTTCTGCTGGAATTGCCATACCAGTGTTTTCAATAACTTCCTTTGCATTCCCAGCCCGCCCTTCCACCCTTCACCTTCCACCCTCACAATTTCAGTCTACTTCAGTCTCCTCTGCAAATTTCTTTGGGGGTTTGGAGACTCTCTGTAGAGATTATTTCTCCATGCTAGGGCTTTTAAAGTTAAGCATAACCTTGCTTCAGGATGATGAGGGTGTTTGGCAGCAATGAGAAACCAGGGGTCTCCTTTCTACCTAAGAATTACATCGTTCACTAATCGCCTAAGCTGGAGCTGAGAAAAATCTCTCAGAATCATTTCTTCTACTGCATTGCACTTCAAACCTCAGAAATGAAAAGGCTCCAGTGCTCTTATGGTCTTTCTTGCTCATGTACACCCCAACACACAGTACGTTTGCGAGCAGTTGAGGTCATTCTAAGTCCTAAGCCCCCTTCCCTCTTACTCTTATTACCACAGTTCTTTTCTGGTTTGGCACAGGGCCCTTTCTCCCACACTTATCCTTCACACAGATCTAGAATGCATTTTTGAAATGAATATTTTAAAGTACTTTATGTACAAAGATGTGGTCCTAATTAGCATTAGTAGATGACTGTCCCTATCAACTGGTTCCTGCTGAGAAGTTGAAAGCCTGTCAAAGTTTTCTAACCTGCTGTGATTTTTCTCTTATAGCAAATGTTCCACTTGGAATCGGTACATACCAGAGATGTATGTGCCTAGTGTTCTAGCTTCGTTCTGTTGCCATGACAAATACCATGACCCAGAAGTGACTAACAGGGGAGAAATAGTTTATTTCAGCTTTTGGATTTTAATCCATCCATTAAGGGAAGCTGGGGCAGGAACTGAATCAGGAGCTTGAAGCAGAAACCACAGGGGAAATGCTGCTTGCTGGTTCAAGCACAGCTTCATGCTTACCTAGCTTTCTTATATAGCCTAGGGGATGGTGCCACCCACAGTGGGCCGGACCCTTCTGTATCAATTAATAATTAAGACATTCCCCAACGATATGTCCATAGAGGAATCCAACCTGGGCAGTTCTTCAATCCAGACTTTCTCAGAAGACTCAAGACTGTGCCAGGCTTGATTCAAGGCTAATTAAGACAGTTAGCCTAAAAGACAGTGTTCCAGTGTGGTGGCTAAACATGCCATGTGGTCGCACCACAGGCTACAATGCAATTATTGCCCTTCAGTTTCTGACTGAGTTCAGACTTAACATTTTTCTCAGCATAACATTTCTTCCCAAAGTTAGTCCCCAAAAGAAAGGTCCCTATGTGTTGGAGAGTTCCCACAGGTTATTTTCAGTTCTTCCCACCTTCACTCATTGGAGAATATTTGCACAATGCTTGTTTCAATGCATGGTGAAAACACGCAGGCCTTTGGAAGGAAGCAAAGAAGCTGAAGTAGAAGCCCTTTTCAAGAAGCTCACTTGCAAGGTCTCTGCTTCATGTAACTCGCAGACCCTTGGCTGAGGGAAGTAGGCACGAGACAGGAGGGATTATTAGGCGTCTTCCCTCTGTGAGGATTCCAAGTTGTGGTAGGCTGAGAATGATGTTTTATGTAGACTGCAACATCCCTCCATCCTCCCAAAGCGTAGATGACGCACACCTCAGCATAGTGTTGAGCTTCCCTGTGTGAAGATACCCTGATAACATCCTTGGGAGCTTGCTCTGCTTAAGACTGCTGGTTATCACACCACGGTCTGTTCCTTCAGTCTGTGTCTCTTGCTTCCATATGGAAAACCATTCTGTCCCATTTCTGGTTAATTCTCATGCTTAATGGACAATAGGATTTGTAAGATTCATTGTTAACAACCTTTGATAAGGGTTTAAAGGCATGTGTTTAATTAGCCGGCTTGATTATCTTTCCCTTCCTTGGCTTCATCTTTCTCATTTACTCAATTCTACAGTATTTCCTACGGGTCTAGAAGCTGCCTTTGATCCCCTCAGGGAATAAGGTGAGCTAAAACTCAATAAAGGCTGTAAATGGAGCTGCACAGTGTGTCCCCCACCCAGGGAAGAAGGACAATAAACATCTTCAAGAAAGGCTAGCCCATCCCAGTTCACTGCCACCTACAGGGTACATTCTTCAGACTCCCTTCCCCATGCTCCTCTTCTGGCTCCCTTGAATGCCAGAATCTCCTGCTGGTCAAGTGCATTGTGGGGTGAAACTTGTTCTGCAGGAACCTGGCCTGTGCTGCCTCTCTGAAATTTCTTCCATGTCACTTGCAGCCTCTGCTAGCTCATGTCTTAAAGATCCTCAGTTCTCTCTCTCTCTCTCTCTCTCTCTCTCTCTCTCTCTCCCTGCCTCCCTCCCTTCCTCTCCCTCCTTACTTCCTCCAGCCCCCTCCTTGCAGCCCCCTCCTTGACTCTCTTTCTAGATTCAATAGCCATAGGTATTATCTGCACTTGATCTTAAATCTTTGGCAATCCCTCTCTCAGGACCTGCTGCATCCTTCCTTCACTAAGGGGGCCAGGATACTACTTACCACCTTCCTCCACCCCTACAGATCAGTGACGGGTCTTGGAAGTTAGAGCACAAAGACAGGACTATTGCTTTGTTACTTGGCATTGGCACTCCGAGATGTGTGTGTGCCTGCATGTGGAAGGCAGAGAGAATTCTACTGGAACTTTTAAGGTGTTATCTACCCTGGGGTTTGTTGCTGGTGTTGTTTTATTTGGTTGTTGTTGGCTTTGTTTGTTTGTTTGCTTGTTCTGAGGCACAGTCTAGGCTGGATGACTAGTTAGCTGCAGGAAGTCACCCCTATCTTCCTCACTAGTACTGGAGTCCCAAGTGTGCTTCTGACCCTTCCCAGTGTTGTTTTATTGAGAGTTTAGGGGCCCCAACCCAGGCTTTCACCCTTACAAGCACTTTATCCACTGAACCATCCCCCCCACACACACAATTTTTTAATGAAAATGCAACATTTTCAGAATATTCATTTGAAGATTTCATTACCTAGTTTTGTTCCAAATAAATGGAAGAGTAAAAGTAGAGATTGTGTAACTCTCTTGGATGATGGAATTTTCTCTACCGGACCTGAAATAGAGGATCCTCCCTCCCTACACTGTCTTCAGGTGACTGTCACACCAGGGTAGAAAGAGCAGGCTGTCCCTCTGAGTGACACAAGGTATATGCCACCCAAGTTCTCAGAGTCATCTTCTTTTCAGGACCACAACCTGCTTCCCACTCTTTCAGCACCATGGAGACATGGTCCTCAAACCTCTGCCTATGCTGCAAGGCCTTTACCATACTAACAGCTGCTCTCCTGTGGTGTCTGTCACCAAATCTAATGATTGGTGTTCAGTCTTGGGAACCATGTGATGGAGGGAGAGAACTGAATTCTGTGAATTGTTCTCTGACCTCCTCATGCATACTGCAGCCTGTACACACTAACATACACACATTACACAATGCACTCACACACAGACACATTCACACATACATGCACTCACACCCAGGCACACACAGACACACTCATACACATGCACATATACACAGACACACACACACATATACATTCATATATACACATTCACACACACATAGACACATACATATGCACTCACACACAGACATATACACTCACACACATGCACTCACACACACACACTCACACACACACCAATTGATGTAACTTAAAACTGAAACCACTTGGTTGATTTTTTTTTTTTTTTTTTTAGACAGCCAACACATGTACCTCTTAGTATCATTATTCCATGTCACTGCCTACTGTCACCTTCTGGAAGATGTTTTCTGTGTGTGTGTGTGGGGGGGTGCGCGCGCGCATGTGTGCCTGCCTAGATTCCTGCTACTCACATTGTCATCTGGTCCTGATAATATCCCACCCTGGATTCATTTATTCACAGTACTCTAATAGCCAGTACCTTGTCTCCTACAGAGTCCCTGGGACAGGTGGTAGACTGGCATTGTGAATGATAATCCATGACCAATCTGTTTGTGACACTATTAGGAAGAAATAGTCAGCATGGATGTGTTATTGGTTTGCCATAAGTAGGAAATCAAACGAAGCAGCCTTCCACCTGACAAGAACATTTGTTTGTATTTTCTCCAAGCCACCTTCTTGTTTTTCCCTATTTCTACCAATCCATTATGGATTTAACTAATGATTTCTAATGACACTGAAAACTCTTGTAGACTAACAGCATTCATTAACAAATACCAATCTTTTGAAAGTCTTTCTTATTGTTTCTGTCCATAGATCTTAGTTCCTCCACTTCTTATAGTCTAAGAGATACTTTCTCCTTTATTATCAGTCTAAGATTGGAGATGAAAGTATAAGTAAGAAACCATTCCATTGTTTTTCTAAACTCAGCATATGCAAACAAAATGTCCCTGTTTTCCTTTCTTTGGGCAAGTGTGTTTTACTCTAATTCTTCAACTTGGCTAGTTTCTGGATGTGAGTGCTCCCTGAATACTCTCAAATTCAGATGGCTTACTTCCCCCCTTGTGCTGTTGAGTTTAAAATCCACATGGCTGGTATTTGAATTAATCACTTAAGCCACTTAGACTTCAAGACCATCTGAAGAGCTAGTTCCTCGTGATGCCAGAATATACGTGCTCTTCAGTTCCCAGGTCCTAAAACCCCTTTCCCCAGGCCTCTCACCAAGGGTGGTGAGCACAGTGGATGCGAGGCATTGTCTATACCCAACAGTTGATTAACACCAGGAAAAATAGCTGTATCTTCACCTCCATAGTGGGTTCTGGATATTACGTCTTCTCTGTAAGCGTCTCTCAGTAACCCTCAGAAGGAGAAGACACCAGAGATTGACTGCTCAAGAGAGGCTCCTTATTTCATTCCTATTGTGTCAAGGATGTGGTCAAAGAAAGAAAATAAACTTGAGAGAAAACAAGCATTAAATCCTGCTCTCTCTCTCTCTCTCTCTCTCTCTCTCTCTCTCTCTCTCTCTCTCCATCTATAAATGAAAAAAACAATACCAATAGAGTAGAATATGAGAGACAGCCATGAGTTTGTACTCCTATCAAAACCCAGTCTTCTTCTGCCTCAAAATTCTATATTTGCAACTCTCTTACTTTGCTTCTCTGATGCTATGATAAACACCATGTCCAAAAACAACCTCAGGAGGAAAGGGTTCTTGTGGCCTAAGCATCCTGATTCCTAGTATATCTAAGAGCAGGAACTTGGAGGCTAGAACTGAAGCAGGCAATAGACGAGTGCTACTTACTGGCTAACTCCCCAGGGATTGCTCAGCCTGCTCTGTCATAAAACCCAGGTTCATTTGCTTAGAGGTAGCACTGCCTACAGTCCGATTGGTCTGCCCATATCCATCATTAGTCAAGAAAATGCCCACACAGTTGCCCACAGGCCAATGTGATGGAGCCATTTTATCAACGGAGGTTCTTTCTTCCTAGGTGACTTTGGCTTGTGACACATACACACACACACACACACACACACACACACACACACATACACACACACATATACAAAAATGAGAATGAAAATTTTCAGTTCTCTAAACATGATCTTTGGTGTGGCAGCATCCAAACCTCCCTGGAGTTGATAGAAGTACAAGACTTTAGGGCTCACAGTAGATCAAATACACACCAAACCGGGAGTGAGTCCAGACATCTCCTTTTAAAATATCCTCCAAGTAATCCTGCCACACAGATGGACTGTAGCTCCAGCTCATGACCTGTCACAGGCTTGGGCACAGAGGATGCAAGAATTAAAAAATAATAATAATTGAAGACAATGAAACGGTGGCAGAGTAATGGTACTAAAATGATTATGATCTTCTGTCATCAAAGGTTTGCCTCCCCTCCAAAATTTCACTTCCTTTTTCATGAGTCTTCTTTTTTATGATGTGTTTTAAAGTTCAACAGAATTGGACTGTTGAAAATGAGTACAAAATTGGGCACCTTGGAAGGGAGAAGCCAGTATCTGAATTTGAATGGAAGCACTTATTCAAAACTGTCAGTATACTCAAAGTGATCTATATTGTGACTCCTAAAACTACTAAACCAAACCTGCCGGAGTATGGACACAGCACACATATCCACGCCGGAACAGTGAGTTACAGCGGACTACCTCTTCAGACACAAGACCTAAAGCCAGAAGGAAATCGCAGTGCTCATTCTTGGTCTAGAGAGGAGAGTAGTACCGTGGCCATTTATAGACATAACCATGGAAACGTGGATGGAGAATACCCTCTAGTATTCTAACAAGGTCACACTGGAGACTCCACTCAGATGATGACTTCTAGCTAATTTTTTTAAGTGGACCCACAGGGCTGAAGAGATGGCTCAGTTGTCAAGAGCAATGGTTGATCTTGCAGAGGACCCAGGTCCAGTTTCCAGTATCCTCAAGGCAGTTCACAAGTGCCTGTAACCCCAACACCAGGGGATCTAATACCTTCTGACCTCTATAGACATCTGTGCATGTGTATGGTGCACTTGATCTCCCACAGGCATACATATAAACAAAGAAAGAAAGAAAGAAAGAAAGAAAGAAAGAAAGAAAATGTGTCTTTAAAATGGATTGTGACTTTTCTGTAAATAAAAATATACAATACACTGTGCCAACAGTCTCCTGCCACCCCTGGCAAATTCCTTTAAGCCCTTCCTAATTAGGATGAGTAAATTGGCCCTTTTTGTTTTCCATTGGTGTCAGTAACAGCTAAGAGGATTACCCTGCATTTGGATATGAAGGTTTGTTGGGTTTTTTTTTTTTTTTCATAACTGGTAGAGTCTAATCCTGATTAGTCACTTTTGTATTTATAAAATATACAAAACTGGAAACAAAGCTTTCATCTGAGTGCCCAATTTCACACCCGAGTTGACTTTCACTAACAGGCTTCTAATATATTTCTCTCTTTGCCTAAAGACTGGATCTTCTGTAGAGCTGGGAAGAAATTTCATCATGTCCATATTTTCTTATTCCACTCATAAATACTTTCATTTTTTCTAAGATACTTTCTTCTATTGCTCTTTAATCTTAATAAGAAAATCCCGTGATAAAACACCTGAGATTCGGCATATTTAACATAAACTTGTCATTCAGCTTGATTGACATTTGATCATAATGGTCTGATGAAAGAGTATATCCACAATTAAGTCACTATTACTGTGATTAAAACACCAAGACCAAATGCAACTTAGGGAAGAAAGGTTTTTTTTGTGTCTTATGGTCGCGAAGGGGGTAGGAGTCCATCAAGGCTGGGAAAGTGTGTCACAGCCAGGAAATCATCACCACAGAAAGAGTAAGATGGCTCCACACATTTCAACCATATGTTTAAAGCAGCTGAAGAGAGACAGTATGAAGTGGGGTGAGGATATGAGCCCTCAGAGCTCACCCCAAATGATATGCTTCTTCCATCAAGACTCACATCCTAAAGGTACCCCAACCTCCCCAAACAGTACCACTAACTGTGGACCCACACATCATTTTGTAAACATCCCCTAGAATAGCAGATCTGCAATTTTGAGGTATATTAGAGTCACCAGAAGGGTTTTAAATAGCCCTGTGTCCAAGCTATTTTCCAGGCCAATTAAATCAGAATACCTATAAGTATTACCTCACAATACCTCTAGCACAGAAGCCAAGTTTGAAAACCTGGAATGCTGCAGCACATGCAGAGGCTTCAACTATTAGTGTTTTTAAAAGGTAATTCTGAAGGCTCATTACATTTGGGTTTTTACTTAGTAAAGCTATTTGTCTTAGAGACACTAAGAGAATTACTGCTAACACCTTCAGAGTAGACACTCTCAGTCCTCCAGGGAAGAGAGCTAAGGCTGCCATGAATGAAGGGGGTAAAGAGAAAAGATCAGACAACCCCAGTGTCTGCTGCTCTTTCCTTACCCCATCGGCTCACCTCTAGACTCCTCCAGAAGCCCAGAGCCTTCTCTGTGGGATGCCTACAATAAAAGGCTTGCTACACCCCTTACAAGGTGCCCACATTTCTGAGAGTGGTAACACAGGCCTGTCATCCTAGCACTTGGGAGGCTGAGCCAAGATGATCCTAAATTCAAACTGAGCTTGGGCTACCCAATAAAATCCCTCAAAATACCAAAGGGGCTGAAAAGGCTTCCTGTAGGTGTTAACTTTAATTTGGTTGTTTGAAATAAATCAATAGAGTGGCTGTTCTTTATCCTAGCTATTTCCCCAGTAATGACAGAGAGACCAAGATTTATTTCCAAGCCCCACCTCAATGCCTGGGCAGTCAATCGGTCTATCTTAATCCCCTAAAATAATCTGGCTACCTCTCAGATAAAATTCCCGTAGTATTTGCATTTAGGGTCTTCCATGCTTCATTTGACTTCTCATGAACTCCTTCTTCATGGCTCAATCTGTCTCTCTCACTTCTCTCTCTCCATCCCCTTTCTGGCAAAAGTTCCACCCTGTTCTCGGATGATCAGCTTTTTATGACAAGAATTATTTATACAAACTTAAGTCAGGAGAGTCTTGAAATAAGCATTACAATGCTGTATCTAGACTGAAACTGGATATGGAGTCAGAGAAATCAGCATTTGAATAACACAAGGATAATATTTACAAATATGCCTGCAGTTTCTATAAAGTTTCTTTCTTTCTTTCTTT
>NC_034599.1:109504510-109554371 GCF_900095145.1 Mus pahari | reverse complement strand
TTTTTTGGTTTTTCGAGACAGGGTTTCTCTGTGTAGCCCTGGCTGTCCTGGAACTCACTTTGTAGTCCAGGCTGGCCTCAAACTCAGAAATGCGCCTGCCTCTGCCTCCCGAGTGCTGGGATTGACTTAGCCACCATGCCCGGCTAAATTTCTTTTTTTACCTTCCTTCCTTCCTTCCTTTCTTTCTTCCTTCCTTCCTTCCTTCCTTCCTTCCTTCCTTCCTTCCTTCTTCCTTCCTTTCCTTCTTTCCTTCCTTCCTTCCTTTCTTTCTTTCTTTCTTTCTTTCTTTCTTTCTTTCTTTCTTTCTTTCTTTCTTTCTTTCTTTCTTTCTCTTTTGACTTGGGTTTTAGAGACCTGGTTTTCCCCAGAGTTTGCTAAACTCCCATGTAACATTTGATATTTAGGATAAATTATGTAATTAGGCTACAGGGGGTCAGAGAGAATGTAGTGTATTATACAAATAGATTATGGACTCATAAACACTATTTGACACTTTAGGGAAGTGTGTCTTATTCACAGAACAGAAAGGTAACATGAGCAGAATATAGGGAAATTGAACTTTTTATCAATAATGGAAAGATAATCGAAACCAGGTAAGCAGGTAGAGTTATAACAGGAAGTAGGTGTCAAGAAACATCAGATCACATATGCACATCAGATCACAGGGGCACATATGGGGCCAGTGCTCACAGTGGATCAAGTGTTCAGAAGCATATACATAGATCAAGTGTTCAGAAGCACATATAGGGCCAGTGCACAGGTTAGATTAAGGGTTCAGAAGCACAGTGCCAACATTAGTTTCAGTAATAGGTGCAGGGTCCACACAAGCGAATTTAGGAGGATCTGATATTCCTTTCTTGTTTCTATCACTCTCAGCTTCCATTCTTTTTCCATGGGCTCTTCTAGAATCTTTATCTCTTCTAGAATTTACAACTCCAGCATCCCTCCAGACCATCTTATAGTCCCTTCTTCCCTCCTTAAACATGCACCTAAACAACTTCTCAGGGACTAGTTTTTGTGGCGGAGAGAACTATCTCCTAGTTCACTGATATTTAACCTTTAGTTGCAGTGATAGAATTGTAGACCTCACAATGGGATGGATGTGAACCCTTAATGAAGGTTCCAAGGGTATCCCAAGAGACTTTTTCCTTGGAGTCTCTTAATTATGAAAGGCCTTGGGGTCCATATAAATAGCAAATGGAAGCATCTTAAGTAATTAGGGAAATTGGATTTAGCTGCAAGATGAAAGTAGATAGCCAATGGTCAGTGTCAGAGAAGACTCAATCAAGAATCAAGTGAAAGGATGGTGTCAGAGAAGCATCTATCAGTAGTCAAGCCAATGGTCAGTGTTGGAGAAGGTTCTATCAGGTATTAAGGATTCTTGACAGGACAAGGAAAGAGTAAATAAATTATGGATAAGACAGGGATGTTTTATTCCTGATCAGACAGACTTCTTGCCAGTTCCAACACAGCTGTTCATTTGTGTATTTCTCTACAACTCATTATCCCTTCTAATTGCTGCCCTTCCAAGTTTATAAGGTCCCATCCACACTGAAGAGTCAAACACTGAGATCAATGAGCTTTAATTTCAAACTGAAAATTGATTGATTCTAGTATCTGAAATGAGACAGGGAGCCCAGTCAAATGAAAACATGCAATGCTTATTTTCTTTGCCCTTGTCTCTGTCTCCTCTGCATGCCCGCTGGTTTATAACTTTATCCTCACCACTCTACACATAGGAAGTGGCCATCTCCAGAAGTCTCCATGAGAAGAATGTTCCTTTCCCAGAAGCCTAAGGGAAAGCCTCCCAAATTACATTGAATCTACTGAAGTTACCACATTCATTTCTGGGTAAATGATTAGGATGTGCTAATCATGGAGAAAAATCACTGAATGGTAGTGAGTGGGAACTCATAAGGGAGAGAGGCAGGCAGACATTGGGAAGCAGAGATGGAAGTATCAAGACAATTGACATCATTCTTCATCGCCTTCTTTCTAGTTCCTAACTATAGATTTTCACTGTTCTTCATAAATGCAATTTTGAGTCATGGTTCAGTTGTTGACAGCTCAGTTTGTTTGTGGGTTTTTAGAGTGTGTGTGTGTGTGTGTGTGTGTGTGTGTGTGTGTGTGTGTTTCCATATGTAGGTAGAGTTGTATATATGTGGATGCACATGTCCTTGGATAGCAGAGATCAATCTTGGTTGCTGTTCTTCAGATACTGACCATATTGTTTAGACACAAGACTGTCTCACTGAACCTGAAGCATATCAGTTTGGCTAGTCTTGCCGGTCAGCATGCCCAAGAGTTACCTGTGTTCAGGCTTTGAAACCAGGCTCCCAGGCTTTCAAGGCAAACACTGAACTAAAACTTTCCCCTGGCCCATATCTTTTATTTTTTGAGTTGGGGTCTAATTACCTGGCCTGGGATTTATTCCAATCCTCCTGCCTCAACCTACTAAGTGCTAGATGTTCCCTTCTTCAAAACATTTGTTCTTTTTGAATAAATGCATGCTATTTATGTAAGGCTTGAGTGTTTTAAAAGAAATTTGAGCACATATATTTTAATTTTCCATGAATGTACATGGCATTTGTTAAGGAGGAGGTTGGCATGTAGCCATCACTAGAAAACCCAACACCATGAACAAACTGGATTTAATAAATACGTTGTACAGTATCTGGAAAACACAAACCCATTGGGCAAGGGAAAGAAAAAAGTAGGACCAAAATTCCAGAAAACTCTGTAGCCAATTTAATGATATCTATGTCTTCATGCCCTACATAGAAATTGAAGTCTTCCAGGATAAAACAGGGAGGGCTGGGTGACCTTGGTAAAGCAGGGAATGAAGGTGAACCATGTTCTCTCTGATGCTCTTTCCTTTGAGACTTCAGTGCTTTTATAGCACCATCCAAGAAAAGACTTGCCTGGTGTTTGGTTATTATCACATTAAAGTTATTTCTTCGTGTGGTTTCTTTGATTCGGGTTCTCTAAATGAGTATACCCTTCCTGGTTTTTCCTATGAGCATTGGTATTGAGATATGGGTTGAAACTGAAGCCTTTTTATTTAGTTTTGTCTTGTCTATTTTATTGGTTTAATAAATGCCATTCTAGAGCCCAGAAGATGACCCAGCAGGTCACATGTTCACTGTGCAAGAAGGAAGACCTGAGTTAAGTCCCCAGAACAGGCATACAGAACCAGAGCATGATAGTGTCTATTTGCCATCCCAATGCTGGGGAGATAGAGACAGGTGGGTCCCTGGATGGTACCCAAAGTTGACCTCTGACTTTGACCTCTATACACAAGTGCACCCAGACACATCAGAGCACACACACACACAGACACACGCGCGCACACACACACACACACACACACATACACACGTGCACACACACATACACACACACACACACAGAGAGAGAGAGAGAGAGAGAGAGAGAGAGAGAGAGAGAGAGAGAATGTCATCTTCTCTCTGGGTCCCCATTTTGTTGGAATGAGATGATTAGCTGGGACATCTTTCTGTCTGGATTCTGAAGCATAATCATGACATATAAACAATTTACATGAATTTAAGATTTTGAGGTTATTGTGGACCCTTCCCATCGGCTCATTCTACATCGCATTATGTTGATTTAGACAGGAATTCATCTCCTTTCCTACTTTCTCATAAAAATGCTATTTAGGGTCACATGAATGAATGTGTTCAGGAATGGACACATGACAAACAGTCCAACAAGTAACAGTTGCATATCAAGACACATTTCGTTCTATGTCCTTAGTCCACTGCCCCCTCCCTCCCCAGTAGTATTTCAGTAGCCCTCTCTCCCTGCTGGGGCTCATTCTTCTGGAGGCCTCTCTGTCCTCCTCTGCTGGCTGGCTCCCCAGGTTTCCTCTCTTCTCCTCCCAGAAACAAGAGCTTCTGTCAGATAGTCCCCCTCACAACTGTTTGCCCACTTTGTTGAATATGCCACCCAAGTGTTACCAGGTCAAGAGAAAATAAATATTTCCTGACCAAGTCGAATTCTGATAAGTATACCAATTATTAAGAAACTGAGTTGTGTCTTATAATAATGCATTGACACCCAACTATTCACACCTCAAAATACAACCAGACCTATGCTAAGAATTGTGGGTATATTTCTTCAATAATGCCTTAAGTTATAAATGTTTGAGACTATTTTACAACCAAAGAGAAAAAGATCTAGACATATAAATGCAAATCCTTCTTAGCCACCACATTAAAAACTCAAGGTAGACATTGTTCCCTGGAACATTTTATAGAGGAATATTATTGTTCTAAAGAGTGTTTATTTGATATTGTCTTGAAATATTAAATAAAATGGCTTCTGACCCTTCTTAAGTATGTAATGATTATATTGATAAAAATGCCATTAATACCTGTGGGACAAGACTTCTCAACTGAGAAGTTCTTCTGTTGTGTATATATCAAAAGCCATCTCTTCAAGGTGAAATTATCAGTTTCTTAAAAATTAATTTTACATGTGTGTGTGAGGGGCGGGGCATGTGTAGTGACTGGGGAAGCCAGAGGAGGGTGTCTAATACGCAAGAGCTGGAGTTAACAGGCAGTTGTGAACTGTCTGACAGGAGCGCTGGGAACCAAACTCAGACAGCAAGTGCTCCTAATCACTGAGTTGTCCCTCTAGTCCCAAAATCCCTATTGATTAGCTTCTTTTCTGATCTAGATCACTTGCATATACACAAAGAACACAATCTCCACCATTTATTTGCTTTCATCTGAAGCACAGTGTCAGAGTGATTTATTCTCTTTACAGCTTTGCTTGTGCAGGGCTTGGATTGAACTCTGGACCTCACACAGGAAGAGACTTGTCCCCCCATTGATCGGAATTCCTTCCTAGAACCATTTAGTTCTTATACGATCTTCATTTTGATGGGGTAGTCTACAAATAAACCTCAAATCACTTTGTTGCCAATCATCTAGATATTTAAAAATAAACAAAATGCATTAATAAAGTAAGAATATCCCCCAACTGAAATTATGTAGCACTACTCATGTGTTAATAATTAATATACATGTAAAGAACAATAAGTCACAAAATGAGAAAAAAAAAAGTCCGTTTCTGCTTCTAGGTTGGTCTACAGTTAGAGGAGTTCAATATTTCAACAAGAGTTTCTACTCAATCCCAACACAAGGACAGTTGTTAGGTATCCACTTCTGTGTCTAGAAATCGTGCCTGCTATTGTGAGTCTAGAATAATAATATAAAAGGCAGATTCATTAAGCAGTTCTTTTTTCAAATTACATTAACTTGTTTGTTTAGTGTGTCTGCCCACAGGTGAGGGGTGTGTGCACACATGAATGCCTTAGCATGTATGTGGAGATCTGAAAACAATTTCCAAAGGTTGGTTCTTTCCTCCCACTCTGTGGGTCCAAGGGATTGAATTCAGGTCATCGGGCTTGGCAGCAATCACCATTACTGTTTAACCATGAGAGCTGGGGAGGAGATAAATGCCAGGGTTAGAATTACTTACTTATTGAGTTCGTCGAAATCTCTGAGGTCTTACCTGGCCAGGCTAGAACTTAGAGATGACCAGATATCTGGAGCCCTGCCCTCATCTCTCGACCCATTCCTCTAACTCAGCTCTTCTGAAGCTCCTACCCCTGTTCTCACTGAAGACGAATGTGTTTCCCAAAGGATCATCTTTTTGTTCTGACCCTAGGATATACATCATTGCCTTACCATCACACAGAGGACACATTTTAAGCCCAAAAGAAAATCCCTCTGTCTTCCTGCTTTGTACAGAATGTTCTCTCAGTCATGTCGTACCTAAATCCCAGTGCCTCCTAACAATCTGGACTACGTTACGGTACCTCTAATCAAATCCTCATCTGTTACGTGTGTCTGTGTTCCTGAGGCTAGCTGGAGGGACATGTGAACAAGCAGTGTCACATCCAGACCTTGGGTGGCCTCCTTTTTCTTTCCTTCTTCTGTTTTTGTTTCAATTTTATTTTTTAATTAACATACAAGATAACTAGGTTTGCAGGCCAAACCCTGAGATGGCTCTGCTGGTGAAGCTGCTTGCCGCCCTGATTCATTTCCTAAGTTCAAACCCTGGAATCCGTTCAGAGAGGGAGAGAACCAGCTCCTGCATGTTGTCTCCTGTCCTCCACATGCACAGGCACACAAATGAATGAGGAAAGGTAGTCATTTCAAAACTCCAGGAAGTATTGGGATTCATGAAAGCCTTTTCATTATATGAGTTGTTAGGCTCTTCCTCTCTCTTCCCTCAGCCCTGTGTCACTCCCCCTCTTCCCTCAGCCCTGTGTCACTCCCCCTCTTCCCTCAGCCCTGTGTCACTCACCCTCCAGGATGCTCTTTTTTTACTTTTAGGTCATCATGTTTTATCCTTCTTATCAATAGCACTGCTCCTGAAGGCTTTCTGCCCCTCTCCCGTCACCAACATGTTTCCCTCTCTCCTCCCAGCCTGAAGGCTCATGTGGCTCTGGATGGTTGTACAGTGTCTCTGTGAGAGCATTCTACAGCACACATCTGGAGGTCAGAGAACAACTTCATGTTGTCAGTTCTCTCGTTCACCTTGATTTGGGCTCCCAGAACTGAGCTCAGGCTATTCGGCATGCACTTGGGGAAGTAATTTTCCCACTCAGCAATTTTGCCCAGCCTTTATGATTGTATCTTAATCTAACATTTTTCACATGATATGTCCATATTTGTAGAGCAGCCTGCCATTTTCTTCTTTTCATGATATCATGTAATACATATTACAATTTGTGAATTCTATTGTTGATTTAGGTTGTTTCCATCTTAGAAGGATTACAGACTACTTTAAATGCTCTGTAGCTAGCCTCTGAGGTAGGCTAGCAAGAATTCCTATGTCATCCACTGAGGAGTGGAACAACCCCACAGCTCTGTAGACATTTGGCTTCATTGCTCTGTAACTTAAACATCTTCACCAACTCTTAGAGTCACAAATCCTTTTTGTCTGCCACTTATAATGTCATAGGACTGGTTCCTTAAACTCTCTGAGCACAGATGAGCTAGGGCATCGTGGCTTTATATGAAGACTGGCCACTAGGCTCACATGACAATGTGCAAAATGTCACAGACAGGGCAGTTGAGGTAGCTCAGCTGGTAAAGGTCTTCACCACCAGGCCTGATGGTGTAAGTCAGATCCCAGGATACAGAATGTAGAAGGAAAGAATCCACTCCTACAAGTTGTCTTCTGACCTACACACACACACACACACACACACACACACACGCACGCGCACGCGTGCGCACACACACACACACTTTAATAAAGGTAAAACAATTAAATGTTATGGGGAGTTGTGTACACATGCGCTAGTGTTTCTCAACGGTGACATTAAACAAGATTATGGCACAATATCACTCACATCCAAGACACGGACGTTTCTGTCATCTGCAGATCATGTCAGGATTCCACATATCACCCTCACTCTCTGCCAGGCGTGTTGTACTCTGTACAAATTTATCACCTGTGTAGCACTGTTTGTCTACCACAGGCCATATCTCGACGTTTAATGTGATAGTTCTTATAGCTGTACCTCTCTACTTATGTTCACTCTCTGCCCATTCCTAACTCTTGACAACCATTCATCTGTTCTAGAATTTTGGTAAACCAACAGCTTTACAGACATGGAATCAGAAGGCATGCAGTATTTTGGAATTTGTGTTTTTCTCTTCTTTGGGAGAATTCAATATAATTCTGTGAAAAAAATCAATACTTTTGTATATTAATATTTCATACAAACTATTTTTTAAAAGTTGAAGACTTTTTTTGCCTTTTTGAACAAAAAATGTTTGAGCTTGGTTTTCAGCACCCACAGGGTGGCTCAAAGCCATCTGTAATTCTAGTTATAGAAGATCCAGCGCCCTCTTCTGGCCCCTCCAGGTACTGCAGTCACACACATCCCTCCACATGCACACACCCATACACACATAATCAAATCTTAGGGTATGAAAATCTTAACACTTAAATATCAATTATGTGGCCTATGACTGTTGATGGCCCTGTTTTCTCCAACACTATGTCTTCTATTTCTTGCCATGGCTTATTTCTTGGTCCAAGCTTTAGGGATAATAGTATAAGAAGTGAAACAAGAACTTAAATCACATTCCAAAATTCAAGTAAAGATTGTTATATAGTTTTATATATTTTGTTAGCATATATTATTATATATTTTGTAAGCATGGTTTTTGTATATAGATTTATCCATGTTATTCTCAACTATGCCCAAGATGTTCTATGAAACACATGTTTTCTAGTTTATCCTTTGAAACACTGTCTTAATTGTTTATTTCCTCTGGTATGTTAGAGCATACCAATTTCCTTTCAAATTACGCATACCTTGAAACTCTGAAGTTAATTACATCCAGACATGATGTATATTTTTGGTGGGCTATAATGTTATTTAAATGTTATTTAAGAAACTTACATAAATGTTCATGAGGGATATCTAGGTATAATTTTTCATTCTTACAAAGAAACTGTCAGATTTTGGCATAAAGAATTTGCTGGATTTATAAAACGAGTTGGGAAGTGGTCTCTGGTATTTCCTGGAAGAGTTGACACAAGATTGCAATTATACATTCCTTAAATGCCTGGGAAGTTCACCAGAAAAGCCAGCTGAAGTCAAATGTGTGGTCGTGGATAGTGGTGGGGGTGGTGGGGGTGTGATGAACTCAGTTCGTGGCACAGCTAGGAAACTAAGCAGGGTTTCTTTGACTCTGTGTCTGTTCCGCTAAAATCTGCTCTTTGGTAATTTGTCCATTTCACATAAGTTGTCAATTCTCTCGTCATGACATTGTTTGTAACATCTTCTATACTATATTTTACTATACTATACTATACGATATGATACTATACGATACTATACTATACTATACCATCTACTCTACTCTACTCTATTGTATCTACTTACCACCCACACTCTCCTGAGGGTAATGGGTTGGTCTCACTACTCTCCCATGGATATGCTGTTACCCTTACAAATGACCTTAGCCTGGACATTGCTCAGCTTCTATCTGATTTACTCTCTATCTGCTCAGTGACCTTTGTACTAACTGAGCCTATCCTATGCCCCATTGTTCCCTGTGATAGGAAAAAACTATCACAGAAAAAAAAAGAAAGAAAGAAAGAAAGAAAGAAAGAAACAAACAAACAAACAAACAAACAAACAAACTTGGAGGATTCATGGTGTCTCTAAAGGGTTATTTCAGGGACGGGAGAGATGGTTCCGTGGTTAAAAGAACTTGCTGTCCTTCCAAAAGACCTGAGTTCAATTCCCAGCAGTAACATGACAACTCATAACTGTCTGTAACTCCAATTCCAGGGTATCTGATGCCCTCTTCTGGCCTCCACTGGCACTGCTCAATGTGATATGCACACATATTTCAAATTAAAATGTTAAGGGATCACTTATTTATCAACTTCATTTCTACAGCATTTCATTGTGCGGTGATAATAGTGATATGTGCACATGCTAAGACATCCTAGGCTTTAGATTTTGGGAAATACTCATTGAAGATTGTTCTTTAGTAAGGGTGAAGTCCTCTGCAGCCTGTGGGCTACACAGGTGTGACCACTTTTCACTGAGAGTCACACAGGTTGGGACTTGTAAATGTCTGCAAGAAAAGCACTATACTATACTATACTATACTATACTATACTATACTATACTATACTATACTATACCATCTTCTGGAGAGTCTTCTTGGTGTCTTTCACACCCCAACAGCAGGTGATCCTCTGTGTAGAGGACACTGGCCCCAGTGCCATTTCCTTCTCAGAGCTTGCATGTCACTTACTTGGGGCTTGTGCTTCATGCTGCTCTGGCATAACAAGCCAGCACATGTTCATGAATTCTGGGCCCCACCTGTCCAACACATCCACTCACTGCTATCTCTTTCCCAGTAGACTGGAGCACCAGACTGTTAATGACAGCTAGGTGACCTTTCATAAGTATCTCCATAACAACGCCTTAGATATCAAATAACTTGTTTTGCATGTTATTGATAACCTACACGTTATAACATGAAAACTACTCTCCACTGTACGTGTTTTGGTCACTTCCATTGTGATGATGACATATTCTAGTGGTAGCATTAAGGAAGGAGGGTTTACTGTACCTTATGCTCTGGGTGACACAGTACAGTGCATCGTGGCAATGAGACGCTGGCAGTGGAGTTGATGCAGCTGGCCATGTGTGTCTACAGTCAGGAAATGGAGAGGGGGACACAGTCATGCTCTGCTGACTTTCTCCCTGCCGTGCAGCTCAGGTCCCCAAGCCATATAGCTGTGCTCTCTGCTTATAGGATAATCTTCCCACCTCAGTTATCAAGGTGACACTTCACAGGCATGTCCAGAGCTCATTTAGTCAAGCTGATCACTCACGAGTGTGTCCGGAGGCTTGTCTTAGCGTAATTCTAGATCATGTTGTCTTGACAAGTATTACCCATTACAGTCAACATCCACCATGTTATTGGTATTTTATTGGCAAAGGGAGGAAGAGCTGAGCAGTTGGCATAGACCCGACCTCATATAGCATGCTCTCCTTGGATGGAGAGTCTCTGGCCACCTTCTATGCCAATGGGCTCACATAGTCAATGGCCTCACATAGTCAGAGGATCCTTACAATCATCCATCAGCAGCTTGTTTTACTCAGTTCATCAAAGCATGGTACCATCTTATCATCCCAGGTCCGGGCATGTGGTACAGCAACTCTGAGATTATGTTACACAATTCAATAACAGCAATAACAACAAAACTGTGTCCTTAAAGTCCCAGCATAGGCACTAGGATATGACTCAGCATTTGAGAGAGTCTGCTGTTCTTCCAGAGGGCCACATTCTGTTCCCAGTGCCCACATCAGGTGGCTCCCAGACTTGTAACTCCAGCTCCAGGGGATCTGATGCCCCCTGTTGACTTCCATGGGCACAACACTCACTTACACATACATGCACACAAAATTAAAAATAAATCTTTACCAAAAGATACATCCATAATAGCCCCACCTGAGATACCACTGTACCTGTCTCTCAGCCACTCGCCCAGTGAATCACAGTTGGATCCTGCAACCTCACGATTTTGGCTAAAGGAAAGCTGTGGTTTTGAAAGTAACCCACACCTCATGTTCTTAGCATCATCTTCCACAATCCTTTCTCCTCCAGCTCAGCAACCACGCAGGCAGGCATTCCTAAAGCTTCCCTACATCATTTTCATTGATGCTGTGTATTTCCCAAGACTTGGCTGCCTCTCTTTTCTGAAATGTCCCCACCCTTAATAATTTATAGGCATGACGGACAGCCTAATCATTTTTCAACTCCAGATGAGCTGGCTGTTTCAAGTATTTTAGGCAATTTTGAAAGGGTTGGCTTTCTTTGCCCCTCCCAAATGATTAAAACAAGAAGTTTCCCCACAGGAAACACATAATGCCCTCAGTTTTGTCTCACTTTGATAACGAAGGTAGCCAATCCAAAAATGATAGTTTTTAAGGGTTTTTTTTTTCCAGTCTGCTCTGAGACCATCAATAGTTACTCAGAAGTAGAAACACCTTGTCCCAATTTAAACAGGCGAAGCCAGGCTACCTTTGTAGCCTCCCATTTCCCTTCTCTTCCTGTAATTCTCATAATGATGCAGTGTCTAGACTACTTGGAACAAGTGAAAAGGTCGGGCTTTTCACTTTTTCTTCTGTGGCTTTACAAGTGGCCACCCACACTCCTCCACACATCCAGGGCAACGCCCAGGACCTACAGAATATAGAGAGTTTATCAAGTGCTCAGGAGAGAAAGGACACCCGGGAACACCCTAACTTCAACCTGCTACTGAGTGGGAGAGATGGTACAGACTCATCCACACAAACTACCATTTTGTTTTACTGTGGTTCCTTTGCATGGCTCAATCAAAAAAGTTCCAGATAAGTGATTTGTATTCATAGAAAATTATGTCAGATTCATGCTTTCGGAAGACACCATTAAAAAGTAATTAGTCTAGGGTTAGTGAGCCATCGCAGTGGGTAAACGTGCTTGCTGCCAAACCTGATAACCTGAATTTAATCCCCGGGACCCACATGATAAAAGTGGAAAACACAAACTCCGACTGCCACGTGTGCACCGTGGTGTCCATTTCTACCACCACCACATGCTTCTGTGAACACACAATAAAATGTAATTTAATAATAAAAAGCTAGAGTAATCAGCTCAAACTGTGTATAACCGTTCCTGTAAAACTGCCTTAGTAAGAAATCCAGAGGATTCTGCCAAGTCAGAATGGCAGAGTTGGGCTCGGTGGGTAAAGTACCTGACACATCATGAGGATCCTGAGTCTGATCCCCAGCCTCAAAGCAAAAGCCAGCTGTGGCTGTGCACATCTGCCAGCACAGCCCTTGCGGAGAGGAAAGTCAATGCTGGCCCTGGGGACTGATGGCCAGGCAGTCTGGAGGCTCAAGGAGCTGTGGTTCAGTGACAGACCCTCTCACAAAAGATGGCGAGGGACAGTGGAAGAGTCGAGCAGGGAGGGCTTGCACCACCTGGATTGTTGGGTCTGGGCGCAGTTCCTGTGTGCTCACTCAGAATTCCAGCTGGGTGCTGGGAGAGAAGAGCAAAGCCTGTTGTCATCAAGAACCTGCCTCTGGGGGCTGAGCTTGCAGCTGGCTGAGTCACAGCCATTCCCCCCACCCCGAAGTGCCCGCTCCTAACTTGGCAAGGCTGTCATTTCTTCAGGCTTTCCCTGGAAAGTCTGTCACAGGAGCGCCTAGCCTTCGGTTTATCCACAGATGATAGTCTTCAGAATCTTAAATCCTCATGGCACCGGCTTGCTTAGCATAACCTGCCCTTAATTTTCAGATCTTCCTATTACATTTTCTGTGACAAGAGCAGCCAGAAAGGTATTCCTGCCGAGCGCTGGCTGTCGGGATGTGCTGAACAGAGCTGCTCTCAGACTATACAACTCTTGACCATTCCTTTCAGTATTGTGACATAATGTTAAATCCCCAAGTGTATAGGGTAGTCTTCCCTACAAGGGAATTAGAGGCTGTGCATACAAAGATAGAAGGTCCACAAGAGAGGCTGGGGTATGGCTCAGTTGGTAAAGTGCTGTACTGCAGAGACCAAGACCTGAGTTCAAATCTTAGAACTCACATAATAAAAGCCAGGTGTGGCGGGGCATTCTTTTAATTACAAAAGAGGGAATTCTGAGGCTTTCTGCTGAGTCTCTGGGTCTGCCAGCTTACTCGGCTTGGCATTTCCAAGCCAGGGATAGGCACTGTCTCTCAAAATGGCAGGGAGTGCCACAGGAATGATAACTGAGACTATCTTTTGGTATGTACACATATGCAGATATGTGCACACGCACACCTACATGTGCACTTGCTCCCACACACAGAGACATGCACAAAATGTCTGAAAAAAAAATCATAAAAATTCAATTGATGACATGTTATCATTATTGTGGTGTGGGGGTAAGAGAGAGACATAGAGAGGAAGACAGAGAGAGACAGAGACAAAGAGAGAGGGAGAGAGAATATATTGGTTTCTGCACATGAGTGCAGCACCCACAGAGGCCACGAGAGGGTAATAGATCCCCTGAATGTGTAATTATAGATGGTTCTGAGCCAACACGAGGGTGCTGGGAACCGAACCCCAGGCTGAAGAGCTGCGTGTACTCCTAACCGCTGGAAAAGGAGTAGGCCACCCTCCAGACTCAGACTCCTGAGGAGAATTTAAGTGTGAAGCCCTCCATGTTCTCAACCCCATGGAATGTTAGCAAAGGAATGAAGACTTATTGATTCAGCTTTACAGAGGCAAAACACAGATGGGGCTGTGAATAATCCGGTCATTTGAGGAAGCTTAGCCAGGAATGACATAAAATGTCCTCATTAACCAGACTTCCTGGGACTGCTTTAGCTTGGCAGGGAGCTCTAAATAATTCATTGGATTCCAGTATCAGAGTCTATGGCACGCGTCCTTATAGACACAAACAGCAGAGAGTGAGCACATCAAGGTACTGTCCTGCCCCCAGGGACCCGGTGGCAGCACCCCGTGCAAATGTCACGCATGATCAATTATTACATCCAGGTGCAAAGTTCATAGCTAGTAACTCGAGTGTAAAACACCACAGCCATTCTGTCCTCACCACTGCCTCTCCCAGATTCCACAGAGAGGAGTGAATCCCCTTGCTAGTAGATGAGTAGTTTTGTAAGGTACCAACAACGTATACAAACGTGAAGGCCAACAATACCATTCAGCAGCTAAGCAGGTCCAGATATATATGGTACGAATGTTTGAGACTCAACAGGGGAGAAGTGTATTCCTTAGAATATTAGGTCTAAGCAAAGGTCCTACAGGAATAAACAGGCTGTTTTAATCAGCTTTATAGGGGCTTTTTAAAAGCCTGAACCTTCAGCTTCTTAACATGAACTGTATTATTCGTTTTTATTTATTGAATGAGTGGATATGTTATACAGCATTGCTCAAATGCATTGAAACCCAGAGTATTTTTCTCTCTGAACAAGTAATGTTTCTGGGGGTGGGGGGGGAGGTGTGTGTGTGTGTGTGTGTGTGTGTGTGTGTGTGTATGTGTTTGTGTGTGTCTGTGTGTGTGTGTGTGTGAATGTGTTTGTGTGTGTGTCTGTGTGTGTACAAGTGGAGTGATGCCTAGATGAGAGAGGGAATTGGCTCTCCTAGGTTTGGAGTTACAGGTAGTCATGAGCCACCCAATGTGTGCATAGGGAATGAAAGGAAACCCCGGTCCTCTGCTGGAGCAGCGAGTGCTTTACCAGCCGAGCCATCTATCGAGCACCATCTGCAGGAGATTTGTTGACAAAGCACATATCTAGCCAAGGGACGCCGAAAGTGAAATTGTATTTGCCAAAGTGTCGCTCTAACATTCTACACTTATTTGAAAAATTGAAAGTTTAATATCTGAATATTTTCTCTCCGCTCTAGGGTACAAAATAATGAGAAGCAGTATCTGGGGGATTTGGCTAAAGACTGGATAGATATATCTTGGGGTGGGTGTGGACTTGCATCTCAAGGAGCTCAGAATGACTGAGGACCACGAAGCATGTTGATATGTAATGAGATATGAGGGATTTGACATCAATACTCCGCGTGCGTGCACGTGCGTGTGCGTGTGTGTGTGCGTGTGTATGTGTGCGTGTGTGCATGTGCGTGTGTGCATGTGCATGTGTGTGTGCATGTGTGTATGTGTGTGTGTGATATACACATGGCAGTGTGTAAAGATTGGAATACAGCCTGCAAACTTGCAGGACTCGGTTCTCTTCTTCCACCCTTGGGGGCCCTCAGGAGCCAACTCTCTCCAGGCTTGGCAGCAAGTGCATTTACCTACCCTCCTCATGAGAAATTGTGCTAGTTATGTTTTCAGCCCTCCGCTTGCTTTTTAATCTCTTAAGTTGATTTTATGTTATGTGTATATGTGTTTGGCCTGCATGTGTATGTACACAGTGTGTGTGTGTATGTGTGTGTGTGTGTGTGTGTGTGTGTGTGTGTGTGTGTGTGTGTCTGGTACCTGTTGAGATCAGAAGAGGGTCTAATCCCTGGAATTGTAGTTAAGGATGCTGGGAACCGAACCTGGGTCTGCTGCAAGAGCAACAAGTGCTCTTCACTGCTGAATCATCTCTCTAGATCTGGCCACCCTGTTTATTGAAATTGTGTCTCTCACCGGATCTGGAACTCACTCTTTGCCTAGACTAGTTGACCACCAAGCTCCCTGCTCCTCCGTCTCCCTCTCCCAGACATTCCCAAGATGTGTACCACTGCACTGCGTCTTTATAAGGGTGTTGGGGCCCCGAATTCAGGTCGTTATGCTTTCTCAAAAGCTAATTCACTGGCCTCCAAAATACCTCAGCCTAGATGTTTTCATTCAGCCATTCAACGTTCCCTTACTAGTGCCGAGGCACTATTGTAGAAGATTCAGAAACAAATACAACTTGGTTTATGCCTTCGAAGAGATGGTATTCTGAGTGCCTATAAGGGGAGTGATGCATGCCTTAAGAGCCCAAAGGTATCCAATGATACAAAGTTCAAGTACAGACAGCACTAAGCCTTCCACACAACGGCTGTGTCCAAATTACAAAGTGGATATAGCCTGGTTAGGAGTTGAACCCAGTTATTTGACTCTGTGTGTGCACTGAGGATGATGGTGTGGTCTGTTTGCTTTATGGTTGTTTTATTAAGACTGTTCTATTCTTAGTAAGCACATACAACTGTGATTAGTTTATAATTAGGATGAATTCATTGCTCTAGTCTCATATGTGAGGATTTAAACAACCATGACTGGGCTGGACATCCTTCAGAGCGTAACTCCCGCAGCAGCACACACATGACCACAGCGTGGGGCTCACCACTTATCTATGCTCACACACATGACCACAGCGTGGGGCTCACCACTTATCTATGCTCTTACTATTCGGCCTCAGCCATTTCAAGAACACACAGGAGCAGGAGCTTCGGATGTTCCATGAAAACATCTGAACCTTTGTGTGAGAGAAGAAAACTTGCTTCATGGCCTGACTGCAGCACTGCAGTTTTGTGATGTGGCTCAAGTTTTAGAAGTCAGTAAACAAATGATTCTTTAACTTAGTTCACAAAGAAGAGGACTGTGAATTTGCAGGAAGAATATATATTATAGATGGGAAAATCAGTTTATAATATTTTATATATATATAATATTATAAACTGATTTTCATATATATGTGCATACCATATTTAATATATGTGTGTCCACATAATTTTTCTGGAATGGTCCCATTTCACTGCAAAAAAAATTGTTATTCCCAACACATATGTTAGTAAATATCATAATTTACCTCCCCAAATTAGACCAGTTTCTTTTTAAGACTTTATTTTTTATCGTTTTTAATTGTGTGTGTGTGTGTGTGTGTGTGTGTGTGTGTGTGTGTGTGTGTGTGTGTAAGGTGAGGGTATGGGCTCATGAATGCAGTACCTGAGGAGGCCAGAGAGGGTGTCAGATCTCTTGGAGCTGGAGTTAGAGGCGACTGTGAGCAGTAATTCATGGGTGCTGAAAACTTTACTTGGGTCTTCATCAAGGAGAATACAACCTTAAAAGTTGAGATTTCTCTCCAGTCCCCTGGCCCATGTTCTTTATAAAGTATTATAAAGAAAATGTTGATGGTGCCTTGAAGGTGGTATAGGCAGGCAATCTTGCTCTCCTTACTTGTTCTTGGGATGGAACTTATAGCCCTGTATAGTTCAGACAAACGCTCTACCACTGGGAGACATCCCCAGTCATTTACTTTATATTAACAAAGGTGGAGAACAAACACTCCATTGTCCATTCATGTATTGCTATGCACGTGTTTCTTATACTGTTCCTCAGCATTTTTAGTTACAAATCATTGCTTACAAATGATGATGATTTATTCATTCAGCAAAAGCCCATGAGGGTCCTACTGTGTGATAGGTTCTAAAACAAACAGAGGGGGAAAGATAGACATTATCTTCGCTCTTGTGAAATTGATGGTTAGGTGCGAATAGGAGACATTCCAGCTCTCACATGGAGCGCATAGATGGACATGTAGGGGGTGGGGTGAGGTAACCTGTGATGGTATAGAAAAGATAAACCTACTGCTGACATACGTTCTTACAGTAAGCAGGAGTCACTGGCAACATGACCTGGATTGTTGAGCTTTGAGTTTAACCAGTTGTGTGCTGTCCGTTTGTCCTCTCATTCAGTGTCTGATCTGCTCCCCATTTGCATACAAGTTCATGTGCATTTTTCTTTGATTTTCTCTAGTATATGACTGCTGCTCCTATGCAAGGGACCTACATTCCCCAGTACACGCCTGTGCCTCCGACAGCTGTCTCTATTGAAGTAAGTCTATCCCGTAAACACAAAGAGGCTAGGAGAGAAGAGAGGTCTCAGCCACACAAGACCCACAATCCAAGGAATCCTCAGATAAAATCTTTGTGCTCTTCTAAAACTTATCCCTGTAAGCTGAGTAGACACAAGTCTATACATTGGCTCAATCAAACCTGCATTTTGTTTCGCACATGTGGTTAACAAATCTTATAGAGAGGTATAAAGGAAGAGTAATTTGCATGCCTAGACAACAGTTCAAAGAATAAATCTTTTTCACATTAAATGCAGACCACACTCATGGGCAGAGAGGATGAGCAGGTTCTAACTTAGTTCTTTTTCCTATTGCTGTGATATATAACAAAAGCAACTCAAGGCAGAATGGGTTCAGGCTGGCTCACAGTTCAAGAGTACCATCCACCAAATGCTGGGGAAATCACGGAGACTGCTCCCGTAGCTGCGCACATCACATGCACACTCAGGAAGCAGAGAACAATGAATGCTTGCTGCCGGTCAGTTTCCCTTTCTCCACATGTACAGTACACCCAGGGGCCCAGCCAGGGATTGGCACCACCCACAGTTGGTCTTCCCACCTTATTATTGCAATGAAGATAACCCCCACACAAGTGTGTCCCAAGTCTGATCAGTCAAGCTAAGAACCAAAATTAACCATCCCAACATCACTTAGGGGTTTGTTAGAAAGGAAATGTATCAGATACCACCACTCTGTTTCCTGGATCTATCTGTTAGTTTTAAGATGGTTCCTTGAGAATCCAGTCTCACGGGATGAGACAGCACCTTGATGCTCAAACCCTTATGCTAATTAAGATTATTAAAGGGGGTGATTATGGACTCCTGAATTAGGTTACAGGAGATCCTTACTGATTTGTCTGGAATATGTACTAAGCGTGGGGATATTTAAACAATCCCAGAAGATGCCAGTAGGTATTAAGAAGTGAGAAGTGTTGCTCCGGTTGCAAGTGTACTTACTATGGATGAGGCTACGGGCTCCATCCCTCGCACACTAGAAAGAAAATCATCAAAAGCCCACTGTTATAACGAATGAATTCAACATACTCTAGCTTTCCTAGAGACAGGAAAGATGTCATTGAATCACGGTGGGTATCATGAATCATGTTGTCGTCTTGTCCTTGATGGAAGTAAAGCACTTTCTCTCTCTTTCATTGGGACCAATCAGTCCCCAGCAGCTCTCATTTTACTGGATGGAACAGGAAAGGTACAGAGGAGAGCAGAGAGCCACATAGATGGTGGCAGGTACCTAGACTGTATCTAGTCATAGTCACGGTCCCTCGTCTCCTAATACCCAAGTGCTTTGTGGTCATTGGTGGACATTACTTCCCATCAGCTGGAAACTGAAAAACTAATCATTATACTTCCTCAACTCCATCTTTCCTGCTCTGTAACACAACCAGTAACTAGACTGCTGTACTTCTCCATGGGAAAATTCACCAGTGGGGAGGTTGATGGAGGTCTTTGCTGAATAAACTGGATCTCTGGAAATGTTTACAGATTTATTTTTGGAGTGTAACAGATGTATACTTGAAGACATGTAAAGAAAGCCCCAAAGATTAACAAGGCATTGTTGCACAGTCTAGGATACTTCTTATTGTTTTGAACTTTCCAAATGTGTGGGTCCAAAGTCATGCCTATTAAGCAGGTTTTAATTAGAGTTCAAGAACAAGAGCTTAGATTACATGGTATTTGCTATATTTAGTGACTTAATAGCCAATGCATTACAAGTGCCATGAGCGTAAACCTCTCATGCATTAGCCTTTCTATGTGTTTCCACCAAAGGCTTAAGGGACTGGGAAAGTCAGAGCCTTTCATTGACATGGAGGAACAGACACATGCAAGGAAGCGGCTTTGTAGAGCTAGATCTGGAGTTGGAGAGTGAAGACTATAACTGTTCTCACTAGTCTGCCTTCAAGTCATGCTTGTGAAGAAAAAGAACTTAGTCATGCTCATGTAAAAATACCAGATGGACATTTGTCGGTATCCATCCATCAATCAATGGACCATTCACAATCCTCTTTGGAGGTTCTAAAAAGAGAAACCCTCCCTCGAACAAAAAGTACAAAACCAGGAAGTAAGTGGTAGGAACAACTGAACATAATCTACATCATCCATGTCACCTATGTCACCCACATTACCCACATCACCTGCATAACCCACAGCAAGTATCCAAGATTAAACCAGCTTGAAGATGCTGTGGCTGCTGTTTTTCCTCCTCCTCCTCCTCTTCCTCTTCCTCTTCTTCTTCCTCCTCCTCCTCCTCCTCCTCCTCCTCCTCCTCCTCTTCCTTCCCCTTCTTCTCATCCCCTCTTCCTCTTCTTTTATTTTTCTGAATCCTCTGACTGAATGCCTGTTCTGTCTTAGAAAACAAATCACAATAAAACAAAAGAGAGAGAGAGAGAGAGAGAGAGAGAGAGAGAGAGAGAGGAAAAGAAGAGAAAAGAGAAAAAAGAAAAGAAAAGAAAAAGAAAAGAAAAGAAAAGAAAAGAAAAGAAAAGAAAAGAAAAGAAAAGAAAAGAAAGCCTACATAAGAACCTGGGCCAAGTGGCACAGCCTTTGATTTCAGGATTCTAGAAGCAGAGGCATGAGTTCCAAGGGTTACTTAAGGAGATACTATCTAAAACAAAACACAAACAATACCAACAGTAACAAAAAATCTTATGCAAGAAGCTAGAGGGAACATTTCTACTTTCATCATACAGAAAGTTGGTTCTCAGCCCCCAAGTTGGGAGGCTCAGGAACATCTGCAACTCCAATTCTAAGGAAAGCAACACCTTCGTCTGACTTCATGATCACCCCCACATACATGGGCCTATATGCTCGTAGACATATTCACATCTGTACATAAATAAGAATATAGAATAAGTCTTCAAAAACATGCTTAGGTTAATGTTGGAGAGCCCGGACTGTGATTATAGACGGCTTTAATTGAGGTCAGAGTCCTCTTGCCAATACTTAAAATGGTTTCTGACCACGTGACCTTTCTGAGGACTTGTGAGGGCAGAAGTTACTGTTGTTTCATCATCAATACAAGATCAACCATTACGCAAGAGTACCCTGATGTTTTGCTTTGCGCCCATGCTGTGGCTTAGGGTTATCTCTTTCCAAACCCAACAGAAGCGGGGCATTTGTGCTGCATCTAGAGAGGGCCCTTTGCTGAAACAAATAAGGGCTGTGTGTACCGATTTGCCTCTTTAGGGTGTTGTAGCTGATACCTCTCCCCAGACGGTGGCCCCCTCATCCCAGGACAGCAGTGGTCAGCAGCAACAGTTAGCAGTGGACACACCCAGTGAACACGCACCACCGGCATACTCCTTCCAACAGTCCAAGTAAGTCCGCGCTGTGCCAAGCTCCTCCCCTCAGAAGCAGAGATCCGGAAGTCCTTTTCTCAGAGTGTTTCCGTTTGTTTTGGTTTCACAGAAACCACCTTAAACTTAGCGGTAGGCATTTCTCGCTCATGGTCACGTGAGCTGCTCTCAGTTGGCTTCGGGTGAGTGGATTTTCCAGTCTTGGCTGTACTGTACTTGGCCGTGTGTATGAGTAATTGGTCATCATGGCCCTCTGCTTTGGGACGATGAATGGTTGACCATATGCTTCTCATCTTCCAACAAATCAGTTTCCAGACAAGTTAGAATTCCAAGAACAGCAGGAAGAAAACCCAGCAAAAGCAGGCACCCAGTTTTGTTTCAATTCATTGGCTCCTATCCTATTGGTTAATGCAAGTCACATGACCCAACAGTTGCTGAAGGTGCTCACTTCCAAGAGAAAAGCATTTCAGTCATTAAAACAAAAAACAAAAAAACAAGCTGTTCAATGCTTTTGGGAAAATTGTAGTATTCCCACCTTAATCCAGACATTCTGTCCTTAATCTCTTAAACAATTACAGTGACATTCGACATTCTTATTGCAAGTTGACTTTGAATACCTGGGCAAATGGTCATGTAAATGAGAATATTGTTAAATATATGATAGAGCTATTAAGCTCTCCCTGCCCAGGAATTAAATAGCAGAGGAGAATAACTAGGTACTCAGAATTACTCATGAAAAAAAAATTTTAATCACCCATAAAGCAAATTACATTTGGCAATGTGTGGAGCAAATATGTAGATTACATTCTGAGGGCTCTGCTCTGAAGTAGGAGGAATTAACAGTGGGAAAGTATATATGGAGAAGCCTTTGTGAGAAAATTGACCAAGTTGGTGCTTCATGACCAAACCTCTGCGGAACAGAGACTATTCAGATGAATCTGCTTGCAGAGCGTTTGTCCTGTTCTGTCACTCCTAAAATATGTAGGATGCTGAGCATATCCCCCATGCCTGTAGTCAACAGATGCAGGGATAAAGTCGTGTGGTCTACACCCACATGATAGAATTTTATCCAGAAGTAAAGAAGAGTGAAATGATGTTCCTAGAAAAAAAAAAAAAAAAAAGATTGGATTGGAGATCATGGTAAGCGAAATAAGCCAGATTAAGCCAGATAGTATCCTTATTTTCTGTATCTTTATTTTCACATGCAGAGTCTGGATTTACACACACACACACACACACACACACACACACACACACACATACACACATATATGGATACATACATCTACATTCACAAATTAAAACATATAGAATTTATGTTATTTCTGTTCCAGTGTAACGAAAAATATCTCCAAAACGATTTAGCTAGTCCTTGTTAGGGTAGCTTTCTTCAGTACCCTAGCTTTCACAAACTGGAAGGCTCTCCTTGCCAACAGAGTTGGCTGATGAACAAGCCTCTACTTTGCTCAGAGGCCCTTTTCTTGGGGTCATTATGCTAAATGTGATGTAGAGATCTTTAAGAACTTCCTAATGGCTAACATTTCTCGTCAGACACTGACTAACCCTCCTGTGGGATATGAGGTGCAGATGGGGACACCTAGTACCCCTGGAAGGCAGCTTGACACATCACGTACATTTAACACTAAGATGTCTACAGTCAAGCAACTGCAAACCACAGGTAGGGGTCACAGGGACACATTTGAGAAGCACAACAATCAGCTTATGAATAAAAAGGTCAACCACAGACTGCTTCCCTTGCCCACATTTTACCTTTCAGGCTAAAACAAAGAACTTGGGGCTGGAGAGGTGGCTTATCAGTTCAGAGCACTTACTGCTCTTCTAGAGACCAGTGTCCTGTTTCAAGGGTCCACGTGGCCGCTCACAGCTGCCTATAACTCCAGTTCTAGGGGATCCTGGGCACCCACACAGACATTTACACACACACACACACACACACACACACACACACACACACACACACACATGGACACACATATACACAGAGAACTTTGAATGGTAGACTTATGAGGAATTTCCCCCCATTACTGATGCAGAGGGACTATCAGCTTTTATAACAGAAGGTCATAGTTGTGGCTTATTCTGGAAATGCTATGAGAATTCCATTGTCCATGGAGTTACTGCTTATTTCTTGTGCTGTTATAAAAACCTTTAAAATAGCTGGAACCCAGGGGCTTGTGAGGTGGCTCAATGGGTAAGGGAATGTGCTCTCAAAGTGGGAGCACCGAGTTCTAACCCCCAGCACCCACAGAAGTAACGAAATGTGGACAAATGTGATTGTTACTCAGCACTGGGTGAACGGAGTCAGACAGATCTCAAGACCTTACAAGTCAGCCAAGCAGTCCAGTGGAAAGTGAACTTCAGGGTCAGTGGCGGAAAGTGACCTTCAGGGTCAGTGTCTCAAGGCAATAGAGCAGACACCAACAGGGGGGAGACATTCAACTTTGACCTTTGGTCTCCACATGTGCATAGCCAAATGTGCACCCACAAATGTGCAGACACACAATATATACACACAAAATTAAAAGTTAGGTGTTTAATTGTTTTTTTTTTACATTTTTAATTAAAATCCCTTTCCTTTTCCTTTCCTCCCTCCATCCCTTCCATCCTTCCCCATCTCAAATTGATAGCCTCTTTCTTCTATCATTATTATTGGTCATCCAGTACAAAGTACTCGGCCCTGAAATCATATACATACAAACAAAATGGACTCAGCATGCTCTATATTTATACATGTGTGTATAAAAAAATAATGAAATAAAAATAAAAATTTAGATGTAACCAGATCCCATAAAGCATATGTGCCAGTCCAGTTGAATTCCCAATTGTAGAACCAGGAGTTTTTGCCTCCAGTTCCACGTTTGTGACCTCTGTGTCACCATTCAAGTCTTAAGGACCCTGGCCCACTCATCTGAAGTTATGTGATCACCAGTCTACAAAGAGTAAACCTTGGGCCACTGATGAAAGAGATCTGCCTTCATCCACAACAGTTAGGGTCAGAAAGCCGAGCGTAGACCCTGGTGAAATGGCACTAGGATCAGAAGTGCTGAGCCGTGCCGTCTGTCTGTCTGTCTGCCCTCCTCACAGCAAGGTAGACGGACTAAGAATCCTCTGATTGTCAAGTAACACATAATACAAAGTATGCTGCAGGGAGCCCAGTGGCTCTTCCTTCTGCTGCGGCTTGCTTTAAGTGTGTCCTGTAAAGCTTCACGGTGGACAGCTTGGCCTCCAGTAAGGCCAGGGAGAGGATGACAGGACACATAAGAGGTAGAACCTCATGGCAGATCACAGTGCTCCTGAGTTAGAAGGCACTGATGCAGTTGTCATGGCAACCTGAGCTTTGACTTGGACATCTTTAAGGACTCCTGGTGCTTTTGCTGAGGTTCCCAGCATCTACATGACTGCTCACAACCGTGTTTTTTATTTTTAATTTTTTGCTTCTTTTTCTTTATAGGATATTTTCTTTATTTACATTTCAAATGTTTTCCCCTTTCCAGATCTCCCCTTCAGAAACTCCCATCCCATCCCCCCTCCTCCTGCCTCTATGAGGGTGCTACTCCACCCACCCACTTCATCTTCCCTCCCTGGCACTCCTACACTAGGGCATCGAACACCCTCAGGCCCTCTCCTCCCACTGATGCCAACAAGGCCATCCTCTGCCACAAGTGCAGTTGGAGCCATGGGTCCCTCTATGGGGCTGCAAACCCCCTCAACTCCTTCAGTCCTTTCTCCAACTCCTCCATTCGGACCCAAGCTCAGTCAGGTGTTTTGCAACCATCTGTTTTGGGTTTTTTGTTTGTTTGTTTGTTTTTTGAGACAGAGTTTCTCTGTGTAGCCCTAGCTATCCTATAACCCGCTCTGTAGACCAGGCTGGCCTTGAACTCAGAAATTCGACTGCCTCTGCCTCCCAAGTGCTGGAATCAAAGGCATGTGCCACCATGCCCGGCTCTGCGACCATCTTTTAACTCCTGGCCTCTGACAGTGCAGCATGCATATGCTACATTTTCATACATACAATCAAGCACTTATACATACAACAAAAAATAAGTAGATCTTTAAAAATAGCTAAGTCCATCAACCTCGGTTTTGACATGAGCAAACTCTTGCTTGTGTGGAATTTATATGAAGTTAACAGAACTTAACCTACTCATAGGCTAATTAATATGCCTGGTGCATTTCTTCTTTTAGCATGATGAAAAGCTTGGGCTCCTCTAACGAGGTGTCCCAGGAAACAAGGGAAGGAAAAACTCGGATGTAATAACCACTCTTCGCCGTTTGTCTTTGCAGACCATAGACAGAAGTGAGGATGTCTGTCTGAACCTTTACCTTCAATGAAGAAACATCACTGAGCAAGAAGTTAGTTGGCCTCCGGTTTGCACAGGCGCCAAGGGAAAGCTTTCTTCTTCTTTTATTTTTATTTTTTTTATTATTTTATATTTTACTCAAAGAAAACAAAATTTTTATGTGCTGTGCGAATGGTTCCTCCGTGTGGTCTAACACTTATTTTTATCATTTTTTTTTTAATTAAAGGGGGGAAAAAAAAACAAATCCCAGAAAGGGGTGGAGGGTGGTAAGCATCACAAGTTGATGCTTTCTTTGGAAAAACAGAATTTGCCTGAAGGTATAAGTAGATTTTTTTTTTTAAATAGAAACACCAATGTCAAGAGTTGGGCAACCAGAAGTTTAACAAAATTATTTTCCTCAGTAATTAAGCTATTTTTTTCTCTTCTTTTCCTTTCTTGTTTGAACCTCCTGGGGTTTTTTATATATATATATTTTATGTTTTCTTAGAAATATTTAGGTAAGGTTTATCTTGAATCTTAATTGCCTTAATTTTAAGGACGTCAAAGGCTTCAGAGGTATGCTTTCAGCGTCTTGTTAAAAAAAAAAATCAAGAAAGAATTGAGGTATTGTGCCAGCCTTCACTGACATAGAAGATGGAGACTGAGTTTTTAGGGTGGAAAAGAAAAAGAAAAAAAAAAAACTGTACAGTTTGAAGGAAAATGTTTTTTCTTCATTTGAAGAAAATTTGTTGATAAAAGAAACCAAGGCAACCGCAAGAGCTTGCAAACGCTGGGACTTCTCATGAACTTTGACACAATCGCTCTAAAAGGCTAAAAGACATTTTATGGTAAAGTTATTCACATTGGTTTTAAAAACAATTGCATTAGAGATAATGCAAGTTTGGGGGGCAGAATGCAGACATTTTTGTTTTTAATTTACAAGAGCGTGGTTGCTAGCGAAAGCGTCAGTGCTTTTTATCTGCAGTTTTTTCTATGAGCTTTGTCAGGTTTTAGTCAGCTTTGCTTGTCACATTGCAAAACCTAGCATAAGAGCACTCAAAACAAAACTTAAGTAGATAGACGCTTATGGTCAAAAAGTGCAAAAAAATAAAAAATAAAACAAAAACACACACACAAAAAAAACAAACAAAACAAAACAAAAACAAAAAAAAGCAATAGATAGAGAAATTGTTGACAATTTCTGTAGTCTTTCTTAGTTGTGGTCAATTGCAGCCTATGGATGGCCTATTTTATACCAAAGATGAAGTGAGACCCTGTTACAGGCGTGATGGTAGACACTGCTTTTCTTTCTTTGAAGTTTTGTTTGACCTACATGGCCGGACCAGTTCTAACTTCATTTAAACTACCTTCCACTAGTGTGTTACATACCACAAAAAAAAAAAAGAAAAAAGAAAAAAATTGTTTTTCTAAAAATGTGTATTTGTCGATAGTTGAAGTTTGTTCCTACCCTGCTCAGCAGTTTAAGCATGAAGAATCTGAGACCCCGTGGATGAAAGGATGCAGGCAGCTTTAACTCCTGTGAGCTTTGCTAGCTCCTGACCAGCTCTCAGCAGTGGATAGATGGCCACCAATACACCCCGTCCTTTGATCAAGAGGCTGAAATGTCCTCATCTGAACTTCAGGCTAAGGATGCTTCATGAAGGATGCTTCTGATGTCTGAAAGGCCATTTGTTGGAAAGGCTGTGATGTTCAGCGCTGTGGGGTGTGGTCCCCAGAGAAGTTCTCACGAACTGGTAACAATGTTTCTTTCAAACACTGACAGTAACAGAATTTTGTCTTCTCACCTTGTTTAGTTTTTGGCCCCCCTCACACAGGCGCTTTGATTCTGTGTTTGGGGAGGGGATATTTTTCTTTTACCTCCTCTGACCGCTATGTTCTCATATCTTGATACTGACTCGAGAGACAACACAGCCCTCTTTAAATTTTGGTTTAATTCTCCAAGATAAGTGGGGCCATTAGGATCGAAGACTCCTTTGAGTGCAGTAGGGGCAAGCTCTTAACACCTTAGTTGACAATCAATAAATTACTTATTTTTTATCAAGAACCACAAGAACTAGGGGTTGATCCAGCACCAAAACCAAAGGAGATATTTGCACTTAGAATAACGCAAAACCTAGCTTAAAATGATCTAAATTGGCTTAGTGAGAGAGTCCTAAGCATTCTGACTCATCAGATCTGGGATCAACAGATCTTGTTTTGCTGGAAGTTAGAAGTGGTAGCATGGAACGCCATTCCTGGGACCATTCCCAAGAATTGCTTTTGAATGAAACTTTGAATCAAGTAGGCAAAGCTCTTTTCTGCAGGGTTAATCCATCTGAGTGCATAGGGAGGACACAAATACAAGTGCTGGAGAGGAAATGCCAGTAGGCTTTCAGAAGCAAAGCTACTTATAAGGCAAATCACAGTCCCATTAAGTCCCCACCACTAATGAGTCTTAACCAGGCCACAGGTCCATAGTCCACTGTCTCACTAGACCCTCCCTCTCTTCTTTGCAACCCTGTGAACTGAGAGCTCAAACCCAGAAAGTTGCCTTGTATGTTGGCCATCAAACCAATCACAGAACAGTATCCAAGGAGACAGCAACACACTGCAGAGACATTGCGTGCTTCGCCTTTATCCTGATGTCTTTCCATGCTTTGGAGGGAACCTGAGATGTCTACATCCTTCTGTCGCACCAGTCAGCTCCCTGTGTGTTAGAAGGGTGGACTTGAATGTGTCTGTGGAAGGCAAACCCTGAAGTCCCAGGGGCTCTCAGAAAACTCACCGAGATGAGATTCAACTTTCTCTTTCTCCTTCAGCTTCTCTCAGTTCTCTGTGTAAGTGAGGATTATCCTGGGTATCATTCATTTGAATATGAAACCAACATACTTTCTTGTCCTTCCTGTAAAATTAGAAAATACCTGTATTCACGTGATACAAAGAGCGTCTCATTCACATCACCGATAATGAGGCTTCAAGGTAGCTACCATGTGGCGGCTGAAGGTGCCTAGGGAACTTCATGCTCAAAACTCCTGTCTTACGTATGTAGTCATTCTGAAACTTGTCTTTCAACTCTAAAAATTTTCATTATCTCTCTTCTTTTAAGCCATCTCAGGCCAAAGGAAATCATTATGTCATTTGCTATGTCCCTGTGTGTTTTATGTTTGAGCTATCTTAATAGTGCCATTCCATAAAATCTTTTGAGAAGAAAAAAAAATGTGTGTATTCAAATTGGCTCCCTCTTCTTCTGTCATTTTTCCCTAAGAATTGTTTTTCAATAGCCCAGTATAGAAAACAACAACACCCACCCCCCAAAAACCCTTATACACAACGTGTGCAGTGCAGATGCCTGAATCTCAACCTAGTCACCACTACATGTGGTAGTCCTCGTGATTTAGTACTACGGTCACTTTTAAAACTAAAATAAAATTCTAATTCTTGAGATCGCCAAAATATGTTGATTTGATTCCCTTTCATTACCACATGCTGGATTTAGGAAACCAGCGATAGCCACACTTGAAACAAGATCAGTTCCAAGTCATCCAAATGCTACCTATTATGTCAGAACAGGGTTGTCTCTGACCAAGATACCAGGAGAAGCAGAATGAGTGGTGACTCGTAACTGTTTTCACCTTAGGACCCCAGGATAGAACCCCCATGAGCTAATGGTAATATCAGCAGGTGCTGAAGATTAAAAATAATTGCTTAGTTTTTTTTATATTTTAAATCTTTGTTTAATGGTTGAAATAGCTATGAAAAAACCTACACATCTTTTCTATTGACTTAAAAATCCTCTTCACGGGGGGGTGGGGGTGGGATTTGGTCTCAACAGGGTCCTCACACTCTTCATGATGGAGGTGTTTGGGTGGGACATCTGCAGAGACTATGATGTTAATAGGCTAAAACTACTCCTGATAATCCAAGCTCATCCGCATGAGTGTGCACAGAACTTCAGGAGAGCTGAAGACTGAAGAGTTAAGTCTTTCATGGGCCTCAGTGGAAAGCCTGTGATTTTAACCTGGTGAGAAAACAGGATTGAAAGTCACCTGTAACCGCTCTCAGCAAGCAATCGCACATCAGAATATTATAGAACAATCTCACAGAACCTTGATCTGTTTCTTTCTTGACCATAGTGTGGAGCAAAGAATAAGATTTCTTTCTTTCTTTTTTTCAGTTTTTCTTTTTCTTTTTTTTTTTTTTTTTTTTTTTTTTCCATTGGGACTAGTATGCTGAACATTTATTTTGATCCCACTGGCCTTGATAGATTCTCTTGAACCCCAGGAATAGCTGGATTGGCAGGCTCCTTGATTCCATTTCCTTCTCATGGGGTTTCTTTCATCCATGCATTGACTCATTTTACAGTTGCAGTGTTGTAAAGTAGTTGAGCCTAACTTGAGATTAAGATTTCTTACCCATACATAAGTGGTCTGTCCTGGCAAATGTTTGTGATGACCTGGAGTTTAGGAAAGAACAAAGCCTGAAGCTCCAAGTGGCTCCATGATTTAAGAAACTGGGTCCAGCACAGATTTCTGATTTCTATTGTCTTTGGGCAGATACCCCAACTTGTAACATGCAGACATAGTCACTGTCACAGGAAGGGCTGGGTGTCTTCTAGACAGTAACAGCCATGAGGTTCTGGGCAGGAAAACAATGTTCTGGGGGACTCACTTCAGAGCTGAACAGGGGGAGAGGCGAAATGGAGCTTGGGGATTGAGGGGGGGAGGGGGAATGCAAGCCCAGAGTCACCTGGGAGATTTTCTTAACACTGCTCCATTTCAAAGACACTTAATCACTGTCAATATTCAAAGGGCTAGTTAACTAGTTTGTTGGGGGTGTTCCATCTTTTCTTCTCCATGACTAGTCCTGTTAACCTTAGCATCTCACTTCGAGGGAGGACAGAAGAAGTCCCTGAAAGTCGCAATGCACACCAGTCTGCTTTGCTTCCCCAGTACTGATGAATCGAGGGAACTTTAATCATTATTGAAATTAGTGTCCACACATCGTACACTATGAGTTTCAACAGTCCATACATGTCCTTTTCCTATCCATCACACATAATCGAGAGTTGGCTGCATTCTTGCAAAACACAAATGGAAAAATTGGAAGAACAAACCTGTCTCCCCTTAGAAGAAGGCTACTTTGGCTCCATTCTCTTGGCTGAAACTCAAACCAGGAAAAAAAAAAGGTCAACACATTCTCTATCAGGAGAAAATAAGGTCATTTCGACTAAATACACAGTTTTAATCCCCTTCTTAAATCTTTTGACTACAAAAAAAATTATTTTTGTTGTTATTTCTATTAGAATCTATGTTACTGTATTAAGACTGAAAGTTACTTGTATCCTGAAGCATAATTTTATGGCCATTACGTACCTAAGTAAAAAGTGTAACATTAGTGTTACACTTTGGACTTTGAAACCTCTGGTCCAACATTGTAGATAAAGATGCTCACTCCTCCTCCCCAAATGCATCATGTTATGTCCTCACATGTAAAAAGAAGTGAGCTGTTCCATCCCTCTTAGGAAGAGTAAAATTGTTTCAATGAGACATTAGGTATCTGAAATTATATTGTTCTCTAGTCTGGAAACAATTGCCCCTATTAACTTAAAACAAAACAAAACATTGGAATCTTTCATTTTTAAGCTCTGGGTGGAAATACTTCAGTTTCAAGGAAAACTGTGACAGGGCTTCCTCTTTAAAAGCCTTGGTTTATGTCATCTTCAACTTCATGGACCTCCTGAAATACCCTTTTGAGATTTTTATTTAAGGGCATCTTTGTACTGCTGTCTCTGACTGTCATGGAACGTTCTGTAATCCTATGGTGTTTCTGGTTTTATCTCTAAGTTCTTTCATGTGTATCATGGTCAAGTTAGATACCATTTCCCCTGTTTCCTGGGCTCTCTGTAGATCAGTGGATATTAGGTTTCAATTTCTGTTTTCTTTGATGAAGCTTTCAATAAAAAATGGAAATAAAATCAACAAAGCAGGGCTGTGGTGTTTGTTTGCACTTTCCCAGAAACTTGTTGTGGGAAGGTGTGGGGAAGGGAGGAGCTATGTCTGGATTTAATCCTGTTTTTTAAATTGTTACCTTTCTGGAATCAATGGAAGAAAAAAATCACTAAGGGCTGGAGAGATAGTAAGCCAACAGTTGTAGGTGCTAGCAACCAAACTTGAGTTCTCTACAGGACCTAACCACTGTGCTATGGAACAACTTTGTGTGTGTGTGTGTGTGTGTGTGTGTGTGTGTGTGACTCTATCTCCAGGGGGTCAAACACACACACACACACACACACACACACACACACACACACACAAAGTTGTTCCAAGCAAGAAGGCAGAAGAGAGGACGGAGTGGCTATTTACACCTGGAAACCCGAGCAAGCCAGCATGGGGGACTTTAGAGAAGGCACAATCTTCCACTGAAATCTTTCCATTATCTTCCAACAACTCTTACATACACAGAGGGATTCCACAGCTACCCATCTTACCACTTGGTACTGTGTGAATGCAAGAGTGTCTTTCTTCAGCAATGGTTTCTGTCCCTGCAAGAGGCAGGTGAACCAAGATCGGAAGTATGCCTTCCTTCAGCTGTGGGCAGTTGTGGTAAGTAAATAATTTAAGGATATTTCTCTGGCCCAGAATTGCCCAGCTCTTTTGGATCTTACATCCAAGGACTAAGAAATATTCCATCCTGTGTGTTTGCTGTTCAAAAACACTATGAGGTAGAAGATGAAAAACATATTGGATGGAGGAAGTGCATGCAATTGGTTAAACAGAAAAATTGGTGATATTTGAGACAGATAATCTGAGAGAGAGAAAGAGAGAATGCACACATACATGCATGAACAAAGTTTGCGTGGATAGAAAACCCTCATGAACTATGTCAATGTATGATGTGCTAAGCACACAAAAGAAATAGGTGTTGGATATTCCTGATTCCTGATTCCTGATTGTTTCCCCCAATGGTGACATCATTATCTGCCCATAACAGCCCCGAAGGCCTTGGTAAACTTCATCCCCTTCCTCTGCTGCTGTCCACAAGAAGAAGCATCTTTCATTGAGTTTCTCTTGTCATCCTTGTTCAAATCTGAATTCTGTGACACTCAGCATTGGTGGGCACAGGGATGCAGCCAAGAAAGAAGGAGGATGTATGAACATCATTGAACCTTCAGCCCCATGGTCCTTCCACTCTTCTTGCATCTTACCTTCAATATGTTGGCCTATTTCCTGCAGTTTTCCCTTGCTTCTTGCCTTGCGTTAAGCCTTGTGGTTGGAGTCTGTAAGTCCCAAATGTATAGACAGTCATTTTGGAGTCAAGATAATTCCACAGACGTCATCTTCAGGTGTTAGAACACAGGTAACCAGAGAAGGATGTAGAGACAGGTAAGCGGTGGCTGTCCTCTCACAGTGTGCTGTGTGCCTTCCCTTGAGGTGTTTGGATAAACAAGAGTGACTGAAGAGAAAGCTGAAAGAAGAGATTTATAAGAGACTTTCAGAAAAGGAGAGGGATGTGGGCACAAATGAACCTTTTTACCATCCTCAATTTAGGGCACTGTGCCTCACACTAGGTAACTTATAGAGAATATATTGTTCACAGAGCTGAGGTAGAGAAGTCCAAGGTCTCTATGTCTAGCAAGGGCTTGTCTCCACACAGCATGTATGTGTACATATGTATACATGTATGTGAGTGTGTATGTTGAGAGTAACAGCCAACCTTGTAGGCTTCTTTACGAAGGACACTCAGCCCACTCCTAAGGACTCCAGATTGACAAGTTCCTCTGCTCCAGAAGCCCCACCCACCTGGTCATGCCATCACTTGGGGAACTGAAAAAATCAACATTCTTTAAAAAATTGTCTTTTAATTGCTTATATATGCATGCCGGTGTATAGGAATGTATGCATGAATCCCAGTGTCTATGAAGGTCAGAAGAAGGTGTCAGATGTCCTGGAGCTGGGGTGACAGGCAGTTGTGAGCTGCCTGGCATGGGTGATGGGAACCAAAGCCCAGTTCGCTCAGTAGCTATGCCGTCTTCCCATCCCCATCAATAAGCACTTTGAAGGGTCACACATTCAAATGTAAGCACTCATCTTCTATTACAGTTTAATCAGAATAGTGGCATTGATTTGTTATGTATGTAAAGCTTATGAAAAAAACAATACATTACTTCCACATTCCATAAAACATTTGCCTTATACATCAAAGGGAACTTCAGAAATGTTTAAGTAGTTTTCTAGAACCAAATCCTTGAACCTTAGGCTGTGAGGATTAGAGAAAGAACATCTGAGAAAGAACAAATAAAGGTATGCATGCTATGCAGTCTCCCTCATACACGGAAGAGTCATAATTTTATGATCCCAGAGCTATGCTTTTTTTTATTGTTTTGTAATTTACGTTCTCCCAGAAGGAGCATCTGTCACCCATGAACAGTTCTGATAAGGTATGTGTCCCATAATGCTGTTCTTAAGAAAGATTTACTTAATTTTCATTTATGTGTGTTCGTGTGGGGGTCTGTATGTGTATGTGCCTATGCATTCGGGCACCCTTGGAGGTTCACGGGGCTGGAGCTGCGGGAGGTTATAGCTGTTAAACACAGGCACTGGGAATTAGACTTAGGTCCTCTTCAAGACACCAACGTGTTGGCAAACAATCCTGCATCCATTTATTACTGCTTAGCTGAAAATGAACCAGAGGAGTATGGGGCTTTGATCAGGGACACATAGTTCAAGAGCACATAGTGAGGTCAGTACACACACCCGTAGGGATGATCCTCTGAGTTCTGTGTGGAAGCATCACTGTCAGTAAAAAAGCTGTTGGCCTATCAGCTTAGGCAGGAAATAGGAGGTGGGAGTTCTGGGAGGGAGGGAGGATTCTGGGATAGAATGAGGCCAAGGAAGGGACTCTCAGTGAACTCTGAGGGACAGAGGCAAGAAGATGAGGTCACCAGCCCTGTGGCCCTCCTAGACTAGAATAGACAGGTTATACAAATTCTGAGCTAGCAGGGGAAGCCATAGCTTATGGCCTAGGCATAATTGATTAAGTCTCAGAGTCATTATTTTGGGAACTTGGATGTGAGTGGAAAAATTCCACAGTTATACACAATACATGTTCCTCTCTCTCCCTGCCCAGCGCTAACAAAAACTGTAACAGTTAACTCATGCTTAGCTAACTTCTGGCCCAGAAAGAACAGCCTTTAACTGGCTGCAAAGCTACAGAGCAACAGGCAGTGAGTGGCAGTTGAGTCCTTCTTGTTTGATTGGCTCAAGGAAACAGGCTTTGTTTGGTTCATGTGCCTCTGCTCAAGTCATCCTACTTCAAATGAGATCCAGGGCATTATGGCCGTAGATGGCCCACTAAAATCGAAGTCTGCAGGAAGCCAGGGTTCCTTCTTTGTCCGGTTTACCTATGTGGAAAGGTTTGGCCTATGTGGAAAGACAGGTCATTCTTGCTATGAACTCCGATTTCTCCTCCTTCTCCCTCGGCCTTTCTTCTGCTCTGCCTTGGGTTCTTTGGCAGGGTGTCTACGACAAAGCACCTGCCACCATAAATCCCCTGACCAAGGACATAAGCACATTTCCAGCTTTTCAGGGATGCTATCTATAAGGCCATTGCTCTGTGTAGCAGAATTTTACCCTAATTAATTGATTGGATAATAAGATGACAAGAAACCAATCACTGGTCGAGGAGGAGGAGGAGGAGGAGGAGGAGGAGGAGGAGGGGGAAGAGGAGAGCCTTCCAGTCTGAGAGAGGAAGAGTGAACGCAGGAGAAATGAACACACACACTCTTTTTTTGGACGGTGAGGGAGAAACAATAGGAGGCCATGTAGATTGAGAACTGTTAGATCTGATGGCAGAATCCACCACTGGAAGATTTCTAACATAGAATAGTTAACGAGTTTAGGATGATAGATCTAGCACCCAGTGGATGTGTTATCAGTTGATTCTAAACTAAGATTGTCTGGTGTTTTCCATTTCGCAGTGACTCAACTAAGCTCTAGGGGAAATGTAACCCCAGCAGAGCGTGGGTTGGCGCCTCCAGCTAGCCACGGAAATTTGTGAGTGCGGAGTGGTTTGACAGCACCTAGCCGCCGGGACCTACCGAGAGAGCAATTTGGAAGTTCTGGAGAGGCAGAGTCAGCGATGGTGGGAGAATCATTGGCAAGGGGATGCGTGTGGTCTTGTTCTCGGGCTATGTTATGTACCAGGCTGAGAACAGACCAAGACCTCTGACCGATGCCAAGCCAGCAATAGCATGGCTTACTTTTTAATAATCTCACACAACAGTTCTGTTGTTCCAGGAAGCATCCATAAACCTCCAAAAGACCACCAAGGAGCCATCTCTGATGTAATCGCATTAGGGTCTCTTTATTATAAGCTCAGGCTTGGGCTCTCCTCCAACCCAACCCTGACACAGCAGGACAGGAAGGGAAGACAGAGCAGCCTCGAACCTTCATCAGGGCAAAGTTTTCTAGGAAACGGGACAAGTAAGGACAGGGGATGTCCAGTCTAACAAGCATCTAGTAGAATGAAGGTAAGCCAAAAGGTGGGCGCTCTGAAGCCAGAAGGTGGGCGCTCTGAAGCCAAAAGGTGGGTGCTCTGAAGCCAAAAGGTGGGTGCTCTGAAGCCANGCTCTGAAGCCAAAAGGTGGGTGCTCTGAAGCCAAAAGGTGGGTGCTCTGAAGCAAGGCCATATACAATCACAGTCTGAAAGTACATCTGAAACAACCAGACTAGTCTTTGATTAATTGTTGCTAGGAAGTAGCTAGGGAGTAGCTCTACTCAAGGACAAACCATGGAGCTTCTCTCTAAACTTTAGCTTCTTAATCTATCAAAGTGAATAGCTTTACTTTCTCAGAGTAGCCATGAAGCAGAGACAAACATTATCTTAAACCTTGTGCATAAACCTTGTAGCAGAGACTGAATGCTTCAGTTCTGAAGTTACCCTTTAAAGCATAAGATGGTCCTCTGACCTTAAGTCCCGAGAGTTAAAGGTAAGATGGGTCAGAAGGAAGCAATGGACTAAACACACTAAGGTAACACTTCCCTCATCCATCTGCAGTGAAGCCAGATTCAGAAGGAAGGACAGGAACACCAGGCTTGGAATCACCTGCCCCCAGACCATGAGAGTGAGCCAGCACAGAGACATAACTGCCAGCTGAGCTCAAGTCGCTCCCTGCCTTCTCAAGGGATTTAGTACAGAGACGTCCATCCCACAGGTAGCTATTCATAACACCGGGGAATAGCGGGTGATACGCAGCAAAGGCACCTTTGACCAGAATGCCTGGTGGCTTGGCCAAAGTTCAGAGCTAATGTAGGTATCCAGGTGGTTTGGGGTAATCTCACAGCAAACAAGTATAGAACAACTCATTTTTGAAGACCTTAGGGCTAATCTACTGAAGAAAAATGCCAGCTTTCATTAGCAGTATACTCAAAAGATTTTCCAGTGTTATTTTCTTTAAGCTGATTATACTGATTGACTTTAAAAGTACAATAATAACAACAATAATAATGATAATAATAATAATACATGAACTGTTGCATTGGGCAATACACTGAGTTTTGAGTATTTCATTTTGATTTCAATTTTCCTCACTTTTTTTGTAGCAGACAGATTTTGATCTTGAACGGTAATTTAGAATTTAGGAGAGATGGTTATGGGTGAGCAAAATAAAGTGCACAGAATTGTGTGATGTGCTGAGAAAAGGAAGTGAGGTGTGTGTTGGTCTGTGTGTTCCACTCTCCGCTTCCATCTGTATACACCCACATCCGCCATCTGCTCAGAACATCTCAGGGACAAGCCACAAGAAAGCCATCTAGAAAGCTAGACGAGCTGCCTGGGATTGCTCACTTCATTTACATCTTCTGTGAACATGTCACCCCTTCGAAAATGAAACAGCCAAACAATGCAAAACAAAAAGGAGATGCCAAGGACGATTTCCCGGAAGAGGAGGTCTGTCTGCGGCATTTCATGATTCCTCTAGGGACGGAATTCTGCACCAGTCCTTAGCTATAGCGAAGCAGAGGTGCCGTGTGGGATCATTCTTCAAGATTCTAAGTTTCTCAGGGTTCAAGTGAGCTCTTTAGCATTGAGGAGAACCTTCTCCAACAGTATTTTTGAAGCCAATGAAATACACGGGATTGAAATAAGGTGTTTATATTGACAAAAAAAAAAATCCCCCAGAAGTTTAACGTTTTTGAGGTAATAATGTGAGTTTCTTTTTGGGTGTTGATGCATGATTTACTTTTTGATACCTAATAGCAGGACCGTAAGGAAGGGTGGCCTGTTTTGGCTCAGAGTGTAAGGACAAAGTCCATCCCACCAGGGAAACCACAGCAGCAGAATTCGAGGCAATTTATCTTAGTTAATGTTTCCATTGCTGTGACGAGACACCATGACCATAGCAACTCTTAAAGGGAAAGCGTTTCACTGGGGTTGGCTTACAGTTTCAGAGGTTCCATTATCATCATGGCAGGAAGCACGGCAGCATCCAGGCAGACTTGGTGCTGGAGAAAGAGCTGAGAGTTCTACATCTTGATTTGAAGGCAACCAGGAGAGGGTGTGAATCTTACTGGCCAGACTTAAGCCTATATGTGAGATCTCAAAGCCCTGCCTCCACAGAGACGCACTTCCTCTAACAAGGCTATACCTCCTCCTCCGATAAGGCCACATCTCCTAACAGTGCCCCTTCTCATGAGCAAGCATATTTAAAACACCACACAGCAACACAAGCATATTTAAACTACCATGGCATCACAGTCAAGAAGCAGAGAGGTGGATGCTGGTGCTCAGCTTATTTCTTCCTTTTTATTCGGTGTAGGACCCCAGCCCATGGAATGGTTCAGTGAACATTTAGAGCGAGTCTTCCCACCTCAGTTATCCTAAGAACGCACCTGACAGACGTGCCTAGTAGTTTGTTTCTAGGACAATTTAGAGTCTTGTCGAGCTAACAATAACAGCCATCACAACTGTATATACCAGGCTGACTTTGAACTCATAATCCTCCTGCCTCCATCTCCTGAGTTCTGGTTTAGAGGCTTATGCCGCCAAATGTGACATACAAGAGCTTCTTCCATGATGTCACAAATAAAAATTTAATGAATTTTAGAATTTTAAATTGAGTGGCATATCCAACAGTACAATATAAAATGGTAGTTTCTATTGATGAGGAAGACACTAGGTCATCCTGTGGTTTATTCCTTATAACCATAAATAAAGGAAATGCAACTCTGTTGGGTGTTGGTAAAATAAAAGACTTTCCTTTTTCCTTTGTATATGTTCAGAGACACATACAAAAGGTCCTTTGGTTTGCTCTCTCTCTCCCTCTCTGTCTCCCTCTCTCTCTTTCTCTCTCCCTCCTTCTCTCTCATTCTCTCTCCCCCTTTTCCTCCCTCTTCCTCTCTCTCTAACCCCCTGCCCCGTGTGTGTGATCTATGCACGCATGTGGCACTTTTGTCTATGCGTGCCTATGTGAGGGGATTCCCTCTATTATGCTCTATCTGATCATGGAACCTAGAACTCAGCATTTTGGCAAGACTGGCTATCTAGTGCCTCTTTGAGATACTGCTTTCTCTACTCCACAACACCGAAGCTACTAGCCTGTGTATATGGGAGCCTGGGAGCCTTCCTCAGGTCCTCATATTTGGGTAGCAAGAACTTCCCGAAGTCAGCTCTCCAGCCCTTCCCTTGGCTTTCTCTAAAGTTAATGAGTGGCCAAGGGGAATGTGCAGAAACCAACCTTGCTGGGGTTCCCATCCCTGCCAGTCTGTTACTGTTAGCACATATCATTTATCCTGATCATCCTTCTCCTCTGCCATCTACTGAGTGTCCAACCTGTAGCCCAATAGACATTCTAGGTAGCTATGAATGGGGCCAAATAGACTTGTAGGTGACACTATCTGGCAATGTCAAAACCTCAAGACTTCCTGAACAACTGATACCCCACATCAAATAGCAGATGGAAACATTTTCCCCAAATCTTTGTCTTTATTTCTGAGGAAATTACCATATATGACATAACACTTCATTAAATTTTTCCATGTTCCTTTATTATCCTCTTTTATGTTTTGGGGACATCCACTAAAACATTTCAGATGGGAGAGCAAAATCTAATACTTTCTTGTCCAACCAGGCTTTGACAGTCTTTGAAGGATGCCTTGGGGCCATGTGTTCATAGTGAGCTTGGCTGTGACACTTCTACACTCATTGGACCCATGCAAGTAAGTTTCCCAGAAACCTTCCTTCGATCAATATCCTGTGAATAACTACCTGGGATAAAGTTACTAGACCACAGCACAACAGAATTATCAATTAAATCTCCACATGTGCTAAGTTGTTCATCCATATCTCCAGCCCTTATTTCTTTTCACCAGAAACAATTGGTTGCAAAAAGAAAAGAAAGAGAAAAAAAAAGGTCCTTAGGATGTTCCCAGTGAGAGGTGTCTTTCTTCATACTCTAGCCACACACCTAGTGAACTGCAATGGCTGTCCTTTTGGCATTGCCTGAATCAATTTGCTCTTTGTAGCCTGGCTAAGTTATAAACAAAAGGTTACTATAAACAGAGATGTGCGGGACTGTGTCTCTTGGTAGGCTTCTTGCTGGCAGTGTCCCGTCTAGCTCAGGGTATGCCACGGTGAGAAAAAGGCCACCAAGCACGTGGGTCTCTTCAGACCCCTCCATCAGGGTCCAACCAGGGAGATCTTAGTGCGCTCGTCTAAGTCATCTAATCTAATGACATCTAAAAGCCCAGCTTCTGACCTCCATAATGAGGTGAGGTTTCTACCCTCTTTCATCCCACTGTAGGAACTCTATTCACCATGTGATATTCTGGAAGAAAAATCCAAAGTCTACCCAAATCATAGCAATCATTTTGGTGCTATTCCATTGGGTAATGAGCATATAGCAATGTATGCATATTTTCTAGGATTTTCAAAATGCTAATTTTCATGTTTTCTGTTTCATGGTTATTGTCTGCTTGTTTTATTTATTTTTGTTTTTAGAGTGAGTCAGGGTCTAACCATGTAACCCAGGTTGTCCCTGAAATCTCACTAGTTGTCTCATGTCAGCCTTCCAAATGCTGGGGCTATAGTCGTGATCTACCAGATCTGTTTTAATTCTTAGTTTTTCCTCTCTCAGCAATGGAGAAAGAGAAAGCCCTTTTTTGGCGTGTTAGTCATAAGCAGGGTCCCACTGTGGTGCCAGCCTTGCTGAGGCATTGGCCAGTGAATCCACACTCCAGACACCACAATCCACACAAACAAACCGAAGACAATACCAACAAACACCTGCTCAGAGCTGGAGAAAGAAACCATTTCCCAGTCAGTAAGACACTCAAAACATCTAACAGTTGGAAGTAAGGCCTTATTCCTTATTCCTCCTCTTCAGAAGATTTCTGTTGGGCCTGACACTACATCCTCCTCCCCAAGATCTTTCTTGAATAAAGTCAGTCTGTAGTAACACTGTACACCAGCAAGGGTGGGATGCTAAGTACCTGTGAGCATCCTGAAATAGTACTCCACAAGAGCAGAGCCAGTCTGAGGACCTCTCTGCTCAGCTGGACTTCTCTCTGCAGTTCAGTTTATGCATCTACAATCTAGCTGCTTTTTAAAAGCAGCAGTTATCCGCGTATGTTTAAGCAAAGAATTGGTGGGGTATCTATAATAATGAATTGTGCTTCCAAAGCTTGAAGATGCATGTCAGTCATGAAAGGAGCTTGAATGTGCACACCAGGCACCTAAGATCATGTAGAAAGGAGTATTGTGGTTATTTAAGACTGGATAAGAGCATGTGGGCCTGGGAGTCTATTTCTAATTCTTCCAGCTTCAAGAGTACACTTCTAGTTACAAGAATGGCAGGAGAGCTTTAAAAATAATTCTAATTATAATAAGTTTTATATAATTTTCCCCGTAACACAAATGTGTTCAAATGACTATCAATTTATTCAAATGAAATAAGCTTATGTTCATGTATAAAACACTCCAACTTTTAAAATATTTTTATTCTTTGAAATTTTCATTCATATATGCCATGCATTTTTATCAGATCTACCTCCAAAATGTTTCCCTCCAGCAGCCTACAGGATCCCCTTCCAACATGCCCTCTTTCCTTTTTTTGAGATTTATTTTCTGAATGGTTCATTTGCCTGTATGCATGCCTGCCGTCCATAGAGGCCAGAGAGGGCATCTGATCCCTTGGAACTAGAGATACTGATGGTTGTGAGCCACCATGTGTTTGCTGGGAAACAAACTTAGGTCCTCTGCAAAAGCATCAAGTTCTCTTTTTGTTTTTAAATTAATAATCCACTGAGACCAATTAGTAATTCCCACAAGCACATTGATATGGGGCCAACCAATGGAGCATGGGCAACCTAGCAGGGGTCACACAGAACTTCCAGTAGCTCTTAGTTAGAATTAGGGGATATGTGTTTCTTGTCCACATCCAGGCTGGAGTGCTGACTGGCTTGAGCCCATGCAGTTTGTTACGGTCTTCTCATGTCTAGACAGAGTTTTATAATGCTCTTTCCATCCTCCAACTCCTACATTCTTTACACTCTCCCTCCTTCACCTTTTTACCAGATCATAATGTGCTAGCTGGTTTTCTGTGTCAACTTGGCACCCCTTACAGTCATCAGAAAGGAAGGAGCCTCAGCTGAGAAAATGCCTCCATGAGAACTACAGCTGTAAGGCATTTTCTCCATGAGTGATCAATAGGGGCGGACCCAGCCCATTGTGGGTGGTGCCGTCCCTGCACTGGTGGTCCTGGGTTCTTTAAGGAAGCAGGTCAAGCAAGCCAGTAAGTAGTACCCTCCATGGTCTCTGAATCAGCCCCTGCCTCCAGGTTCCAGCCCAGGCTGAGTTCCTTTCCTGATTTCCTCCAATGATGGGTTATGATCTGGAAATGTAAGCCAAGTAAACCCCAACTTGCTTTTTGGTCATGGTGTTTCATTGCAGTAGTAGAAATCCGCACTGGGGTGCATAAAGAGCTGTAATGCAAGAGCTATCCTGAAACCCTGTCTTGAAAAAACCAAAACAAAACAGACATATAAATGAGAAATTGTTAAAATTCTTGTATGCACACTTACTATTTGACTTGTTCATTTGAGTTTACAGTTTTAAGTTTGCCTGGCTAAGGCTATTAGACACTAAATTTGTGTTACTGATTTCAGAATTAGACAAGTTGAACAGGCAGAGTTCATGCACGCCCACATATATGCGTGCAAGAGTGTGTATGTGCATGCACACACACATACAGAGAGAGACAGAGACAGAGACAAAGACATAGAGACAGAGACACAGAGACAGAGACAGAAGCTAAATTTCTTTCCCTCCCAGTAGTATCCCTAAATGTGTGAGAGTAGATCATGCTGAGCTCTCTATCAGGGTCCTAGCCCTTTGTTAGCTGCCCAGCTCTGTGCCCGAAGGAAACCGCATCCCGGTGTAATTAAGGAGAGCCATGATTTACACATTAACAAGCAATGAAATGCAACCCACAGAGGGGAGAAGAGACTGTGGTCAGCTAATAAGTGTCTCTATTTATTAAAGCTAAATAATCAACCTACAAAACAGATTGCAGCCCTTTCCAAACTGGGCCAGGCAGTTACATCTGGTATCAGCTCCACGGGGAATATGCAAGGGAGCGTAAAGAACTGAGCCATGGGAAGAAGAGAGCCCGCTGATGACAACTGTAAAACATTTCTCTGATACATCCCGGATGCGGGGGAAGATAATGGTGAAGAAAAAAGGAGATGCAAGAGCCATGGGAAAGGGGAGAAAAGTGAAAAATGCCTTTTTTAACTCAGCCTTCATGCGGGAAGATGATGGGGAAATTTAAATTTCAAAGCCATGCACAAAAACTTGGTGAGCAACCTTGATGGAAAGTCCCTAGCAAAATTACAGAGACTTTTAATGCCCCAAATCAAAAGAAACAGGCCGGCAGCCCCTGGAAGATTTCATTCTCTCCTGGTGGCAACTTTGTCAAATGCCAGTTCTTCTGCTAGAAACGATGAAATAAATACTATTTCGGCCTTTGAGAAGTTTCAGTGAAGAAGTAAACTACAAACACATGCGCACGCGCACATTAAGAAGAAGTGGCCTTGAGAGACTCCATCTCTCTGAATCTCTGATGACTTGTGTTTGAATTCTAAACAATAGTCTGCAGTGTAAGGGTGCTGGGGATTTTAGGAGGAAGGTGCCTCGCTCCTAAATAGGTTCCACTGGATTTTCTTTGCTTCTTACCTGAAGGAAAGCATGCAAAACAGGTGGAGATTGACGCTCACTCAGGTCAGCTGGGGAAATCACAAGGCTCTGACTCCTTTTCTCCTTAGCCCCCAGCCTCCTTTGTTTTTCTCCCTCTCTACCTGCTCTCTCCTTGCTTTAAAAAGTATGGAGAACAATCACGAAGATGAAGAGAGTCCTTGTGTTTAGAGAGCTTATATTCAGGCAGATTTGTGCTCAGCTTCCTTGCAAGTGATTGGGAAGTACAGGGGCAACCCTCCTGCCTGTGGGCAAAGGGACAGATGGTCGCTAGGGGGCAGGACCAGTGAGAGACTAAGGCTTTGTAGAGTGACAACATTCAAGTCAAGTGTGGGGTCTCTGTGAGGACCTGGGTCTCATTATCTTATCCCCACTTTCTGTCTAGAATAAGATAACGAATCTACAGTGCTAGTAAAGGCGGGAGGCGAATGAAGCCTTCCAAGCAGCGTGGCTGTCAGCTGTGGTTGAAGCAAGCTGAGGAGTTTCCAATATCTTTCATTTAGATGATTGTTTTAAAAGTTCTATAAATCATTACATGCTCTCATGTACGTCACTTCAATGGAGAATTGGGTCTCAAGACCCCAATACACAGACTGCATGCCACAGGCAGATCGTTAAGAGCTTAGGTCATGGAAGGATAGCTTGGTGGGTACATGTTTTTTAGGCAAGCATGATGACCTGCATCCAGATCCTAGCACCCATGTGAAAATCCAGGGGCAGCTTACATTACCAGCAACACCGCCACTGGGGGCAGAGGGGACACACAAAGATCACTGGGACTTGCTGGCTGCCAGCCCAGATCCAGGTTCAGAGAGAGACTCTGTCTCAAAGGATTAGGGAGGAGGATGATAGAGCAAGATACACAATGTCTTCCTGTGGCCTCCATGTGCAAAGGTACAGACACTACACACAAACATACCAAAGGTGAGGGTGTATCAGTGAGAAGAAATGAGGACGGGAAAGAGGGAGGGAATGTGGGAAGGGCTAACCTCAGAACAACACAAAGTCCTTTTCTCTTGCTTTGAGGAAAAAATAGGACTGCAGGACTTTTGTCTAGATGTATGGCCACTCTGGCCCCACTAAACCTAGCGGTGCAAATTCTTTAGCAAAGCAAGCCCACACTGTGGCCGGTAGACATTGGGGATGGATTTCCTCACTCCGAGCAGGGAGACGACATGGTGAAAGCTAGGGGCAGCCAAAGGCCCCACGATGGTTTCACTGAAGCAGCAACCTTCAAACCACGTCATCTTCAAGGACTCTTGATATATTTTATTCACAGTTGATTCCTAGGGATGTGACAAGGAAGAGAAGATGGACAAAAGGAAGACATGGTTACAACCACAAGCAGCCCTCTGCCCTGACCTCCTAAGGGGCCTGTGACAAACTGAAATTCTACCCCTCTCCCTCAGAGGATCTCCAGGAGCAAATATGGGTCATCTCCAGGATCTCCATTGAAAATTGCCTGGGATGTATTAACTCTTCTGTATTGTAACACTTCTAGGCATGCCTCGGAAGCAAAGCCAGGCAACATGCTGGGGGTACAATGTGTGTGGTTGGGGCGAGCTGCTAGCGGAACTGGGTGAGTTACAATTTAAATGGCAATGTGCTGGTGAAAGAAGGGAAGTCACAGAGAGGCTGTGAGGATGAGGGCAGGAGGGAGAGGTGCACAGAGGCATCTGACTCACCTACCATCGAGGTCTCTTCTGGGCTAGCATGACTCATTTCCATTTATTGCAGCACATATTGAGAACTTTGTTCTACTCCCAGCAGTAGATGAGACCCACCCACAGTACAGCCAAGGATCGGAGAACACAGTGGAAGAGAGTACAGAAAGAATGTAGGAGCTGGAGGATGGGGAAGAGAGTTGTGACACACTGTTGTCTGGACATAGCATGGCTGTGAACTCAACTGTGGGTCTCGCTCCTCCACAGCCCACATGGACGAAGGGAGCGTTTGACGAACAGGATTTTAGACTGACCATGAGTCCAAATGGAAATGATGACATTCAGAGATCAGCTTTGGGGAGACAGATCAACTTTACTTGGGGTGAATCAAGGGTTTACAGTTTTGGGGAAGTGGGGTAGGAATATCCAGGGTGGGCAAAGATCATTGGCTGAAGGCTAAGGTACTGAGAGAACTCATTAGCATAGGGAGGCACTCCAGGAATCTCCTCTGCTTGCTGAACAGGCTCTTGTCAGGAGAAGGGCAGCTGAACCTGTAATCTAAACAAGGGTGCATGACATTTGGAAGGTACAGGGTACAGGGTACACGGTACAGGGGTTTCAGGCTCCCCAGACAAGGTCAAAGAAGGAGAAGCCATGCTGGCAAAGGGACCAAGCTAGTTAAAATATTCAGCATGGATGTGAATGAGCTAACAAAGCTCCCACTGCTATCTGAAAAGCTATTGGCAGTTGATGGTTGCAGGGGAAGAGTCACTTTGAGGTGTGGCTACTGGTTATCCAGGCCCCAGTGGATGACCACACATCCACGCACACATGCACAGGACTATTGGACTTAGTGAATTAAAATAGCAAATACATAAATAAATAGGCATAATTTTGGGAGGGAGTTGTGTGACAGTCATATGAGGAATCTGGGGTGGATATGATTATGATACATCATTATGTCATAAATGTATGAAAATTTCAAAGAATAAATACAAATTTAAAAAATAATTGCCTTTCCTAAGCCAGATGTGGTTACTTCTTAATTTCTGGACACATACCCAGACTTGGGAAGTAAAGCCAAGAAGATCTGGAGTTAAAAGGCAGCCTTCACTAAATAGTGAATTTGAGATCTGATTGGACTCCATAAAACCTTGTCTCAAAAACAAGCAAACAGTCCCCTCTAATAAAAGGAAAAAGAATTACCCTCTCCTATCAAAGTCCACCACTCACTGCTCCTATGTAACCATGTTTTAGACTTTGTCATGACCTGACTGTGTTGTGATCTGAGTGCAAGTAGAGAGTATACAGAGCCATGTACCTTTAGTCTACAGTGGACAGTTTTCCTATAACAGCTTCTCATCAGGATTTTGGTGCACTCTTTGGATACCACACTGTAAAGCTTGCTCCTTTCAGTTTTCATGATACATAACACAACAACCTCATGCTTTTTATAAGTAAAGACTGTATGTACCATGACACCATGACCCAATGATGCTTAAAAGTGGCAGTATGCATGTGGAAATTCACATGGTGTGTCATGACACCCCAGTGGCTGAGTCTTGCTCCATTCTAGCTCTTCCTTCACAGCCCAGATAAACAGCTGTTGAAATTCAGCATTTGAGTGCTCGCTTAACCTTTGTAAGAATCAGGACTGACCAATACAGACCAACTCTTGAGCTTTTCACAGATCAAAATATCTCAGTAATTCGGCCGGCATCATAGACAGGCAAACCGGGCTCCCAACAACATGTGATTTGTTCAGCATCAGAGGAAGGCAACCTGGGCTCCCTACCAGTTGTCTTCAGGAACCAGGAAGGCCATGTACGTAAGTAAGATTGGAAATTGCACCTAACTACTGGGAACTGAATAATACCAGTCCTATCCAGGGAAATTTAACATTTATTATCTATAAATTCTCTCTGACTGAACAAAGCAACATAAAATATAAGCAATTTACTGGCAATATATATAAGACTATAGAAATGACTTTATTATTATTATTATTATTATTATATTATATTTTTATGTTCTACCATTTGGATTATAAGATTTAAATAACAATCCTTAGGTTATTATTCATTCAACCATCAACATATTAATTTTATTTCTTTTCTTTTTGGTTATTTTTTTTTGTTTCATCAGCTAATAGGACATTGATTTATTTTGCCTCTGCCCCTTGTTTGTATATATAAATTACATGCATCTCAGGATGCATTTTGATATTCCTCAGGCGCTTGAAGATTTGAATCTATCTTAAGTAGCTCTGTTACTTCAAAGACAGTTTAGTTGGGTATAAAACCATGAATCATACATATAAGAAATGGGTATGTGGCCACAAGAAAATGACCACATAATTGAAAGTACTTTAGCAAGGCAAAAGTTCTTACTTTTGAAGAAAGGTGCCTTTCTGGGCCAAATCACTGAGAAAGTGGGTAATCAAGAGAAAAGATGCAAGTGCCCAGAGGTCCTTCGTCGATGCATAGTTCATGCTTGAACTACATCTTCTCCCTGGTTCTATTTAAGTAGATGGTTTATTGGTAGTAAATATTAGGGGGTTGTTGTTGTTGTTGTTGTTGTTAAAATATTAACAAATCCTAAAACTAAGCTGGTTATTTCTACAACCATAGAATTTGGAACTATAACCATCTACTTAAATAGAACCAGGGAGAAGATGTAGTTCAAGCATGAACTATGTATCGATGAAGGACCTCTTTATTGAGATTTCTCAAAAGTTGAATCTAAAAACTCCATCTGCATGAGTTTCAATTTCTGAACAATAGACATGGGGAAAAAGAGCATTCAAAGTAAAGGGAGTTACTTATCATTTGTAAACAAAATGGCATGGCTATTGGCTTCTATACTTCTTGGTAATCTTTGAACTCTCTGGGATTGCCTGCTTTGAATATAGGTATCTTTGAAAACCAGTGCTTGGTTTTAAGAATTAGGAGACATAAACCAGGGGTGGTGGTTGACTTCTGCAATCTTAGCACTCAAAGGGCTGAGGCAGGAGGATCAGCATATGTTTGAGACTAGCCTAGACTACCTTATAGGCTAGCCTGGGCTGAGAAGGAGGGCCTATCTCAAAAACATAAAATTAAAAGGCATAATCACTCCTAGCCACCAGAGGTCACCACAGACTACAATCTTCCAGCCTTTCATGGGCGTGGACACATAAATAATGAGCTAAAGTTATGGCTTTTACATTTCCTATTTTTGCATCAATAAGAGAATATTTTCAACACCCTCAAGTTAGTGTTATCGATTGCACAGCAAAGTCAGATTTGTTTTAAAGTCTTTAACATACCCCTCACTGGTCTCATATTTTTATTCTCCAGGTAGAGGAAAAAGATGAAAACAACTCTTTATATCCTATGCATTTCTATATTTCCAGAAATTTATTTATTTAGAGTGGAATACTACCTAGACACATAACCCAGTGAGGAAGTAGCCTACAAGTTTGCCAGGTGGGATCCATCTGGGAACAAATATTAGAACTGTGGTTTCTGAAGATACATTAGGTTCTTATTTCCAAGGAGGCCACGGGAAGTAGAGCCTGTCCTTCCAGATAAGTCTCCAATACTAGAAGTGGAGTTTGGCCAGCTGTTTCCAGTCATGCAGTCAGAAGGTTCTTCCTGCTTCATTCTCTGTTGACAATTGAGTCTTTGTCCTGAGTCTCTGACGATCATGTCCCACAGCCCTTCAGTGTGCCTGCTGCAAACACGGGGCCTCTAAACACAGCTTTTCTTTTACCCCTTTGTGCTCTAAGAGCGTGTTTTATAAACTGCAAACTCTTTGCAGTCCTCAGTGAATAATTAGTTAGGCACCTTGTTTGTGAAGTACGGCTCCCATGGCAGCTTCCAACTGGCTGATTAGGGATGAAAAGTGCATTTGAAAATGGAACTCCACTTGAAATTCATGGCTGGGGGAAGACCACAGCTGACCATAATTCTTTCTGCAAAGAAAAGTGATTCCCAAGGCTTCGGATACAACTTGGTCTGCAAAGTGTTTGATTTTAACACATGAGGACCTCAATTGGGCACCAATTTTAAAAACTGGTTCCCAGAGCTGAAGAGTTGTAGATACTGGATCTCTAGGCTCATGGGCCAGTCAGTACCCAAAATGGGGAGGCCCAGGTCCCAGGGAACAATCCTATCTCAAAAAATAAGGCTGACAATGGTAGAGGAAGGGTACACAGGCTGACTTCTGACTTCCACATGCACATACCTACACATGAACCATACCAGAAGGAAAGGAGAAAGCAAGGAAGCAAGGAGGGGAGGAATGAAGGAATCAGAAAGGAAGGAAAGAAGGAAGCAAGCAAGGAAAGAAGGAGGCATGGAAGCAAGGAAGGAAGGAAGAAGGAAGGAAAGAAGAAAGAAAGAAAGAAAGAAAGAAAGAAAGAAAGAAAGAAAGAAAGAAAGAAAGAAAGAAAGAAAGAAAGAAAGAAAGAAAG
>NC_034599.1:109490539-109504215 GCF_900095145.1 Mus pahari | reverse complement strand
GCCAGTGGAGGCAAGCCAGTAAAGAACATCCCTCCATGGCCTCTGCATCAGCTCCTGCTTTCTGACCTGCTTGAGTTCCAGTCCTGCATCCTTTGGTGGTCAACAGCAGTATGGAAATGTAAGCAGAATAAACCCTTTCCTCCCCAACTTGCTTCTTTGTCATGATGTTTGTGCAGGAATAGAAACCCTGACTAAGACACAGGTCTATTGAGTTTCCTAACCTGTAGCCAGAGAATCAGTCAAGTTGCCTTTAGGGGTGGCTGAAGTAAAAGCAACAGAATCGTCCGGTTCCAGGCTCTTTTCCAGAGGGCTTTCTCTTTTGCTAACTGACAAGTCCTACGTGTAGTTGATTAATGTTGCTAGACTTCAGGTTGATTCCTGGTTTGCTGAAGTGTCTGTCATCCCTCACTTGAGTAAACAGCATGAGCTAGTGTCTGCCAAGTGTCTCTTGGAGTGGGGAAGCCAATGGCTATAGGGCAGGGGTGCAGCTCCACCCACTTTCACCTGCAGCAGCCTGGAAGTTTCCTTGATCTTTTATAGTTCTGGAATGAGACCAACCCAGATTTTTGACCTTGACCTCACTATAGAGAAGAATTTGGAAATGAGCCAGTATGAAGTAGAGTTGGAGTTTACTAAAAGAAAACGTTAACATAGGCCTTTAAACCTGAGAGATACTACAAAGAGAGGCTCTCGAAGGGAGGGGAGGCATGCTTGAGGGAGTGTGGGGCTGGGCCTCTCAAAGAAGAGCAGTGTTTAAGTGTCTCAATGATGACCCTGTATAGGGCTTTAGAAGTTTCCAGAATTTCATTGTTCAAGATATTTCTAGGGACCCTGTTTTTCTTTTAAATAAGTGCCTGTGGCTCAGAGGTGCTTTGAATGTGACCATAATCAAAGAAGACAACCAAGGCCACTGCGGTTGAACAAGGTGCTCTGCTGTAAGAGGGAATGTGGTGGCATTCTTAGAAAATTTCAGCTTTACATCTGGAAAGAGAGGAGGGCCTTAAGCAGCTGTTGTTAACTGTGCTAGAACTCTTGAGTCTCAGATGGTAAGAGGCTCGAGCAAGTCTCCAGGGGATGGATCACTTCCCTCTACTTGTCCTCCAAATTCCTCTGCATCTCTATCCTCTCTGTAGCATTCCATCCAACGCCTGGACCAACCCACCAAGCTCTCTGAGACGCGGGACGTTGCTTCTATTGACATACATTGATCAGGACAATCTCAAACATTCTCACACCACACACACACACACACACACACGCACACACACACACACACACATGAAACCAATAAAGGGCCAAGGCTGTAAGAAAAATATTTTATCATAAAAAAATAAGTTACCAAGTCATTTAAATAACTGCTCCTGTGTGTTCAACATTCCTGACTTCCCTCCAGTTCTCTCTACACATATCTTGTTACGGTTTACTGATTCTATTCCCACCAAAAGTTAGATGGTTTTATGTCTCCTCAGAGTAGAAGCTTTTCCTCCAAATTTAACCGTGAGAATTGATAACCAGCACATGTGTGACAAATTTAATGGGAAATAGATTCTCAAACCAGGATCCCCCCAGAGACATCATTCATAAAGATTGACAAGTTGTCATAGACTTCAGACCAAGATAAAGCAGTGTGCCCTTTAGTGGAGAGGAAGTAGTAGTATTTGTGCTGATACAGGAAATGGAATGACTTCTTGTGGGCATGTGCAACCAGGGAGATCAGGGGGAGCTGGCCTGGACCAAGAGTGAGACAGAGACGTGCCCACAACCCCCAAAAGTTTATCCTGAGACTTGCAGGAGTTAGTACCAGACTCTCCCTGCTCTTAGCTTACATGCTCTGGTGAATAACCTCTCCTCCCCCATCTCTAAGGATAGTCACCTGCCCAACAGATTCTTGGGGTGCCTCTTCATGTAAATGAAGCACATTCCCAGCACCTCAGCACCAGCCAATGATATACACCCATTCTGAAAACCCCTACCCATGCCCCAAGGTCTATATAGTCCTTGTGCACCTCAAGTAAAGTTGAGCTGTTCTCACTGAAGCTGTTCCTGGAAGTCATACTGTACTATTCATGGCTGTCCAAACTCTGCCCCCATTCCTCCTCCCTTATCCTCATGGGCACAACTGCTGTGTGTGTCCATGTAGTGCAAGCACCTTGACAAGCTCGCCCCACACTTTCTCTTTATTTTCCTGGAGTTGTGTCAGGAATGGGGTTTTGTTTGTTTGTTATTTGTTGTTTTGGTCTTGTTTTACTCATTCTTCCCACTCCCCCCACCCACCCCCAGCACCCAGGCATTTGCTAAAATTACAGAGGTGAGGCTACAGTGCCCTTCTGGTTTCAGAGGTCATTGGGAGTCTGCCTGACCTCTGATACCTTCTTCAGTTGCTTTTTCAGTGCCTCAAAGTTTTCCCATACAAGTTTTTCCTGCTTGGTTAAAGTTACCCCAAAGCATTTTCTGGGATGGTTGTGAAAGACTTTGTTTCCTGCATTTCTCTCTCAGTCTGTCATTCATGTATAGGAAGACCTGATACTTGTGGATTAAATTTGTCTCCTGCTACTTTGCTGAAAGTGTTTATAAGGTGCAGGAGTTTCTGGGTGGAATTTTTTAGGGCCACTTAAGTATATAATCATATGCAAATGAGGATGCTGCGACTCCTCCCCTTCCTGTTTGTATCCTTTTGGTTTCCTCCAGCTGTCTCATTGCTCCGGTTAAGGCTTCAAGTACTAAACTGAGCAGGTTTCAAGAGTGGACAGCCATGTCTTGTTCCTGGTTTTAGTAGCAATGCTTTGATTTTCTCTCCACTTAGATGGATGTTAGCTGTGGGCTTGCTGTAAATCGCCTTTATTATATGAAGGTTTGTGTGAAAAGGTGTTAGATTTGTGTCAAAGGTTGTTTCTGCATCTCATGAAATGATCGGGCAGTTTTGGTCTTCTGGTCTATTTATAAGATAGATTACATGCATAAATATTTATTGCCATTCCTTCATTTGTAGGATGAAGTCTTGATTGCGGGGAATGACCTTTTGATGTGTTCTTAGATTGTTTGCAAATATTTTATTGAAAACTTTTGTATCTATGTTCATAAGGGGAATTAGTCTGTAATTCCCTTTCGGGGGGCGTCTTTATGTGGTTTAGGTATCAGGATAACTTTGGCCTTGTAAAAAAGAATTGTTTTATGCTCCTTCTGTTTCTACATTGTGGAATAATTTTTCAGGAGTATTGGCTTTAATTCTCTGAAAGTCTGGGAGAATTCTCAACTAAAACTGGGCCTGGCTTTTAGTTAGGAGACTTTTAATTATTGCTTCAGTTTTGTTAGGGAGTAGAGGTCTGTCTGAAGTGTTTATCTGATTTTGAATTAGCTTTAGTAGGTATACCACCTTCTATATCAAGACAACTATTCATTTCTTTTACATTTTCCAACTGGTGTAGTATACTTTTTTCAAGTATGTCCTTAAGATTCTCTGGGTCTCCTTGGTGTCTGTTTTTATTACCCCCTACCCTTTCCATCTCTGATTTTGTTATATTTGGATTGTCTCTCTTCACCTTTTAGTTAATCTGAGGATTTGTCAATTTCTTAAGTTTCTCAAAGAACCAGCTCTTTGTTTCATTGATTCTTTATATTGTTTTATTTGTTTGTTTCTATTTTATTGATTTCAGCCTTGGGCTTGGTTAGGTTATTTCTTGCACTGTACTTCTTTTGGGTATAATTTCTTCTATTTGTTCTGGAGCTTTCAGGTGTGCCATTAAGTTACTAAGATGAGCTCTCTCTCTCTCTCTCTCTCTCTCTCTCTCTCTCTCTCTCTCTCTCTCTCACACACACACACACTTCGTACCATGAACTGTCCCTTGAGAACTGCCTTCATTGTCTCCCGTAAGTCTGAGTGTGTTGTGTTTCCCTTGTCATTCAGTTCTTAAAACTACTTTCTTTCTTGACCTAGTCTTTCATTCAGTAGTGAGTTGTTCTGTCTCTGAATTTGTAGGCTTTCTGTTGCTGCTGTCTGCTGCTGTTGGTGGTGTCCAGGAATAATCCATGCTGGTTGGATGAGATGCAGGATGTTATTTCAGTTTTCTTATATCTGGTGAGACTTGTTTTATGTTGGACTATGTGTTCAATTTTGGAGAAAGGTCAGTGAGCTGCTGAGAAGAAGGTATATTCTTCTGCATTTGGGTAAAATGTTCTGTAAATATGTTAGGTCCATTTGGTTTGCAACATCATCTAGCTTTAGCCATTCTCTGTTTAGATGCTGTCTGGATGACCCTGTCTATTGGTGAAGGTGGGATACTGAATTTACCCACCATGGTGGTTTGTATATTCTTGGACCAGGGAGTGGCACCATTTGGAGATATGGCCTTGTTGGAATAGGTGTGACCTGGTTTGGAGTAGGTGTGTCACTGTGGGTGTGGGCATAAGATCCTCACCCTAGTTGCCTGGAAGTCAGTCTTCTAGCAGCAGTTGGATGAAGACGTAAAACTCTCAACTCTGCTGGCACCATGCCTGCCTGGATACTGCCACGCTCCTGCCTTTATGATAATGGACTAAACCTCTGTACCTGTAAGCCAGCCCCAATGAAATGTTTTGTTTTTTTGTTTTTTTTTTTTTTTTTTTTTTATAAGACTTGCCTTGGTCATGGTATCTGTTCACAGCAGTAGAACCCTAAGACACCTACCATCACTGTGTGAGGAAGGTCAATATGTGATTTAAGCTGAAGGAGTGTTTCTTTTATGAACTTGAGTGCCCTTGTATTTGGACCATAGATGTTTAGAATTGCATTCTCTTCTTGGTGATTTTTTTCCTCTGAGTATACAGCCTCTCTCTCTCTCTCTCTCTCTCTCTCTCTCTCTCTCTCTCTCTCCAGATTAATTTAGTTTGAACTCTGTTTTGTGAGATATTAAAGTGGCTACACTGGCTTGTTTCTTGGGTCCATTTGCTTGGAATACCTTTTCCACTCTTTTACCTGGAGGTGATGTATATCCTTGATATTATGGTGTATTTTTTGGATAAAGCAGGAAGATGGATCTTGTTTATATTTTTATCTAATCTTTAAGTTAGTCTCTGTCTTTTTATTGGGGAATTGAGGGTTTTTTTTTAAGTATATCTATGTTTGTGTGATGTATTTTTCCGTTTCAGAGTATATTGTATAGGTTAATTCTTTAAGTGGGATTATTTAATAGCTATAAATCAAACCTAATCAATAAATCAGAAGATTGTTTGTGCAGACAGCAAATGCTATTAGTGCTAAGAAAATTTTTGCATTATTTTTTGCAAGCAGGAGAAAACCCTGCTGGTCAAAACAATGTCAGAGACTCAGTCCCTGTGTGCTCAGCCTCCTCCCCTTGCAGCAGTGTGGTGAATAGTTTAAGTGTGTGTGTGTGTGTGTGTGTGTGTGTGTGTGTGTAATGTCAGAGACTCAATCCCTGTGTGCTCAGCCTCCTCCCCTTGCAGCTGTGTAGTGAATAGTTTAAGTGTGTGTGTGTGTGTGTGTGTGTGTGTGTGTAATGTCAGAGACTCAGTCCCTGTGTGCTCAGCCTCCTCCCCTTGTGTGTGTGTGTGTGTGTGTGTGTGTGTGTGTGTGTGTGTAATGTCAGAGACTCAATCCCTGTGTGCTCAGCCTCCTTCCCTTGCAGGCTGAAGACAGAATTATAGGTACTCATGAGCCATCCAACATGGGTGCTGGGAATGAACTTATGTCCTCCACAAGAGCAGTACACTCTCTTAACTGCTGAGCCATCTCTCCAGCCCCCAACATTTGTTTTCCTCGTAACAGCCATTCTGACTGCCTGAGATGGAATCTCAATGGAATTTAGATTTATGTTTCTCTGATGGGCAACGCTATTTCATACCTTTATTGACTTTTCCTGCTCCATCCTTTGAGAACTCTGTTGATTTCATTAGCACAGTTGTTGACTGATGGCTTGCCTTTCGGTAACACCTGGCATGTCCACTTCTGATCCCCATGTTCATAAGCTCCACCACCTCCATTTGACCTAACTCTCCTCTCTTTCCATCCATGCCCCTGTGCCTCTGCCTCTTCCTCTTCCTCAACCCTTCAACATCCCTCTGGGACCCATTTTCCCCACTTCCTATTACCCCTGTCTGACTCTCACTGCCATTTAAACTTGACTTTAAAATGTTGTCTCTGGTCCATACTTCTAAAATTCAGCTTCACAATTCCCTGTTCTTAGCCTCCTGGCTGCCTGGATTACAGGCACACATGTGTCTATGTGCAGAAGTTTGGAAAACTTCTGGTAGTTGTGTTCATAGAAGACATAGGCGTCTTCTGTTTCACCATTCCTACCAAAGAAGAAACTGCTTTTAATAAGTTCACCAATTTATTATTTAACTGGTTCCCTCGTATTTCTAAAGATACTTAGTTTATTTATCTATCTATTTACTCTTAATTTATAGTTGTCTAGTGAGTTTCAGCTGTAAGAAATGAGGATTTAGCTTTGTTGGGTACCACACACCCACACAAATCTTCTAATCAGCAGTAAAATATGCTGCTCTTTTTAGTTAAATCAACCTTTATATTTATATTTTATAGGTCTGTAAATATTATGCAAATATGAGCCTCATTTGTATGCTGACATTGTTCTCATTTATTTTGATTTTTATGGGTGTTTAATAATTGCATCCATTTTTCACCTTGTTTTTTTAATATATATATCTATCACAAATTTATCTCTGTGTCTTCAAAAATAACACCAATGTTTCTCTGCTATCTGAAAACACATTAGCTATTCAGTGAAATTTATTTGGGGGTAATTTCCCTACTAAAGCTCTCTTCCTATTCACGTTCTAATTGGGACTATATATTTTTAGACTCCAAAATATATAAATAATACTTAGAAAATAATAACATGAACAGAAAATCAGGCAGATACATGAATAGGCTATTTATAAAAGCAGATGCCTATGGCCAATAAATATATAACAAGATTTTCCCCTCCATTGGGGAGTGGCAAAATTGAAAACTTTAATGATATTATGCTCATTAAAACTTAAACTGGTCAATCTTTTAGATGAGAGCCTTGGGATCTAATAAGGGAGCAGTTATGTGTAATCTATGCCTTAAACTTCTTCATGATTCTGAGCAGACAACTAAACATGGGCATTTTGCTGTACTGTCTTTAGTAGCTCCAGCTGGATCTAATCCATCCACAATAAAAAAGCAAATAGAGGAGTATTCTAGCAGTGCCATATAATATTTGATCGAAGTTATCAAAACCTGTGTTGTTAGTTTGAATCTAAACTAAGAAATGTGTAGTGAGGACAAAATGCCAATTTCAGTAAGGTGATTATTCCTAAGAGACAGTGCTGGAAGCTGAAACAATGGTGCATCTTAGGGGACTTTTCATGGGTCCATTTCTTCTCTGAGTAAGGAATTGCCAGGCTGGAAGTGGGTAGTTATGGTATATAGCCAAGGCTTGTGAAAAGTGAAAGTATTATTTCTCACAGACAGACAGACTGACTCCTTATGAAGGGGCAGGATCCAGGATGTAACCCGTCCACACTCTCGGAGACCCTGAGATTTTTCTCTATCAGGTGGGGTGTGGGGCAGGGTTGGACTCCCTTTCTCTCTCTGACACACCAGGGCAGGATCCATACTGCCTATTGGTCTGCCTATTTGTCTTTTACTTATGAAAGCAAGAACCTGATTAGATGCTGTAAGGGTGAGAACTGTCAGATCCTTCCTGGAAAAGTCTATCCATGGGCCTCCAAAAAGGCTAGCTTTGGGCAAGAACCAGGAAATGAGCCATTTTGGACGTAAGCAGAAATAATTTAAAACCCCTGCTGGCTTTGCTCTCCATCTCATTCTGCTTAATTAGAACTAAATAGTCCCCTTCATAGTAAAAACGGAGAGAGTTTTACACTGTGCATGCTTTTCTTTGCGAACTGGCAGAGTGTGTTGCAGGATGTGTGAACCTGTTTCTAGTTAGGGTGTGCCTCAACCCTTAGCACACCCTTCTCCTCCCTCTGGCTGGAATACAGACATGCCCTTAATCCCAAAGAGTGAAGGTAAAATTAGTTTGTAGAAGGAAGTGTCTATGCTTGAAAGTGATGTCTAACTGAGTGGCAGACAAAGTGATGAATCAGAGAAAGATTTGACAGAATAGGATACGCCCAGCTCTCATGAGAGAGAGGAAAGAGATGCTACTTAGGAAGAGACAGACAGTAGAGGAGGAAGAGAATACAGAAGAGGAATGCAGTAGAGCTCATGAGAGCGGTGTGCAGTAGGAGAGTGGAGCAGCACAGAGGGAGAAGGAGGGAGTGTCACTCGGAGAGTTTCAACGGAGACAGATAGAAGAGAGAACAAGCTAGACACAGGTGAAGACAGAACAAGCAAGCGACGGAGCCAGAAGACTAGAAAAGATTGCCAGGGTTAGATTGAGGCCAAGCAGAGCAATTCAGAGGCCGAGAGAAAAGCCAGACTGAATCCGTCAGCTGGGAGAGGAGTCTGAACCAGAACGGCTGAGTTGAACTAGCCAGAGAGAAGTCAGAAAGAACTAGGAAGGGTTTACCCAACAGTAAATCTCAGAGGTTGGAAACATTCTAGGCCTAGATAAAAATTATGCAGAGGCTAGAAGCTTCCAGGAGTAGGCCTAGGTTAGCAAATGAAAGAAGAAAGGCTCAGAGGCAACAATTACAGGAGAATAAAAATTACTTTTACAATGGTGTATGTGTTAGATTATTCCTTTTTATATTAAATATTCCATTATTCAAGGAGAAGCCCATCATAGCTTTCTCATTACTGTGATGAGAAAATGCCCGGTTTAAGGGGTGATACTCATTTTGGCTCACAATTTCATAGGATTTCAGTGCATCGGCCCCTGTGACTGGGTCCTGCCAGCCAGCCCCACATAATCAAGGCTCCACAATGCCACTACAGGAGACTAAGCATTCGGAACACCAGCTTTGGGAAGTCATTGCAAATTCAAACCTTACCAAAGAAGAGCCAAGTTAAAATACTGCAGGAAAGCATTACATGTGCGGATTTAGTGTAAACAGAAGGTAGTTGACAGCATCGTTGGTAAGATCCCCTTTGGGTGAGTCCCCAGAAACTTCCTCCAAACATTACGTGATTTGGAGATGAGAAAGATGAAGGCTACCTACTTTATTTTATTTTATTTTATTTTCCTTCTGGCTAAACTCCTCTTGAGAGGAGAAGGCTGCCTTTCTATGGTAATTGGGAGAAGGCTGCCTTTCTATGGTAATTGGGGAATATGCTTCCAAAATCAGTCTGCATATTGTCACAGGAGTCTGCCTCATTAATTGAGAAAATGCATTGGCCAATGATGGCTGGGAACAGACCTCTGAGTTCAGTCTTGATGCTCCTCCCTGTGCCTCAGCTCAGGATGAGCACCTCTTCCTCTCCACTCTGGGTTGCCAAGAGACTCTCTTGAATGACAAAAGAAACAAAAGAGATGTACAGTAAATAACATCACACCAGGGCACAAAAGTGCTTTCTGCTACATCTCCCTTTTAAGGGACTTCCAGGGGCTGGGACGTGGCACAGAGGGCAAAACCCTTGCTACACAGGCATAGGGACCTGAGTTCAGATGTGAGCTTCCATGCAAAAAGCTGGCATGGTGTCACATGCCTGTAACCTTAGCCAGGAGTGGGGACAGGCAGATAATATGAGGTCCCTGGAATGAGATGGCCATCTCTGACTTCCATTAGAGACTCTTCCTCAAACACTAATGGGGACTTGATTAAGGAAAATATCTCAATGCTGGCATCTGACTTCCAAACATGCCCACAGGGGCAAGCACACCTGCTCACCCAAAGAAATGGGCCAATGGATGAATTTTAATGAATGAATGAGGAATTCCTCGGAGTTCTGTTATGAAAGCAACAGTTTTAAAATTAGAGTTATTACTCACTTCCTGCTTTTCTGACCTATTTTCTGGGGCTTATGCATGTCTTTACACAGATCAGTTTCTTGAAGTAGAGTCTTTGGTTTACTGTGCTCACAGAAGCACAGGAGATCTAAATTGAGAAATCCCTACTACTAAGCCCTCTCTTTTCCAATGGGTTGGAGTTCCTAAAGCTAGTTACATGCTATCTGCTTACTAAATGTTAGACCACACATATTGTTACCGGATCTTGAAATCCTGGGGAAGAGATCCTGAGGCACAATTACTGTTGGTTGTGGACAGTGTAGATGTTGAAAAGCATGGGGAAAAAATGACAACATGATTGGTCTTGTCACTTGCATCAGCCAATGGGACATCAGGAAGCACAATTCCATGAAAGCTATAACGGGACTTGTCATTTCTTGGAAGGGGAATCCCTGTATACCAGCTATCCCCTAACCTGGGCTTCCAGAGGGACATCTTTCAAGATCCATAATCAAGCCATATCAAACATAAGGGGAGAATATTTCTCTGATGGAATGAAAGGCTGAGCACAGAGCTGTCCTAAAGGACAAGCTAATTTTCATAAAGTTCATGGGTAATGACTGTGTGTGTGTGTGTGTGTGTGTGTGTGTGTGTGTGTGTGCAGACATGCTTGTGCTGTAGCATGTATGTGAAGGTCAGAGGACAATTTCTTGGGACCTAGTCCTCTGTGGGTCTGCATTCCTGCCTTGCCACTGGGATACCAGAGTGTAGCAGGCCGGCGCTCAGAGAAGGCAGAGCGCAGTCAGTGCAATGTAGGAATACATGCCTGCATAGCCACCGGGATGTCAGAATGTGGCAGGTTGACTGCTCAGGGACAGGATGCAATCCAAGGATCCCTAGCCCAGCCAGAATGACAGTTCTGCGGAGCTCTGGCCTGGCCTGGATGGCCTAAATGTTGCGGATCTTGTAGGGAAAGCCAAGGAGTAAGTAAGTGGTTACAGACAGCTAGGAGCCATTGCAGGAGCCACTAGGTAAGTGGGGGTATGTGTCTGCAATCAAAGCCAGAGAAAACTCTTCCCTAGTGTGTTACAGGTCGATAAGACAGTCACCCTCAGACAATTCTTAGTGAAATAACTCGTGCACTTTATTCCTTGTGGACATCAACCTTATAAGTACTTTGGAGGTAGGGCGGGATCCAGAGGTAGATGCTTCTCATTGGCTCAGTCTGAGATGTTAGGGATGCTTTATTTGCATGGGGAAGGACTTCAAGTGTTGCCCTTACATGGCTGATTGTGATGGTCCTCCTAGTGGGGTGTCATGTTCACGTGTTCCAGGACAGGTAGAGTCTGGCAGGGAGCTGATTCTAATGTCTACCATTCTCAGTTATGAGATTTATCAGGGTTTTGAACCTGTAGCAACTTTACCAGGTCTTCTGTCTTATGGCACAGTCCACCTGTCCCACAGTCCTGCCTGCCCCACAGTCTTCCCCTTCCATCTTGTTGAATCAGAGCCTTTCCTGCTATTTCAGCTGCCAAGATTCCCACTTTTGGGTAGCTGGCCTCACAGATTGCAGGGTGACTCTCCCATGTTGACATAGGAGTATTGGGATTACAGATGTGAACCACTGTGTCTGACTTTTTAACATGAGCTCCATGGATAAACAGGTTGGCAGGCTTCGGCAACAAATGTGCTCACTTGCTATGTAGCCCCTGTATTAGGGTTACTTCTGTATTTTTCAGGATTTCTATTGCTGTAAGAAAACACCAGAGGCAAGGCATCTTAGAGAAGAAAGGATTTATTTTGGCCTTGAAATTCCAGAGAGTTGCTAATGCATGATGGGGAAACAGAGGTAGCTGGCAGCAGGCAACTGGAACAGCAGCTCACATCTTTAGCCTCAACCAGGAGCTGAAGAAGAGCATCATGGTGACAGTATCCCAGGGAGCAAAGCAGCTCACCTCATAGTGACCTGAACATGGAAAAGGGGAAAAGAAAAAACAGCACAAGCAAGGAGTACGGGGAACGCCAACTTCCGTGTCATAGCTCCATCTTCCTGTAATCCACTGAAGTATGAATTTATCATACTTGGTCCACACCTTGACCAGTTACCTCTCAATAGTGCTAAGGATTGGAGATCAGGACCTCTGTACACCCTCTGTGAGGGGATGTTAATATGCAGCGGGAAGGGGGTTGCTTCCTAAACTTGCCTTTCAACACTTACTGTTACTTAAGTAATACTTATTGTTACTTTGTAATACACCTTCATTCCTAGACCCTTCCAAATAACTAACCTATGGCTACATTTCCCAGACACTCAATCCTTGCTTCTTTCTGTATTTTTGTTGTGGTTGGTTGGTTGGTTGGTTGGTTGGTTGGTTAGTTGGTTGGTTGGTTGGTTTTCAAGACTGGATGTCACTATGTAGCTCTGCCTGTTCTGGAACTGATTACGTAGACCAGGCTAGACTCAATCTCACAGAGATCCACCAGCCTCTGCGTGTCAGGTGCTATGATTAAAGGCATGAGACAGTATACCCGGCAATCTAATGTTTCTAGAGAGGAGTTTCAATATTTACTAAAGAATCATTGTAGATTTCCAAGTAGGATCATATTAAGCATATCCAGCAACATTTAGGAACAACAGGCATATAGAAACTAACACTAATATAGAAGGTGCAAGAACATAATGCTCTCTCTGCCTTCTGACATTTGTTATACATTTTAAAGGGTTCACACTTTTTTCACAGGAATGTAACAAGTGTTACTATTTCCTATGTTATACCTGTTGAAGACTTGAAGAGAATTTTTTTCTTTGTTACACCTTTTACCAGGCTATTTGGGGAAACTTTTCATGTATTTTAGACAGTTCTACATCCTCTTGAATCTTTTTTTTCTACCCGCATTGACTAGATTTTACATCTATTGAATATTATAATTCAGAAGAGTGGCATTTTTACTCATCTCTCTAGTTATTATGATTCTCATTTTGGCTTCCCTGCTGTTTTCCCATGAGTACCTGGGCACATGAAAGATATTGATTTTTATTTCCCACCTTTCCTTTGATTGTGGTTTTAGTAGAATCATCTCTAGCCCCTCATCATGAAGTATAACACTGCCTGCTGACTTGTCAATATCTTTAGAAGGTTAATCAATTCCCTTCTTTTCTCAGTTTATTAATTATTTAATGTGTTATTGGCATTGCATTTAAGCCACTGTCTTTACTATTAGCTCCTAGGACAAGTGAGTTCTGAAAAATGTATCTATTGTTATTGTACACTGTTATTAGGTTTTTAAAATGAGTTTAGTAAAAGTGTTATAAAGAACTTACAAATAAAAAGCATCCCAGAGAAAAACTAACCAGACTCAAAGCCTGCCTATCTTAGTAAGCTTCTGTCTGTCAGAACAGGTATTCAGTAGCTGGGAGCGTCACGATGGAGCTATACTTTCACTAGCAAATATATTTTTATGCATTTACTCACCACTGAAAAATTCAAGACAGTTAAAACTAGAGAAACAAATTAGCTCTAGCTTGTGTCCATTCCATGCACCAGCTGTTATTAATTTATCCAAGAGCACTATATTTGTGTATTTCTGAGTTGTAGGGATAACTGGCATGCTGTTAATATTCAGCCAAGCATGTGGTACACACCTTTCATCTCAGCACACGGGGAGGCAGAGGCAGGTGAATATCTGTGAGTTCGAGGTAGACCTGATCTATATAAAGAGTTCCAGGTCAGCCAGGGATACATGGTAAGACCATGTCTCAAAAAAAGAAGAAGAAGAAGAAGAAGAAGAAGAAGAAGAAGAAGAAGAAGAAGAAGAAGAAGAAGAAGAAGAAGAAGAAGA
>NC_034599.1:109468155-109489138 GCF_900095145.1 Mus pahari | reverse complement strand
GAGAGAGAGAGAGAGAGAGAGAGAGAGAGAGAGAGAGAGAGAGAGAGAGAGAGAGAGAGAGAGATCTGGATCAGTGGCTCACATACAATGGTATTGAATACCAGAGGAGGGAGCCACCATCTTCTGCTGACCCAGGCTCTTACTTAAGGGCTCACATAAGACAGGTGAACGATAGGATCACATTTGGGTTTAGAAGAGCAACTAGTACCCTGTGCCAAGGATATTGAGATAGATGCAAACCTGACACCAAGAAGGGGACTCTGCTGCTCACTTGAGAAAGAACAGAAAGGAAGGCGGTGAAGAAGCAAGCATGGAGGAGGAAGAGGAAGAAAAGAAGAAGAAGGAGAGAAGGGAAAAGGGAAGGGAGTGGGTGGGGAAGTCATTGTGAAGCTGTTAACAATGGGTGGGCTCTGAGGACTCCCTGGAAGAAGGAGGAAGGCTTGCTCACAGTGCAGGGTGATCCTGCCTTTCTGGGCTGCAGGACATCCTGTGGGGTGGACTTTCCCTCACCTAAGAAATGATGGAAAAGGAAGGAGTTGCAGAAAGGTGCTGAAAGTTTCCGCACATCCATCAAGACATTCAATGTCAAATAAAAGGTACAGGAATCAAACCCTCAGACATGTATGCTCTAACTCACCTGTTTCAAAAGCACTACCTAATATGTCAAGTTTATGGTCCTGCTTTACTTGGGGCTCAACTCCCGATATTTTCATTCATGATTCTAAAAGACCAAATAACCCCAGAGGCTGTCTATTAATCCGATTTCCAGAGGCCTGTCTGATCCCCAGGAGATGCTGATAATCTGGACATTCCAGACCTTAACTGCTGGAAATATCAACGCAAGCAGTTGAAGGCTTCACAGATAACTCAGAGCACCTGTTTCATTTTGGCTTTGGCTAGAACCCCACATCTGTTATTGTTCCCCTCCCAAGCACACATCCCTCCAACTATAGGAAGCCTTCAGTAATAATGTCTGTGCTGCTCTCTTTCAAAGGACAAAGGATTATATCTAAGAGTGCCCTTGTCATTGCATTGCCTGCTAACAGCAGAAATTCTGCTCTGCCATTTGTATTTGTTTGTTTTGCCATGCATGTGTGTGTTGGTGTGTCACCTGTGTTTGAGAAAGGCTCACTGAAGCCAGAAGGGACCAGTTCTCTTCTACCTCTCCTCTCATTCTTCCTACGGAGTGAACCAGTGTGCATTGGCTAGTTTTATGCCAACTTGACATGAGCTCAAGTTATCTGAAAGGAGGGAACCTCAACTAGGAAAATGTCTCTATAGGATCTAGCCGCAGGGCATTTTCTTAATTAGTGATTGATGGGGGAGGGCCCAGCCCTTTGTGGGTGGTGCCATCCCTGGGCTGGTGGTGCTGGTGTTAGAAGAAAGCAGGCTGAGCAAGCCAGTAAGCAGCAGCCCTCTTTGATCTCTGCACCGGCTCCTGCCTCCGGGTTCCTGCTCAGTTTGAGCTGGAGCCCTGACTTCCCTCAGTGATAGCTGTTATCTGGAAACGAAAGTCAAGTAAATCCTTTTCTCCCCAACTTACATTGATTGGGTCATGGTGTTTCATCATAGCAGTAATAACCCTTAATTAGGACAGAAGTTGGTAGCAGGATAGTGGCATGTTGTTAAGGCACAACTGACCATGTTGATTTGGGGAGGATTGTGGAAGGACTTGGGAACTTTGGGTGACAAAAGTCATTGAGCATTGAGAGCCTGGCAATCTCTTCTGTCTGACCTGAGACCTTGGAAGATAAGAAAGTTGAGAGCAATACTGACAGTGGAGGCCTGGCTTGGCAAGTTCCACAGGGGAGTTGGAGCTTTGCTTAAAGACTCCATTGGGCCTGTCTGCTGTTTTGAGTTGAGATCTGTGGGTCTGGCTTGCTGGGACTGAGGTATCAGCTGTGGCTAACAAGAGACTAGAACCACATAGCTGGCACAATGCACTTTGGTCAGCTGAGGCTGAAGAATCGGCTGTGATTAAAAGATCAGAGTCACTGAGGTAAAGCCTTCTGGGAAGTGTTTGCTCTGAGTCAGAACATGCAAGCTGTGTTCTGGAAGTGGCCAAGGTCATATCTCCTGCTGGCAGCCAACCTCAATAGTGTGAGGTCACCCGGGTGGTTCTGGATTCGAAGGCATGAAGGAGGCAAGGAGAGCAGCTGAGGCTGGGCACTGTTACAGGGCTGGAGTCCTGAAGAGAGCCCCCCAGAGGCTGTTGGTGGAAGTACAGCCCAACTGCAGCAGAAGATCCCTGAAAAGCAGAAGCAATGGAGAGAAGCCAGCAGGAGCCTAGAAGACAAGCTGTGTGTGCTGCAGAGGGCAGAGCTGGAGAAGGAACCCGAGCCCCTTGGAGGAGCCCAGAAGATGGTGAGTGAATCCCAGATATTGGGGATTGAGTTGTTTAGAGTTTGGGTTTGCTTGGTTCAGACTGTGACTGTGCCCGCGTTCTTTCTTCTTGGAGTACGATAATATTTAACTTAATTTTGATTTTGACAGGATCCCACAGGTAAGAAACTTTGAATTTTAAAAGGCTGCATTTGAAAGAGATTGAGTTTTTTAAAATGTTTTAATTTTAAAGACTGTGGGGCTTTTCTAATTTGGAATATATATATATATATATATATATATATATATACATATACATATACATATAGTATATATGTATGTATATATATACATATATATTATACACACACACACACACATATATATATATATATATATATATATATATATATATATTCTTTTTTATTCTTCAATACATCCTGACTGCAGCCACTCCTCCACTACTCCCAAAACCCTACCCCCTCCACTGCCCCTCTGTTTCCCTTTAGAAAAGAGCAGGCCTCCCGGGCATATCAACTGAACATGGCTTAATAAGATGCAATACGACTAGGCACAAACCCTCATACCAGGGCTGGGCAAGGCAACCCAGTTGAAAGAAAAGAGTCACATGAGCACGAATGTTAATACTAATGTAGGGTTTTGTGAAGAACAAGAAAGGGCAGGTTATGGCTTAACAATAATATGTCAAGTTGAGAAGGGTTCAGTCATGCAGGCTAGTCTTATGTCAACATAACACAAGCTAGAATCACTGGAAAGGAGGGAGCTTCAATTGAAATAATGCCTCCGTAAGATCCTGCTGTAGGGTGTTTCCTTATTTAGTGATTGATGGGGAAGGGCCCCACCCACTGTGGGCGTGGTATTTCATCATAGCAACAGTAAGCCTAACTAGAACCCAGTGCTTCTCATCAAGGCTGAGTCTTCACGTTATAGAGGCAACAAATGCTTTCAAGCAAGGGAGACTCCTCAAAGCTGCCAACTAACTGAATGAATGAATGAATGAATGACCTTAGGGAAGTGGTGTTGAGTGGACCCTGTTGGTTTTTCTGGCACCCAAAGCAAGGACAGATTCCTAGGAGAATATGAGAGAACTCTTTTAAAAAAAAACAGAATAATGTCCTGCTCTCTCCATGCTGATAACAAAGGGCCTGAGGCTGGGTAATTTACACCCACTAGAACTTTATCTCTCATAGTTCTAGAGACTAAGAAGTCCAGGATCAAAGCTCTGGCAACTTTGGCATCTTGAGAGGGTCCCATCTTGGTCTGTAAGATGACAGCATGTGTTCTCAGAGGGGATGAAAGCCATATTTTCAAGGGTGGAAAGGCTAGAACAGGCAGAGCAGACCTCCCTGCTTCCTTCTGGTTGTTCTGTGAGGGGCTACCCCACTGATGACTACTGGGTGCCCAAGTGCCATTCATATCTATCTCATCTCAGTGATGCTGATGAGGGCTGGATGCTCTTGTGTCAATCATCTCTTTATGTTGTCACAGTGATAACCATTTTGTTATGGCTTTGGGGACATGTGCATCCTATAGTAGCTGTCCACATGATGAAGGAGTGGGCAGTGTATAGTGGGAGTAACCAGAAAAGACTAGAGAAAACAGATGAGAGGGTGGTTCTAAGAAAAACCACTCTGAAGAAAGATCCAGCCAGATCAAGTGTTGCCTAGCTATGAGCACCTGAACTGTTTTTAAAATCAATTCAATGCTATATGGGTTTCCTTGTAGAAAACCAACAGCATTATCCTTATCAAAGGCTCCTTCCACCGGATTACTGCACTATTACTGCTTCTGTGGGCACCGCTTTCCTCTGGGAGACTTTGAAGCATGTGACATGGGTGTGAACCCTGACATCCCTTCCCTTTGGTGATGTTACATACACTCTTGTGGTAGAGCATCAAAAATCTGGAGGCCTTAGTCTAAAGCCATACCCAGAGCTCTACCTAAGATGCTGAACATCTGTATAAGTCCTCAGCTGCATCAACCTGGAACAAATTCACTCGGAACTTAGAAACATACACCAAGTTGTATCAGCCATTTGCAATCTGTAAATCTGCCATTTACTCTGTGAAACTAAGTAAAAATCCATCTGATTTAGTGCTTTTAAATTGTGGGGATCTTTCAGTGTTTTACAATTCCCGATAGTCTTTTAAAATGTGTTTGCTTTTGGTTTTACTTATATGTGTCTGTGTATGTGCTCTTTGAGTGCAGATCCCATAGAGGCCAGAAGGGGGCGTTGGGTGCTCTCATTTGGAGTTACAGGCAGTTTGAGTCACCTGACTTCAGTGTTGTAAACCTAACTCTGTCCTCTGCCTGTGCAGCAAGTTCTCAAATGCTGAGCCATTTCTCCAGCCACTTCATAGCCTTTCACAGAGGCTTACAGTGGCCTACGGTTGCCTTGGGTACTTTTGCCTGTGTATTTGTTTCCTTCGAATTTTCTGACCCCTCCTGACTTTAAGATCATGTTCCTTTAAGTACAGGTGAGTGAGTTTTGTTTTAGTTTGTTTGTTTTTCTGTTTGCCTGTCTGCTCCTTTTACACTGCTGGAGTGTGAAGTAAGCTGTGGAGTTCATTTTAAATCTTCTGTGTTTTTAAATATACTTACTAACCAGTTTTCCTCACATAGATCTCCGAGTAAAAGGATGTATGTTAATAATTGTATGGCCATGTGAGCCATGAATGTGGTCATTAGAAACTTGAGAACTGACAAGGCCATTTTGACACCAAGTCCATGGGAAGAATTCTCCAGCCCATATTTTTGAGATAGAAGGTTCCTAGCATCTTTTGTTCCTAGCATCTTGTTGTTGCTGTTGCTGTCTTTTTATTCTTTTTATTCATTTATTTTGATAAAAGGGACAGTCACTGGCCTGAAGTGATGGCTCGGCCCTTAACATCGCTGGCTTCCTTTGCAGAGGACCTGGGTTCTATTCCCGGCACTCCCATGGTTGCTCACAACCATCTGTGACTCCAGTCATAGAGGATCGGATGCTCTCTTCTGGCTTGCATGGCCACTGCACTTAAATGTTGCATGAACACACATGCAGGCAAAACACTCAGGCATAAAAATATTTTTTAAGGGGCCAGTGAAGGCTTTATCTCTGAGCATCATAGAATCAAAACCTTATAGCTACTGTCGAAAACAGTCTGTATTAGTTCTTTTCTTGTTGATCTGACAAACATCATTTAAAAGCCCACTGAAGGAACGGAGAGCTTACCTTGGTACCTAGCAAGGAGGTGTGGTCCGTTGTGGTGGGTAGGCATGACTATAAAGAGATGCTTCACTTGTAACAGGAATGTGAGCATCTGGCCACAGTATCCCTGCAGTCAGAGGGCAGGAAGAGGTGAATGCAATTCCTCAACTCAGCATTTCTCTTTTATTAGCTTGGGGCACTTGTCTATGGGGTGGTGCCACTTACATTGAAGGTAGGTCTTTCCTTCTCAGTTAACCCCTTCTGGGAACTCTATCACAGATGTATCCAGAGGTGTCTCCCAGGTGACTCCAAACAAATGAAGTTGAAAATGAAGATGGACCCTCACAATCTCCAAATGGAAAATGAGGACACATTGATGGCCAAAGTCAAATGTTGCTCTCTAGTCCTGTCTGTCAGGAATTATGTCTCCTGACTCCATTACACAAAACCCAGGAATACACCCAAAGAAACACTGGTAGCCATCCCAGGAAAGGGAATGTGAGGCAAGAGGCTAAGGAATTAAAGGCATTCCTCCAAGGATGTCTTTGTTTTTCAAAATGTTTCAAAATGATTTGCAACAGACACTCACAAGCCAAGGTTTGGAAGTAGAGAACAAACCAGCTACCACTGGTCTACAGCCCACTAGATGCCTCTTGGTATTCTGAAAGATGATGCTATTTCATATCCAGAAAATATCCCACATTAAGCAATGATTTCCGTTCTTCTACAGTTCATTTCCAGGCTCACAACTCCAGCTTCATCTCCCACATAGGCAGTATTCTCCCTATGGCTATACCACACAGCCTGGGGTGACATGAAGAGGCATCTAGAAGTGAAGGTTCATGCACAGTCTCAGGCAGCTCTGACATCACAAGGTGGAGAGGAATAGCCATTTTTGAAGGGACTTAAAGGTCCCTACTTCCCAGATAAGGCTTTCTGGAATGAAGGATGAGGAGGATAGTGATTTTGTGCCAATTTTAATATTTGTTTAGGTTGAAGGTATAGTTGCAGGTGTCAAGAAGGTAGAAAGGAAGAAAACTATAGACCTTTGATGACCATATTTACTTTTCTCTTTGCCTCATTTTATTCTGCCTTGGAGATGAAAAAAAAATTTTTTTTACTCCTAGCCAGAGGACACATACGGATTATATAATATTGCCAGTTTTCACTAAGTTGTATAGATTTTGCTAACTTATAGTTTGATAAAATTATATACAGCCAAGAATTAAACACACACACACACACACACACATTCTAAATATTTTTCTCTTTTTAGCTATGTGTGTATGAACACTTAAGTGTTGATACCTGTGGAGACCAGAAGAGGGCACTAGGTCCCCTGGATCTGTAGTTACAGGCAATTGTGAGCTGCCCAATGTGGTTGCTGGGAACAGAACTCGAGTGCTCTGGAAGGACAACTACTATTCTTAGACATATCTCTAGCTCTAAGAGTTATATTTTTAGTTTCCTACAATGCTTTCAATGGCACTAACCTTCAGTTCAATATGCTCCTATACAACTATGTACTTACTGGAGTAGCATAACAAGAAATTAGAAATGGTTCCCTCCTTGTCAGGTATTTCCATCTATGGGCTGTGTGCACAAAGGTCCATGGAGCGTTTCGTGTGTGTGTGTGTGTGTGTGTGTGTGTGTGTGTGTGTGTGTGTGTTGTAAATGAATGTTCCTGCTTTTCCACCCAAGGGGTTTGAACCCAGAATAACAGTGCCCACACAACCTCCTACTGTAGAAAAAGATCCTAGACTATGTCAGATAGGGGAGAGAGAAGCAAGGCAGGACGTGAGAAGTTGGCTGTTTCTATCCATGCTAGAATACACACTCTATAACCAAGCAGCTTTACTCTTGTTCTTGAAAAAGTAATGAAAGTGCATGCCTATATGAGGAATACTACACACGTTCATAGACGCTCAGCCCTAACATCCCCCAAGGAGAAAACTCCAACGTCCAACATGCACATGACTACATAGATGCTGGAGTACCCACCCCACTAATAGTGGACCACTATTATGCAATAAAAAGACAAAACATGTTTGAAGACAAATGCAGCAGAAGAAGATGGTACCCAGAAACATTATGTTAAATTATAATTAAATAAGCATGGTGGATCCCAGGTTGGACTCCCGACCTCTAGAATGGTAAGGTGCTAAGTGTGTGTGTTCAGCCGTAAAGCTTGTATTATTTTCTTCTGGTGAACTGGAAATAGCTTTAGATTCTGTGATGCTTCCTCTGTGCACAGAGCAGAAGAGTTTTATTTGAAAAAGAAAATGAAAAACCTGTTTTAGTGTTTAATTTCTAAAATGTGGAGCAAGTCATATGTATTTGTTGCACATCCCGTAAATTGAAAATGACTCCCTAAACACTCTGTTAAATGGACTTTGTGGTCATCTTTCCCTATATCAAAGGCTCTTCTCTCCCCTCCCTCTCTGTGCTGTGTCTCATATCAGAGTTATCATTATACATTGCTCTGTGGTTTTATTTTATTTCAGTTTTTTTTGTTTGACAGAGAGTCCTTTCATATTTGACCTAGACTTCATATCAATTGCTTGATTGCTTGGCTACGTTATCCCTTAGCTCTTTTTCTTCTGTATAAAATTGTTTGGTATATTAATATAACTGTGTATATTCAAATGTGAGTTATGAACATTCCAATGCTCACATGTCACTGAAACACCCCACTGCCTCAGCATTTCTGTCATTTCATAATGACTCTATTGGCTCTGTCTCCCATCCATTTTTTTTTATCAATTTACCACTAAATGTGTTGATTCTGTTACTATCATGAGATTCCCATCCCCATTCTAACTTCCAATTATTTGTTACAAATTTTGTTTAACTATTTATATTATATCAGACAAACTTACCCAATCTCTTGGTGATTTTACTGTAATTAGTTTACTGAAGTAGTTTTAGGACTTTAGGCCTGTCTTCAGCAGAATGGGACAACTATTTTATACTCACAGTGTGAATGTTTAGCTATTTAAGTCAAATCATCTTTGGTTTTACCACCAATTATCTGATATTTGTGGATGTATAATATATTTGTTTGGCATTTGTCTTGATTTAATTAATTTGGGTGTTTTTGTATTTGCTTAACTAGTGTTTAGAAAGTATAAATGATTTTCTTCCTTTCTTGCCTTTCGTTTTTGTTCTTTTAAAAATTTGATTTTCTTGTAAGTATTTTATCCTATGAATCCTCTTTTAGCTTATTAATTTCTACACTTATGTTTATTAGTTACTTTTATTTTTTAATCTTTACATGTTGTGGTAGGGTTGTATTTGTATGTGTAGTATGCAATATGTGGTGTTGTAGAGGAATTTTCATCCAGCAACATGGCTGCTTTGGCAAGGGATCACATCCAAAGACCTTTCTAGGTCTACATGATCTGGCTGCAATGCAGACATACTCTTAATACACACTGTTAATCCCAAATAATGAAAGCAAGGTTAGTATGTAGAAGGAAGCATCCATGTTTGAAAGTGACATCTAAATGAGGGACAGACAAAGTGATGAATCAGAGAATGATTTGACAGACTGAGTTAGAGATAGGGCATGCCCAACTCTCATGAGAACAGCACAAGAAACAAAGTCTACTTAAAATGAGCCAAATGAGGTGAACCAGCCATCCAGAGTTCAGAAAGAACTAGAAAGGGTGAGCTTATCCAGCAGTAAGTATTCAAGATGACGGCTATAACTGTGAATGAAAGTTACCTTTATAGGTATGTGTGTGCAGTGCATGCATGTGAGTGCGAGGGTGTTCAAGCCTGTGCGTGTGCATGCAGAGGCCAGAAGAGGATGCTAGTGACCTCCCCCTACCACTTTCTTTTTGTTTTTATGAACCAGGATCTCTTACTGAATGGGAAGATGAAAGTTCAAGTAGAATGGAGGCTCAAGAACTTCCAGGATCCACCTATTCTGCTCCTCAAAGCTGGAATTATGAGCATATGCCACTATACCTGCCTGTCACATGGGTGCCAGGGATTTGAACTTGGGTCCTTATGCTTTCATAACAAGCATGGAGCTATCTCCCTAACTCCTTGGAATTGTTTTTGTACCACAGTGATGAAACACTTCACAAAGATGATGTAAGGAAGCAAGGATCAGTTTAAGATGCTCATTCTTACCACTGACTCTATGTTTCTGGGTCCATAGTGGGGCAGAGCATCATGGGAAGAGAAAAACACAGTATAGGCTACTCACTTTTTGGCCAGTAAGAAATAGAAAGGGAGACAGGAACAAGCTGTGCACAGGATACCTCCCCCAAATGCACCCCAGGGAACGAATTCGTTACTTCAGGGCAGCCAGCCCTGCTTCCTAAGGGTTCCAGAACCTTCCTAAGTAGCCATCAATTGTGGGCCAGGCATTGGAGGGGAATTTTTATATCCATAACACAACAGCATACCTATCAAAAACCCTGTATAGACTGTATTATACCTTTTGTGTTTCTAACCTTTGATAGTAAGTTATTTTAAAGTCATTTGTTACAATCTGAAGAGTGGCTCAGAGGCTAGGAGTGTGCACTGCTCTTGCAGAGAGCCTGAGGTCTGTTCCCAGAAGCCCCACAGCTGCCAGTAATCCAGCTCCAGGAGATCCAAGGGGAGGGCTTTGTCTGGCTTCCTCAGGAGCTGCAAACAACTTTGAAAAAAAATCTTGTATCAATTGGTGGAGTTGAGTGAAATTGGAAAAGTTCAGCAATTCTATATACCAAATATATGTACTCATGTGTATATTCTGTGTTTTTACAGAAATAACTTCTCAATGATTTTCATCTTTTGTATATGTGGGACACTAAAACTTGTTTGGATCTACACATATCTCTTTGTACAGTTGGTAATTCATGTAGTAGAAAAATTATTTTGCTCTATTTTATATGTTCCTGCGGTTTTTAATTAGGAATGGAGTATTCAAAATATATACAATTTGAGACATAAATGAAACCTTTCTCCTTCGACCGTCACCTTTACTAGTTTGTGGGGTTTGTTTGTTTGTGTGTTTATTTGTTTTTCTCCCCAAGGGCAGTCACAAGAGCATGCATACAAGGTAAAATGTGCCATTTCAGGCTGGAAAATGACTCCTGCCTGGTAAAATCAGACTTATTCTTGGGACACAAAGAGAACTGAGATAAGATTCCTCTTGTGATAAAGCCCTTCCTCTTGGTGTAAGGTAGCTAGGGAAGGTAGGCAAATGAGGACATGGAAGCCATTCAGAATGGGCACCTCCACGTTTCTTTGGCTTGTCCCTCCTTAAGATGTAAAACACCATATAAAAATAAGGGCTCAGGAATTTGTCAAAAGCCATTAAATGAAAAGTTACTTCCTTCTTTTCAAAAGGATTAAATTTGAGTTCTAACCCCAGATATTAAAATGTTACATATTACTGTCTTTCCCCTTAAACATTAATGCAGCTCGATCTGTCAGTCACATGGTCTAGAGACCACTCTCGGGAAAGCTGATTCATCTGAAGACATGCTAAGGAGATGGGAGGAATAATTCTCAATGAAATCACGAGAGGCCTGCCCTTGAGGCGACTGCTTGAAGATCTTCATTTCTCTTTCCACCTGGAATTCCCAACTTGTCTGCCCTGCTCTTTTTTTCTCTTGGACTCTAATGAAATGCTCCTCACATTTCCTGTTGAATTCATTTTCAACTTTTATTAATGGGACAGAGACTCATAAGAGATCCCCAATTGCCCTAACTTTGGCCCTACATGTGTGTCAGTGAAATGAGAACAAGGATGCCAGTGTGCAGCAGGATAAAGCTGAGGCTGTGGAAGAGACAGGAGAGATGTGGTGTCTTCAGGTATTAGTGCTCAGTGGCTTCCAGAAGGGGTAGGCATTCTGTGTATAACCACCAACGAGCGTTCCTGCTGTTGTGACCAAATACCCAATAAGAATCAGCTTAATGGAGGATTCATAGTTCAGAGGCTATGAACCACCATGGTGGGAAAATCATGGTTCTGTGGGGCAGAGAAGTAGGATGCCAGAGTTCAGACGGATTACTCATTTTCTTCCTTTTGTGTATTGTGTCTAAGACCCCACCCCATGGGATGGCGCCACCCACATCCAGAGTAGGTTGTCTGCTTTGTTAATTTTCTCACCTAAAACACCTCACCAATACTCCAATTAACCATCACAGTAACAATAGCGGAAGTTTCTAGAACTTTCATTGCAGAGTGAATGGACCACAAAGACTTGAAGCCATGCCCGAGGCTATCCCAGAATGAGAACTATAACATTGAGGTGAAAGTAATTCCAAAAGTTATTTGATTGGTTGGTTGGCTGGTTGACATTTTTTTCCTAAACAGGATCCAGTATATGATCCAGTTGACCTCAGACTCAGTGTGTAGCCCAAGCTGACCTTGAGCTGTCTTCCTTGCCTGTGAGTCCAGAGTGCACACAACCAGCTCCCGTTGTTTTTCATTCACTCACTCTCTCCACATGAGACACTCCTGAGAGTTCAGGTCTAAGAAAGAATGCCCATGTCACAGAGCTCTGATCATCTGTGTGCTTGCCCTCAAGAATGCTTTCCTCCCTGCCTAAGTGCAGACAAAAAGAGAGCCCTTCATTATTCAGTCTGGGTGTCAGAGTCCCTACTACTGTCAAAATGCCCTCTGCCAACTGCCAGAAAAGGTTTGCTTTCTTTCAGATTTTGTGTTCTCTCTAGAAATGTGGCAACGATCCTAACACAGTGCTGCGTTTTAATAGCCAATTTAGGCTGGCCATTAAAAAACAATGGCACACTATAAAACCACAGAAATGATGAGTTCCTTCTAAGTGCAGCTCCCAAGGAGACGGAATTCTGAAAGAGGGAAAGCTTGACTGGACCCGGGTGGGGGGAGGGTGTGGATCGTCTCATCTGATCACCTTAAAACTGTTTCTGCCTTTCATGCTGGTTTCTGTATCGTGAGTTATCACCTCAGGACCACTGAAGGGCACTTCCTCAAATGGGATCTCCTAGCCTGTGGTGAGATCTGCAGTGACCTCATAAACCTGTGGTACAGTGACATCATCAGCTTGCGGTGAGATGTGCAGTGACATCATCAGCCTGTGGTGAGATGTGTAGTGACATCATCAGCCTGCGTGAGATGTGCAGTGACATAAGTCTGTGGCACAGTGACATCATCAGCCTCACATTCCAGCTGTCTCAACTAGAAGGAACTAGAGAACTAACTCTATGGAGACTCTGAGTGCTATATGCCTCTAAACCAACCCCGCAAAAAACTCAGTGTGTGTGGTGTACATGTGTGTGTGTACTTTGTACTTGTGTATCTGAAGGCCAAAGGACAAACTCAGGTGTCATTACTGAGGTTTCTCTGTTTCTACCCTTTTCTTTTTTGAGACAGGATCTCTTACTGGCCTGGAAATAGGCTAGGCTGTCTGCAAACCCCAGGGGTCTGCCTGTTCCTGCCTCTCCGGCACTGGGCTTACAGATGCATGTCACCACAGCTGGTCTGTGGAGGCGGCTCCTGGAGTAATGCCAGGTTGACTTTACTGACAGAGCTCCACACTGCTTGCTTTCCTTTGGCTCTAGGCTTGGCCTGCCTGCACTTTCCAAGTTCATTTCCCCAGCCTTCCTCATGTGACTAATTCCCTGGGAGCCAAGAACACCAAATTCATCCTGAGGGTGGGTGAGCTTGAACATGTAGGCAGAGTTAGAGGGAGAATGTCAATCCGGCCCGGCAGTTCAGCTGGTCCACTGTTCAGCTTTCCTCACCAACTGCTGGCCGCAAGATACTCTTGAGTACCATAGGGCACATGGCTGTTCCAGAGCCAACCATGGATGAGAGGTGACTTTGAGAAGAGCCTGGCTGCACTTCCATGCTAGGGGCGTGTAAACAGAAGAGCCAGGCTTGGGTCTCCTGCTCTCTGCAGAGATTCACCATCTGTTGCCAAGGATGAGGCCTTTAGCATCCTCCAATTACAATGAAATGGAGATTATGGGAAAGCCCCAAAGGCAGTGGGCATCCCTGGCCTCCCAAGGCTCTTGCTCTCTGTCAGATACAACTAGAAACAGAACCTGGTGTACCTTGCTTATCCTGCAGGACCTGGTTTGTGGTCCTCAGGCACAAGGCTGACCACTTCCCTCCCTGCAATTAGGGACAGACACATCAAGGTACATCCTACAGTTAGGATGAGGTAAGGAACATCTTCCATTGTCGATCCCAACAGACAGAGACCTGCTTCTAGTGTGAGGATGAATAGTTCTTTTCTGTGTTTGCAATCATCTTCCCTGTTTTGTTTTGTTTTGTTTTTTTTAAGGGGAGTGGTCAATCCCCATGTGGCCAGACTTTAAGCATTAGAAGTGAGGACAGACAGGGGGTAGTGTTTGTGTGTATGTGTGTGTGTGTGTGTGTGTGTGTGTGTGTATGTGTGTGCTGAGTGAGACTTTGCCTCAAAAAACAAACAAGCTAAAAACAAAAAGCAAGCAAGCAAGCAAACAAACAAACAAAAAAATGACAAAAGACTGGGGCGAGGGGGGGGGGGCAGAAAGATTAGACCCTTCTGGGTAAAACCCTTTGTGACTCCTTCCTTTCCCAAGGTCATCAGGCTCCTGCAGGGCAGCTGGCTCTGCCACAGGGCTTAGTATTTCACCAATAAAGAAACAACTACCTTCTGACAACAGAATTCTAGAAAGCCAAATTCAGTTCTCTCAGCTAACATGGGTATGTCTTTTGGGTGTGTGCTCAGTTAGGCTATGCACTAAAGGACCTGCTGATATATTTTTTTCCCCTTTATGAGGGCTGTTGACATTCCTCATAGAATGGCAACTGGATCCAGGAGCAAACCTTCCCGGTGACTGAGAAATGTTCCCTAAGGGAAATGAGGACAAGGCTGCAGGCAGGCCTGAAGCTAAGACCACAGAGGAGCGCTGCTCACTGGCTTGCTCACCCTGATTTCTATACAACCCAGAACTTATTGCATAGGGGTGGCTACCCACAATGGCCCAGGCTCTCCCACATTAGTTATTAGAAAAAAAAAAAATCCCACAGACCGATGTCTGCAGGCCAATCAGATGGAGGGACTTTTCTCAACTGAGATTCCCTCTTTGTAGATCTCTCTCTCTCTAGCTTGTATGAAGTAGAAAAAAACTGACCAGCAAAAGAGGAACACATATTTTTGTGTTAACCTTGGAAATCACAGAATTTACTCTCTTGATTAAGGTTACAACAAACTTTTCTTGAAATTCAGGGGGAGATAATTTTCCAATGCAAGGGTGAGAACATATATGAAGCTAAATTGTAAGGAAGCCTGTAGGGGCTGGCAAGAAAAATTGGCGGATGGAGGAGCTGGCCAGAAAGCCTGAGGAACTGAGTTCAATATCCATAGCCCACATGGATAGATAAACCGACCCCTGTTGTCCTCTAACCTCCACACAATAAACTGTAGTGTGTGTAGTGTGCGCGCGCGCGCACTACACACACACACACACACACACACACACACACATAGGGATGGGGAAAGAGTAAATAGTAACTTTTATCTTTAAAGTAATTTTAAAGAAGGCATGTAGGTTGAAGTATCTTGGTGAACCATCTTTGGGAAATTCAATCTGCTGCCAGGAGATATTGATATCTGGTTTATGAATCTTTTCTCTAAAGTGTCTTTATTTTCCTTTCCCTGTGAGAAAATATCAGCCACTCCATCTGTTGGATTTTCCCACTAAGAATTCATCAGTTAGTGGCTGTAGGATATAGTGGTTTTTATTTACTTAATAGCTCATGGTGTTGCTTATAAATACCTTTATTCTTATCCCCCTTGCCCTTCTGAACATTGTGAAGCTCAATTTTCTCTTGTATGCAATGGGATAACATCCTATGTTAAGCAAAATAGACAAAGACCAGGCATACACATACAGTCAGTCCCACAGAGGTCATGAAAGCCTTAGGGCATTGGAGCAGGTTTGCCTGGATTCTTACTGAACCAAGCCATGAGGACACAGAGTGTAACATCCTGTGCCCTACTCACCCGTGGTGGGAACAGCATGATGTGCAACCCTGTTGAGAAGGAGATATAGTCCTTTAGGTGCTCGCAGCACACGGGATTCAAGGATCCAAAGTTCTCCAAGTTAGCTTATCAGATTGTTCTGATAATTAATGTAACATGCTTGGAAGGCCATTTGGCATCTGTCAATGTCCCTAGCACATTATCTGTTGTTGTTGCCTTACTGTTGGGTCTGTCCGAATCCCCTGAGAATCCTCCTTTCCACGCACACTCATGGTGCTAACAAGGAAATAGGCTATATAAGTACAAGCATATGGATGACAGTAGTATCATGACTGTGGGACTGTAGTAAGTAATGATTGCTAATGAACAACAGTTACTTGTCCCCATGGGTCTCTGAACTATGGTGGGATCAGTTAAGGGTGGACAGATCGCACCTGGGCTGGCTTAGCTTTATAGCAGATGTTTCTAAGCAACTTTCTAAAAGCAGCAATGGAGCTTTAAATATGCCTCACTCTGACAGCAGGGAAAACAGAACAAGCAGAAAGGTACAAGAACCCTTGAGACCTAGGCTCAAAAGACACTGGCCACTGACATATTCTCTTGACATGGTTTCACATATATATGAAACCCAGAGGAGAAAAGGTGTACTCTACCTGCTATGTTGCTAGTTTAAACTGTCAACTTGATATAATCTAGCAGCGCCCCCCTGGGAGGGAGGCCTAGTTGAGAAATTCCCCAAATCATACTAGATGGTAGGAGTATCTGTAGGGAGGGGGGCTGTCTTAATTATTAATTGACCCAGTCCATCTTGACTGTCTTTACTGTTAATAAACCCAGTCCATCATGAGTGACACCATTCCCTAGGCAGGGAGACCTGAATTGTATAAGGGCAAAGAGAGTACTAAGCACTGAGCAACCAAGCAAGGAGTCACACATTCATTCTCCCTGTTCTTGATTGTGACTGTGGAGGTTTAAGGACTTTCCTTAACTTTCTCACAGTAATGGACTCTCACCTGGATCTGTGAGCCAAGTAAATGGTTGCTTTTCTCAGTTACTTTTTTATCTGGGAGATTTTATCAAAAATGAAACTGTAGCACCTCCCGAGGTGGGAAGACTAGACACACAGTGGTATCCACTATCTTGTTCTTCTTCACATCTATGTATTCGTAAAGACACCATGTTTTTCCTCCTAAACTATATTTGAGCTACCCACCACTTTTATTGTCTTACTCTAAGCTCTTATTTCTAACCAGTGATATTTGTTGGTTCATTTCTTTCTGAGGGATAATTAATAAAAATTTAAGTATAACTGTAGGATTTGTTTATAAAGGGAGGATTTGAGGAGTCTAACTTCAAAGGATGACATATAGGACTCTGTTGTTTGAATGTGAAATGTCTCCTACAGGTTTGTGTGTTTCTAGTCCTTGGCTGGTGGTGCTGTTCCGGAGCAAGTGATTCCTATAGTGGGTATAGTGTTGGGGACAGTGATTCCTATAGTGGGTATAGTGTTGGAGGAAGTGATTCCTATAGTGGGTATAGTGTTGGAGGAAGTGATTTCTATAGTGGGTATAGTGTTGGGGGAAGTGATTCCTATAGTGGGTATAGTGTTGGGGGAAGTGATTCCTATAGTGGGTATAGTGTTGGGGGAAGTGNCTATAGTGGGTATAGTGTTGGGGGAAGTGATTCCTATAGTGGGTATAGTGTTGGGGGAAGTGATTCCTATAGTGGGTATAGTGTTGGGGGAAGTGATTCCTATAGTGGGTATAGTGTTGGGAGAGGTGGTTTCCTATAGTGGGTATAGAGTTGGGAGAGGAAGTGAGTCACTGCAGGCGGGCTTTGAGGTTTCATAGCCTAGTCCACGTTCCTGCCTACCCTCTGCTTCCTGACTGAAGAAGGAATACTGACACCGATAGCACACCATATCCCTCTTTACACCAAGAGTCACAATGACGCTTTTCTTCCACAGTTCGCTTTTGTCACAGCAACAAGAAATTCAAACAGGTCCTTCGTAGTTGGGTGCATGTGGACACGATCGACTGAACTGGGATGACGCCACTCTCTTCCTCTTTCTAGACACCTGAAAGGACAGATAAACCTCACTGGTCTCCATTTAAGAACCAGGCCTGATTTCAAAAAGAAGGCCGTAAGGCACCAACTCCAGGAAAAGACCCTAAGTCTCCGGAACTAGACCATAAGGCACCAGCTCCAGGAACAGACCCTAAGTCCAGAACAGAAACAAGATCATAAAACCCCCTACCAAGGAACAGCCTGAAGATAACCAGGAAAATGGGAAACTATCTCAGAATGGGCCATCTGTACTGGGCAGCCCTATCTCATCCGATGGTTCAAAGTTCATGACAGGAATGCAGACTAATGACCACCTGGGACCCCTAGCACCCACCAATGAGATTTTAGATTACCTAATCCTATAGAGTTGCCCCCGGTTCCCTATAAGAAGGCCTGTGTGCCTTTGTCTGGGGTCACTATTGTGGAGAATGATTGACCCCACATGCTAGTTGCTTCTGCAGAATAAATACTCTTTGTCTTTGCATACTGAGTCTGGGGTCTTCCTTCAGCGATTTTTGGACCCTTACATACCCTTTGTTCTGCTTTCCATCTTTTTATCACATTTTTGATGATTATATTTTTGTTAGATATTTTCTTTATTTACATTTCAAATTTTATCCCGTTTCCTCATTTCCCCTCCGAAAACCTCCCACCCCACCCCCTGCCCATTAACCTACCCATTCCACTTCTCTGTCCTGGCATTCCCCTCCACTGGGGCAGAGCCGTCACAAGACCAAGGGCCACTCCTCTCATTGTTCCTTTCCATTCTTAATCTCAAAATAACAGGCACCAATTTCTTTTTGAAAATATAAATAATGAGCAGTCCCCAAAACAAGGTCAATATGTGATAAACATTTTTAAAAATAACATAGATAATCAAATTCTGCAGGCAATATTTTCAGACTGGGAAATGTTTTAAGTCCATTCATGTTATTTGAAATCGCATAGAAAAGCATATCTTCCATAAACTCTATAAACTCGGAGTGCATGCATTTCAAACGCACAAGGCACAAAGCAAACGTGGCCTCTTTAGGCTGGACCTGGATTTACAAGTGGAGCCAGAGATCAAGTTGATTACCAAAAATCCTGCTGGTCTCAGTACTTGCTGGGATACTGCAAGGGTGACTCTCCTGGGTCTGCTAATTCCATCTGATGTCGAATTCCCTTGTGTGTATTTTTGGCTCAGGGGTTAGCAACTTGCAGTCTGCAGATGAGTGTAATCCATTACCTATTTACTAATGCTGCTGCATGGGAAGACAGCCTCATCTGCTCAGTGACTGACTGGCTGCAGCTACCGTTGCACAGTATCATGTGACTGAAAGATCACATCTCCAACCACAGCCACAAAGCAGAGGAAGCTAACTGAAGTGGAGTGAGACGATAAATCTCAAAACTTTTCTTCAGTCATGAAGTTCCTCCGCAAAGACTCTACCTCCTAACAGTTCCATAAGCTTACCAAACTACACTATCAACTGGGGACCATGTGTTCAAATACGTGAGCCAGTGGGAGACTTATCTTGTTCAAACCAACACAAAAATATCTCTTATTTTCCCTTGGTACAGTCCTAGGTTTGCTGTATAACACCTAGTGAAGGCCACCTCTCAGATGTCCAGTGGCAATGTACACATTTTATTGTAATTGGCTCCAAGATATTGTATAGGACATCTATTTATACAGAAATGTTCTTTACTGTTTACCAGACACCCACATTTACACACCATCTTACACCTTCATTTGTTCAGTGTGACAACCCTAAAACCTACCCAAAGATTCCTTCATTGACTCAACTCAGTTTGGGATAAAGCTTTCCTGTGTTGTTCTGACAGGTAACCAGCATCATAGAGGCAAAGCTAGCTAGCAAATTGCATATTGCTGTGGTAGCACAAGGAACTGGGCCCCAGGGCAGCTCAGAGGGTAAAGGCACTGTGATCAAGCCCAATGACCTGAGTTTGAACTCTTGAAACCTTCATGGTGGGAGTAAAACAACTGATTCATGCAAGTCCTCTTGACCTGTACACAAACACTATAGCATATAGAAAACCACCTACCTACACACATACACACGTACACACGCATGCATGCACACATGCACACATGTGCAAACACGCACACACGCACATGCACACACACACACAGTGCTATTTTAATCATAAAATGTTTATAAACATGAAATACAAAACATTAGTGTTTTCTGAGCTTTATCCCTAAAATTTCATTTCCATCTTGAAGCTGTCATATGGCAGTCACAACATTCTTAACTGGAAGGTTCTTGCTGTCCTTGACAATTAATTAGACCAGATTTGCATATTTATGATTTAAGTCACCATCACTGTAATGTTTGCTCTTTTCCTTAGAGACCATAAGCTCGAGCCATCTTTGTCTCAGAGACACTCATCCTCATTCGTGTCTCAAGGACCACTGAGTAGTTCAGCGCTGTCTTCCATCTGTAGTGAATTGGAACCTTTCTCCCAAAATGGTTCCAAATGGTTTGGCCCATGGTGGTTCTGGTTTGGAATTTTAAAGCTCTGCTAATGTCCCCACTGCCAAGTTTTAATTACTTCTAGTCAGGGCTCTTCCTCCTCTATGGAATCTGAGATTATTCAGAAGAGAAGCACCCGCTTGCTGCAAGGCTGAACCCCATCTGCCAGCTCCCAGGCTTTCTGGTCTCTCTCTCATATTTTCCTGCCATTGGTTAAAGACTGATTTCTTCTCAGCAGAAGAAAGACAAATTGCTTCATCATTAGTGTTAGATCCTGAAACCCTCTTCTTCATATACTTTTTTAAAAATGGGAGCAAGAATGGATAACTGCCAATGTTGATCAAGGTCAAATTTCCCTTGATCAAAGGAAGGGGAGAGGTTTCTAGAACATTTTGCTTCCGCGGAGGAAATACACTGGTTGACTCCATTGTAACAAAATAGAACATGGGATGGAGGGTCTAGGAGTCACCTGGGAGTTGGTAAAGTGCTTGCCAAGAAAATGTGAGGATCTGAGTTCGATTCCCAGGATAATATAAAAAGCCAGGCATGGAGACATGTGTTAGTGATATAGGAAGTAAATCATTACGGTTCTCTTTAGGTAGGAGGTGTGCTTAGAGCCCATTGGGGTCACAGATGAGGAGGAGCTGAGCCCCTCTCTTCCCCAGCTGATGGTTGCCACCTGCTTGTCTCAGAACTCTTTTAAGTTGCGAGTGGTCTGCTACTTAACTGTACCAGAAACAAAGGCAAGCTCAAACCCTCCCGAGGTCACTGAGTAAGGCTTTCTGTACTGAGCCTCCCGAGGTCACTGAGTAAGGCTTTCTGTACCGAGCCTCCCCTGGTCACTGAGTAAGGCTTTCTGTACCGAGCCTCCCCTGGTCACTGAGTAAGGCTTTCTGTACCGAGCCTCCCGTGGTCACTGAGTAAGGCTTTCTGTACCGAGCCTCCCG
>NC_034599.1:109418975-109468015 GCF_900095145.1 Mus pahari | reverse complement strand
GAGCCTCCCGAGGTCACTGAGTAAGGCTTTCTGTACTGAGCCTCCCGAGGTCACTGAGTAAGGCTTTCTGTACTGAGCCTCCCGAGGTCACTGAGTAAGGCTTTCTGTACTGAGCCTCCCCAGGTCACTGAGTAAGGCTTTCTGTACTGAGCCAATAGGAGGGGGCTGTTCTAGAAGAACCTGAAGACTGTCTCTGCAGCACCAGCCTATGGTGGGGACTTAAGGGGTGGGGTCAATTCTGATACTCAGGGACTTTACAAACTATTGTATAAAATCAAGTCAAACATTTTAAAATTTTCCCTACTCTGTGTCCCTTTCTGCAGAACGGTATAATTGAAAACCATGTTGCTTTCACCTCTTCCCTTCATGTATTACAGAATAAGGGTGCTGTTTGGAGCAGTAACCTCAGATCCAGGAAGGCAGACACAGGAAGACCTGGGGACTCATCATATGGATATGCACTCACTTGAATGTGTAGACACACACACACACACACACACACACACACACCACAAAGAATCACGAAGAATCGGAGACACACTCAACTGAAAAAAAGTCTTTTAGCATCCACCGTGGTATACAGCTGAAAGAAAACGTTAAATAATTCTAAGCAGGCAAGTAGAAAACAAAGTATGACGTAATGTGTAAATGATGTTAAAACTGTAGTTGCTGAAAGAAAACTAGAGGATGAAAGGTGGGCATGGTACGTAGTCACTGAGCCCCATTAGAACTCAGAGGGCTAAGAGCTCAGAGCCCCGGAAGACAGAGGACTAAGTTTTGGGAAGGTCTTGATGATCCTCGCTACAGGGACAAGTGAGATAAACCCAGCTCTTCAGCATCCTTACAAAGGATGCTATCATGGTCACTGCAATTGTTTTCTAAGACTTGAGACAGCTTCCTAAGTGCCCCAGCAACTGCCCGGCACACAGCAGAGCTGAGAATCAGAGCTGCTTCGTGGCCCTACACTTCTCTTCACTTTGGATTAGTTTCTCCTCAGTTGGAGGCTTCCTGCTGATGCTTGGCTTCCTTCATGCGGAAGGAAGCCACTGGCACTTAGAGGCACTGGCTGTCTGAAGAGGTGCAGAATGCCTGCTTGTGGACCAGACCTTGGCTGAGAGATGCTCAAATGTCAGTGTCTGCAGGTCTCTGCTCACAGCTCACAGTTGTAACAGAGCCCGTTCTTCTCTTCTGAGCTGTCTCCCCAGCCTGTGCGGACTCTCCTCTTCTATTTCTCTCATCCTTTCTACCTTCATTACATCCTTTTTACCCCCGCTCTAGTTTCCTACACATGTTCACTCCCACAGATGCACATGTGTAAAAACTAGAAGAGGACATGTGCATGAAAGAACATGCAGTATTTGTTTTCCTGAGTCTGGGTTAGTATAATAAATCCAAGATCCATCTATTTCCTTGAAGATCTTATTTCATTTTTAAGAGGTAAAATTTAATCCTCTTCCCCTCTCATAGGGCCTGGCTGACTGACAGGATTCTGACAAGCCTGGAGAAACTGACTTATGAACTTTAGAGGAACAGCTCCCTGTCTCTTTGAGACACACACTTTCGGAGTGCAAGGCCCTCCTGTAAAATGTCAGACCAGCTAGAAGCCGCCATGTTCATAAGGAGAGACCTCTTGAGATAGAAAGAGAGATGCCAAGCTCAGTCATTCTGTTATTCTTTTATTGACATCTTCCCGGCTCAGGTGGGGGAGAAAAGACTTCAAGGTGACGTCAGTGACTGCTACACTGTGGTGACAAACAGAGGAGACTTCCCTGAGTGACAGCATCTTGTCTGGGTCCAGTCAGCTCCTCGAACCATAAGCAACGACACCCACTGGTCACCCCCCGCTGCTGTCTATCACCAAGCTCCTGTGGGGGATGGTCGCAGAGACACAGTGTCAAACCACATCCTCTACTTGTAAATAATGGGGCTCTGTCTTGGGAGCAAGCACTCTCAGTGGTGTCTCCCTCCGTTAACTTTGCAATCTTGGAGGGCACAGTAAGAAATGGTGAGAATCACAATTTTCTTCTTTGAAAAATGTGGAAGATAGGCCAGGAGCAGAGCATCTATGTGAAACAAGAAAATCCAAGGGGAACGTCTAAAAGCTGTAAAACTCTACATTAAGTTGGGGGTTGTTATCAAACACCATGATGTGAGCCACTTCACAGGGCACTGAGTCATTTTCAAACCCCTACTCACAGCCACCCATGTTTACTGGGCTCACTTGAGGGGAAGGAAGGTTAGATCTGTATGTAATCAAATTATTCTCGTCATGTTTAATTCTGTTTAGTAACTTTAAAAAATATCTATGTATGTGAGCCAGCCTGCATTTGCATGCACGATGTATGATCAGGAAGTTGTAGAGATGAAAAGAGGGCGGGCACCGGGTCATCCAAACCTGTGGTTACAGGCAGCTGTGAGCTGCCATGTGGGTACTGGAAACTGATCCCAGGTCTGAAAGAGCAGTAAATGCTCTTAGCTGTTGAGCCACCTCTGTAGACCTGTAGTAAGCATTTCTAGCAATTACATTTGTGTGTAAAGTTGCTAGTGGCAAGCATCACATCTTTCTTATCGGTGTAGTGTAGGAGGGATGTGTCTGTCTGTCTGTCTGCCCATCTGTCTATCTGTCTGCCTGTCCATCTGTCTGCATACTGTCAGTGTGTCACACCCACAGAGGTCAGCAAACACACTTGGGTGCTGGACTTTAAGACTTCTGTCTCCTGTTCTCTGCTGTGAACCGCAGGCTAGTCGGCTCTTCTGCTTTCAGGGATCCGCCTGTCTCTCCCTAGCTTGCTATAGGAACACTGGCATCACAGGCAGGCATTGCTGCATCCAGCTTTACGTGAGTTTTTGGCAATCATAACTCATGTTATGTCTAAGTATGCTGCCCACTGAGCCATCTCCCCAGGCCTTTACCCTGTATCCTTAGTATGTTGTCACTTGTATCTCAGAGTGGGGTGACAGGGTACCGTGCCTACACTGTCAACCTGAGCCTGATACAGGTTAATAGTTGAGTTTTGATGTGTTTTCCAAGATATGCCAAGATTTATATTACCATTTACCAAGAATTCCATGCTCCCAGACTTGTCAGTCTCTGCAGGGTTTATATATTGTTTTGTTTTGATTTTGTTGTTTTTATTTATTTTATGTGTATGTCAAACACACACACACACACACACACACACACACACACACACACACACACACCCCTAGATTACCTGCAGAGGTCAGAAGATGGCATCAAATCCCTAGGAACTGGAGTTACAGGCTGTTATGAGCCCCCCAATATGCATCCTGGGAACCAGCCTCGAGTCCTGTGTAAAGGCAGTAAGTGGTCTATGTCCTTTCATACATTATTTTTTAGCTTATTTTAATTCTTTTCAGTAGCAAGAAAGGGTTTACAATAACTTTCTTATGATGATCTTACTGACAAAAGGACAGGAGTGTCAGTGTGGTGTGGCAGGTATGTGCCCAGGAAGCAAGAAGTGATATGAAACGATTTCATTCCATTTATTTTTATTTTGTGCTAGGGTTAGCCTCTCCCCCTGTCCTGCCTATTTCTCTCTCTCAGTTGCAGAGTAGCTTTCTGACTCCCCTCTGCATTCCCAACCTCCTTCCTGATAAGGTCACCATGTGCTCTGGTAACTTCACACTGGGCCATGAACAGTTGTAAAATGCCAACTCCTCTGGGGTGTCCCTGCTGGATGTAACTGAAGCAAAAGACATGAGGACATAGAAAACTGATGACGAGACTGGTGGAGCCTCCTTAGGAGTACGAGTTTCAATCTGCATGCTGATCAGACAGGTACATACTCACACCTTGATAAACATATATATACACACACTCACATACACCCAGACACACACACATAGTTGTTCATATGCAAAACACTCATATTCACATCTTCACACACCCTTACTGCCACTCACACTAAAAATTCACAATTGCATACTCACACCTATACCCAAGCACATACTCATATTCATGCATACTTACATACACTCATGTGGATGTTCACATGCCTAAATTCACAGACACTCACATTCATACACAGGTGTACACACAAATACTCAATAAGAATAGCATATATTCACACCAGGACACACACTAATATGCACCCGCATAATCACATTATATATTTACAGACTCAAAGTTCCTTACACTCAAAATCTGACAATCTCACACTGCCACACAAATGCAACCCCCATGTACTCACATGCAAATTTGTGCACTCCAAACCACACAAGACATGCTTACACATTTTTACATTCATGTAGACTCACAGATTCATACATGCTTTCACCTCAAACAAGCACTCCCATACTAAAGCACTTATAAATCTGCACACACTCACATGCTGACCCACACACCCACATAAGGAAATTCACTCATGTGCTCATACACATGCCTATGCATGCCCTTTCCCTACATTCTCAGACACCTAGACACAAACCTGCAATTTCATACAAGTACCTACATACTCACAGGTTGCGTATATTCAAGCTCACAGTGGTACAATCACATATCAACACACACACTAAAACACTTGAGTGTAGTCATCCACACACTCAAACTCATTGTTATACACACACATAGTCAGTCATACACACATTCTCTCCTATAAATAGATATACTCTCATACACTCATGTGTGCATGGGCATCTTCGTACATACCTATTTTTTTCCTCTGTGCATGAGTGTCTCTGTATCTGTGTGTGTCTTTCTCTCTGGTTCTTTGTCTTTCTTTTTCTCTCTCTTTCTCTGTTTCTTTCTTTCTGCCTGTCTGTCTGTTTCTCTCTCTCTCTCTCTCTCTCTCCCTCTCTCTCTCTCTCTCTCTCTCTCTCTGCTTCTCTCTCTCTCTCTCTCTCTCAACACACACACACACATTCACAGACACATTCACAGACATGCACACACACACACACACACACACACACACACAGATTAGTCTTTCCTACCACTCAACCCCAGATCCTCTGATCTTGTTCGTGTCTCTAAGCTTAGGGACTGATATTTGTCATGACTTTCCTTCAAAAGCATCACAGAATGCCTGCCATCCTGAGTTCTGGACACAGGTATGAAATCGAGGAGAGTGCCTGTTGTGCCATTGTGAATTTGAGCAAGTCACTTGAGTTCTTTTGCTTCAGTAGTGTCAGAAAGCATTCCTGTTGCCTGCTGGGTGAGGAGTGGTGGCAGCTATGAAGCGCTTGGTGCAGAGTCAGCAGGAGCATTCAGCTAATCCCAGAAGCTTCCATCTGTGGCTCCTCCATTGGGTTAGCCTTTCTTCCCTCTTCCTCTCACTGGGTTCGTTCTTGGCCACTAGGTGGAGAAAGCAAGCCTTCTACAGTGATTGAATTAAAAGCAAGACCCAATTGGCCTGACATACATACCATAGATATTTGAAGAGGGGAAACATTTCCTTCCTTGGACCTTGGTAGAAGGTGGGAGTGAGCTTCCTGAGGGGCGTTTGGGGAATTCTTCAGCAGTTCACAATGAAAGTGTTGGGGTTTAAGTGTGGCCATGCCTGGAGGCCCTAGAGCTCACTGAGGGATGGTGCTAGGCAAATTATACACTTCAAACACTCAGCTTCTGGCACCTTCTCCCCTTCCAAGCTCCAGTCTTCTCACTTGCATTTCAAGCAGACAACTGCCCCATGTTATTTCTTCCACAAGGCCGCACTTCCTAATTCCTAGGGACATTTGAAAGATGGAGCCTTTGATATGTTGCCTTCCTTAAACCTGAGAAGCAAAAGCAAAGGGAATTCATTAAGATCCACTTCACACAGCGGCAGAGAGCATGAGCTGGTTAACGTGTGTGCAGTCCCTCTGTGAACTCTTTAGTCCTCCTCAGATAAAAAGTTCATATCTGTGGAAGAGCCTAAATCTTAAGGAAACTTGCCTTGATAGCAAGGAAAGAGGCCATAGTGGCAGTGGTGGGGGTCCGAGCTCTGCTGCTCCCACTGCACACCAAGTATTCCATCCATTGGCTGTCTCTGTAGCCCCATATTCCCAACTTTCCCCCACCACTACACTATGAAATCCCTTTGTATTTACTTTGTAAATATTTGTTTTGAAAATGTCATCCTTGAGGACCGCGTTTGTATCATCTCCCCCTCTCCAGTGCCTGCCAACAACTGTCACATTCAGAATCTCTTTTTTGCTTAGTTATTATATGTGTAGTTATACAAACACATACGCATGTGTATGTATAAATACAATCTGTTGACTCTGGTGTTTCTCAGACGTGTATTTGTTCAGACACAGCTGCTTGGGATCAGATAATCCATCAGGGGATTGTTCCTGGGGAGGGCTATTTCCCATCTTCCAACAGCAAGTCATTTCCCGGAGCCTTCATCTAGGGGTGGTCCTTGTGAGATCTCTCCACGCTGGCACGTCACTGACATTAGCACTGCGAGTTAGCACTGCCATTTAGGCAATGATATTTTTGAGATCTTATGGGTGCAGCTACATTCCAGGCTTAAAATGTGCAAGAACCTTTTTTTCTGGCATTTTCTGTACATTTTCTACCATCAAAGAACTAAGGGACACAAACGACTGTAGAGAGCTGAGGTGATCGTGAGAGGCCTGGCAGTGGGCATGGGAACACAAGGCTGTGATCCACTTTGGAAGCTGAAATAGGAGGGCCTTGCATCCACGGCCAGCCTGAACAACTTAGTAAGATCCTGCCTTCAAACTAAAAGAAAATTAAAAGGAAAGGAAAGGAAAAAGAGGCCCAGAATGTAGCTCAACAGTAGAGTCCTTGCTTAGAAGGCTCCCGGGCCCAGCTTCACTCGCCAGAGCTCACTGTAGCTGGCACTTGGGTGTTAGACGGCTGTAGATTTGAACATAGCAACTGAGTCTGTTTCCTGTCACTGCAAATGCCTGTGAGCAGAGACAGGAATTGAGTCTCTACGCTGCTTTTCATTCAGAGGACCAGTGATCTGAGCAGGCAAGGACAAACGCCTTTCATGTCTAGACCGCCAGCTTTAAAAGGGACCCAGAGACAGCAGCCAGTCATTCTGGAGCTCAGACTTGCCCCTGTGGTCAAGCGCTGAGGCAAAGTTTCGAGACTTGTGATGTCTGTGCCTCTATCCTTACTGTTCTTCATACCCTCCTCTCAGTCTCTGGATGTCTAGGCTCAGGCACTTCTCTGAATGGTGAGACTGGTTAGTGCCAGCCTCAGCCCCACACTCCTCCAGACACCAGCTGGGCTAGAAATCAAATTTAGAGTGAGCAAGTCATCGGCAGAGCATGTGCTTACGTCACTAAACCTACACGCGTGCAAGTTCCGCTCAGAGTAAACAAGCCATTGGCGGAGCTTGTGCTTACGTCACTGAACGTACACGCGTGCAAGTTCCTTTCTTCAAAATGGAGCGGAAGAGCTCTCCACCCATGAGGCTGGAGAGATGGCTCAGTGATTAAGAACACTGGCTGATCTTGGAGGGACCCAGATTTCGTTCCTAGCATCTACATAGTAGCTCACAGGCATCTGTTAACTCCAGTTCCAGGGATCCAGCACTCTCTTCTGGCTTCCAGAGGCACTGTACAGAGTGCACATATACATGGAGACAAACACGTGAAGCACAAAATAAAATAAATATTAAACAAAAGTTCCCCTATCCGTCTCCCAATCCCCTGTTAGATCCAAGTAGTAAGAGGAAGAAAGTCTGCATTCCTACCACTTCACACGTATGTCAAAGACATTGCTCCTGAAGTCACCTGTGGCCACCACATCAGTACACAGTGCTTGATGTGTGGACATTGAGGGCGAAGCCAGCTGCGCTCCTACTCCAGGCTCCATCTTTCCTTGCCTTCTTCCCTCTCCTTTTCACTCTATGGGGCGCCGATACTGTCACTCATCTGCGCATGCGCATGGCTATGCTCACCGGCTCAGCACGACTTCTGTACTTGCACAGCTATTAGAATGAATTTTAACCCACTCCATTGATTAGCCTGTCCCTAACACTATCTGTTAAACTCAAATGTCGCAGCTACCACCCTCCTGATACAAGTACATAATATCGTACTATTTCAGGACAGTTTTACACAATCCTTCATCAATAAAATGTTCAAACGGACCCACTATTTTTTAAAATGTATTTTAACATATTATTTGTTTAAGTTAGTGTTGCACTACGTGAGTGTGTGCCGGTGCATGTGTACGTGAGTACTGCGTGTGAGTGTGCATACGAGTGTGCCTGCATGTGTGTGTGTCGGTGCATGAGTACTGCATGCCTGCATGTGTGTGTGCTGGTGCATGGGTGCATAAGTACTACATAAGTACTTACATGCAAGTGTGTGTACTCTAATCCCAACTCACAAAACATTTTTAATGGAAAATGTTCAAATTTTCACAGGAAATTTTTGCTTTGAGCTTGATATAATTTAACTGCAATATATATATATATATATATATATATATATATATATATATATATATATAAAACTACCATCTCCTAATTCAGCTTTCCTCTCCCTTATAGCTACCCCAGGCACGTTTTCATTGTTTCCAGTTTTCTTACGTTATTCCATGAGAAAAAGGCTAGGGAGAAGTTTTGGTTCGTGTCCAGTGTGTCATGTCCACTCTAAGACCTGGACAAATTCCCATATGCAGCCAATAGCAACATGCTGAGAGCCCTGTAAGGTAGTTCTATATAAATGTGCCTTGAAACATATCTCACTTCTTTCCACTAAATCTGCTTTGAATGCATCCCACAACACCATCACTTGTGCACATGCGCACAGCATGTGTCTTGGGTCTAGTGGAAGAACAAAGTGTAAATGCCTTTTTTTCTCTCTACAGTGGTTTCTGGTTCTCAGTCCACAGTGTCCAGTTTTAAATGTTGTTCCATACATGCAAATAATTCATAGACATTAAATGTTTGATATTAACTTGTTCCAACATACACTCTGAGATAATACTTAATTCTAGGTAGATAAGTCAGGACTATCAGAAACGGGTGGAAATGAAAAGTGGAGAGATAGACACGAAGGAAGCCAGCAAGAGGGAACTAGAAAGTGGATTCCTACGAAGGGTCTCATGAGTCTGTTCATATGTGAACACGTGTGTTTGCACATACGGGCTCACACTTCATGCTCAGCTTTCTCTGTTCCATGGGTGCTGGGGAGTCAGACTCAGGTCCTCATGCTCATGTGGTAAGTTCCCACTGGGCATCTTTCCAGTCCAGAAGCTTCTTGCTGTAGAGGTCCCTGGGACACAACTGGAAATGAATTCCTTGATGTTTCCAGGGCAAAGGACAGGGGATCTGATATTGATCCCTAACATTCCTCATGTATTTTCAGCATTTCCTCCTTTAGTATCTGTATCTGGCAGTCAACCACAGTCTGTAAGGGGTAAGTAGAAAATTCCAGAAATAAGAATATTATACATTTTAAAGAAATGGTATCATGCTCTATCATTACTATTATATCTACTGCTAGTTGTTCTTCTCCTCCTACTGTGAGCTATGGTTTAAATGTGGAATGCTGCCCACAGGTTCATGCTTTGAGCCCTTGGTTCTCGACTTACGAGGCTATTTTGAAGTCTGGTGTTCCTTGTAGAACTGAGGCCTGCCTGGTAGACTCAGGTTACTAGAGTTGAGTCTGTGAAAGCTGTGCCCACTCCTGCTATTGACGTCCATCACCCACGCATATGGCAGTCCATCCTCCTGTTCTCTTATCTCACAGAATGTGAGTAGACCCCTAATGCCTTACAGATGGAACCTTGTGGTCCAGACATACCTTTCTGCCACTAAGAACTGGAACCTCCTGGATGTGAGAGCCAAAACAAACCTTTAATCTATTTCTGTCACATAGTTTGGTCACAGAGACAAAAGACATAACTAATACACTATGCCTTATTCATAAACTCTGTCACTGCATACGGGGACACAGTATGAATTGGGTCTGTATCATCTCTGATATAAGACATCAGCTCGGTGGCTTAGAAGACAACTTTAGGGATAAGGACAGACATCTGAGTCTGAGTCTCTGTAGTTGCCAGTGTGGTAAGGGCTTCCAGGAGAAGGGGAATTAATGTGTAGTCCTTACTGTGAGCGTTACATATAAATGTAGCAGACACCGAGAGGCCACAGGCAGCCCCATAATCATGGTGTAGGTATTGGGCAGTAGAAGACATAATTTTATATATATATATATATATATATATATATATATATATATATGAAGGTATAAAGGAAAGAGTGGGCAGCCAGTCCATTTGCTCCCCAGTAGAAGTGTTACTTAAAAGGGCAGGGAAGAGGGCTCAGTGGTTAAGAATGCTGTTCTTCCAGAGAGCAAGAGTTCGGTTCCCAATGCTCAAGTCAGGCAGTTCACAACTGCCTGTAACTACAGCTCTAAAGGACTCAGTGTCCTCTTCTGGCCACCATGAGCATCTGCATGCATGTATGCACACACACTAGAAAAAAAATCTTAAAACTGCTACTCATGGATCCATAGCTAAACCTATATTTAAGTCAAATCCCAGTGGGAATTTCAATGAAGAATGCTACAGAACATTTTAAAAAATAATTAGCCATAAAGTTATATACTGTTCTACATACAAAAAATAGTGTGCACACAATGCAAAACTGGGCAAGAATATAAAAAGAAAAACACAAACCAATGCCTCTCCAGAAGTTAATTTAAAAATAAAAAACATAAACTTGTCAGGACAAAGGACAGGGGAGCAGATATTGATATCTAATTTTCCTCATTTATTTTCAGCTTTGCTTCCTTTAGTATCTGTAATTTTCAGTCAACCATAGCCTGCAAAATATAAATAGAAAATCCTAGGAATAAGAAGTTTCTAAGTTTTAAAGACATTTCATTAAGAGAGAGAGGAAAAAAAAAGTCCTAGGCTACTCAATGCCCTAGTGAATGGAATGAGTACTTACCATCTCCGGGTGAACCTTCTTCCAGATGTGCAAAGCTGTCTCGCCACTTGAAATTAATCAGTGTGATCAATCATGTCAATTAGCTAAGCAGAAAATCATATAACCATATCAACTGATGCAGAAAACTCATTTGGCAAAATACAAGTTCCCTCCATGATAGCATTCTCAGGAAATGTAGAATCGAAGCTAATTACTTCACTTGATACAGAATAGCTATAACACACACATACACACACACACACACACACACACACACAGAGACACACAGACACACACACACACACACACAAATACACACAGCAAGCTGCATACTTAATAGTGAAAGGCTACTTTCTCCAGATGCCAGGAGCAAGACACGACTCTCTTACCATGTACTTAAAATAGCCCTGTAGTTATAACCCTGAAATGAGGAAAGACATTTCAAAGTCAGGAGGAATATAGGGGAATGAAGATAAAAATCTGTGCCTGCTTTCACAGAACATGGTTGTCTATACAGAAAACCAGAAGAACCCTAGCCAATGAACTCAGGGATTGGTCAAATAGAAGGCCAACAAGACACAAGGCACATTTCTGTACATGAATCACGAATGTGTAGAAACTGACATTGAAAAGCACCAAACCATTTAGCTGGAGAGAGGATTCAACAGTTAAGAGTAAAGTCTGCTCTTACAGAGGACCCAAGTTCAATTCCTCAACTCCCATATGGCAATTGACAGACAAATGTGTGTAACACCAGTCTGATATGACCCCATCCCTCTTCTGCCCACCGTGAGCACTATAGGTACACGATGCACAGACACATGTGCAAGCAAAACAAAGACAACATAAAACAAAAATAAACTACCTTCATAAATATTTAAAAAGATATGTCCACTGTTGATAATCACACATAAAACACGGACTCTTACTTAATGGCCAGGGTTCTTTACAGAGAACGTAGGAACAACTGGAAACATGAAAAAGAATTTCAACACAAAACTAAGCCTACCAGGAGTTAAAAAATAAAAATGTTACTGTGTTCAGGGTGATTACTTCCCATGTCTCCTCCTATCATTTTCAGTTTATTTCATTCTTTTAAGAGGTAGCACAGAGTCCAGTAAAATGGCTCAGGAGGTAGAGGTGTCTGGTGCCAAGCCTGATGATCTGAGTTGAACCTCTGGAACCCACAGGGCAGGAGAAGAGAGCTGAATCCCGAGAGTTGTCCTCTAGCCTCCGCAGGCATGCTTGCCCACCCACAAAATTAAAAAGTAATCTCTAAAATAATTTTAGGAAAAAGCAATGTACCAGAGCCACAAGGGATGTGAGTGCTGAAGGTGATAATAAATGCTTCAGCATCCAATGAATGGGCCTGACCCCAGAATCCAGGAACCACAGCTTTCCCTTAACAAGCCCTGACTTTGAGCAGGGGCCTGGAATCCTACACCTCAAACGTCCTAATCTGTGAAGGGGGAACATCAGCAGCTTGCATCCCAGAGGTAGCTTAGACGGGTTAAGCTAGTCAACTTGGAAGCCAGCACAAGAGCCGGAATGTGGCAAGACCTCAGCTGGAAAGCTGTTTTCTAATATTTAAGGGTGAGCATGTTCTCAGTCTTCTTGGGGGTGTGGCCTTCCCATCACCTGTCTGTGGATGACTAGTTTGTACAAAGTAACATGAACCCCCAGATCTGAGCTCATGCATCTCCAAGCAGATGCTTTCACATTGGATGTAGGGGTTATGCCCTTGTTTTGTTTCTCTGTTAAAGAATGTATCAGGCTGTTAGAGGAGCCTGTCTACACATCTGAGATCTCAGTCTGGTCTAGAGTACACTGTTCTAGTAGAAATAAAGTGAGCAAAGGGGTGAATAAATACTCTGTAGGTGCATATAATCATAAACGGGCTATTTTAATCACCATATTAGGGCTGGGTCAGCAGTTAAGAGTGCATGCTGCTTTTCCAGAACACTTTCATGCAGTTCCCAGCATCCAAGTTAGGCAGATCACAGTGGCCTCTGACTCCAGCTTCAGGGAGAGAGACCCGATGCCCTCAGGGCGTCTGCACACGCATGTGCACACACGCACACAAGCACAATACTCCCCACAATATACAAACAAAAATTAAATATTCAAACAACACAAAGAAAGGTGGGAAATAAAGAAGATTCAAGACATCTATATCTGGCTTTCACATGTGTACATGTACATGAGCACACACACACACATACACACATACAACTACACATAATCAGGGGGAAAAGCTAAGATGACATCTAATTTATTCTGAACTCATGCATCCACTGCAAATGACTCTTCAGCCAATGCATTCAAAGGTTTATTTTACAATTTTTTGACACCTGTCTTGCCCCAAATATTGCTCACTTCTATGAGCTTATGCAAGCGAAAGTGAATTTCTTTCTTTCATTCTGCACAAGCAACAACCACCTCTCTGGTCCTCAGAGATCCTCAGGGAACTTGAGTGCATTCTTCTCAACTAGGGCCTTGGTTTCTAAGTGAGCTGTGTTTTAGCCTGTTCTCATCCTTCACTCTCCTGCCCCAGCAGTCATCAGTATTAGTTAAGACCAGGGTGATTTTGTTCTTTCACGGTTCCAGGTTGCTCTGTGTGGGGGCTACTCTTATTTCTTCCAACATTGTAAGGCTGGCATCGATTCTTGGTGACTAAGTCCTGTGTTAAGTCTCCCTCCTTCTGTGAGCTGCATTCTGGTGATCTGAGGCTTGCCATCCCTTCTGTGCGAGGCAGGGGACTGCATCCCATAATCTGCTTCTGCCTGTGTGTTTCCAGGGTGATGTTTGCCATCCCTGGAGCTCTGGTCTCCTTTGAAAGGGATAAGCCAAGTGGGAGCAGGAGTTACTCTCTGTAGGCGACCAGGGGCTGGGGTGGGGGAGGGGGTAAGAGTGGCCCAGCAGCTTCCTAGAACCAGAAGGTCACCCTGCTTTGCAGCCCCTTTGGATGACAAAAGCTTCTTGCAATTCCTGGAGCCATAGCTGCCTCTAGATAAGTGCAGCCTCCCTCAGATTTGGGACATCAATTCCTCATACTTTAGTGGCAGTGGTGGCTCCTTTGTATTCCACATTGGTACCATTGACTGTCATTCAAATCCTTCAATCCAGGTAAAATATGCTATACCTAGAATACATCAGGGTTAATTCTGTATTCCTGGCGAAACCCTGGTGGACACAAAGATCTATACTACATGGAAAATAGTATCTGCATGTTCATAAAGAACCCTGTTCTAGAGCACCCTCTTGTTCTAGAGCACCCTCTTGTTGTGATAAGTATCATGACCAACAGTAACTTGGGGAAGAAAGGTTGGGTTGTTTGTTTGTTTGTTTTCAGTGTTTGTTTGTTTGTTTGTTTTTAATCTTTTAGCTTACAGAACATCAGGAAGGGAAGTCAGGACAGGAACTCGAGGCAGGCACCATGGGGAAACGTTACTTCCTGACTTGCTTCAGAGCTGGCTCAGCTTCTTTCCTTTCCATCCCAGGCTCACCTATCTAGGGATGATTACACACACCTTGAACTGGGCCTTCACACATTAATTAACAATCAGAAAATGCCCCAAAATAGCCTATCCAATTTGACAGAAGCAATTCTTGAACTGATGTTCCCTCTTCCCAGGTTGTCAGGTTGACCACTAAGATCAGTCATTACAGATGTCAACTGTGTGCCTTATCTTCCCTGCACCATGGCCCCTGCTGTGCCACCTTACTGGCTAGGACACCGACGATCTCTCAGTACTGAATATAGCTCCTGGGATGTCTTTGGACCCCAAGGATAACCATGCAAAATTCCCCATCTCCAGAGATCCCCAAGCTGGGGAGGATGGCATCCTGGAAGCCTATACGGTACCAAGACTAAAAAATCCTACCATCCCCCATGTGTGTCTAGTTTTAACCATTCAGCATCAAACAGTCCACTCCACTAGCCAATGTTTCTCAGAGTGACTCAGGATCACATCAGCTTTGAATTCTGTCAGCTGCTACTCACCTCACGGGTGGACTCACCACTGTTTTTATCTGAATCATATGGTACTTCCTCCCCTCTCCCCGACAAGTCCAACTCTCTTACCCAGAAAATAATCACATACAGAAAAATTTTTTACAAAATTTATTATTTCTATTTATGTGTATGCATTTGTGTTTATGTGTATGTGTTGGGGGGGGAAGTGTGTGTGTGTGTGTGTGTGTGTGTGTGTGTGTGTGTGTGTGTGTAGTGTGTAATGAATGCAGAGGCCAGAAGTAGACATTAGATTCCCTGAAGTCAGAGCTACAGGAACCATCTAATATGAGTGCTGGTGTAAGACCGGAAGAGTCTTACATCCAGGATGTCCCACTCACAGAAACACAGAGGGGGACATCGATGCAACAAGCAAGAGGTTTATTGATCCAGCGCGCACTGGGGTTGTCCTGCAATCAGAGCAGAGGTGACCCTGAATCTCCTAAGCACACACTTTTTATACAGTTTAAGGGTAGACCTTGGTAACAATGTGAGTTGGTTTAAGCCCACTGTTAGAGCTCACTGACCTTTTCATTCCCCCCTTTAGAAATGGTAATTAGCCTCTCCCCTCTGGAGAAGCAAGTGTTTCATGGCCTTCCCTGAGCACCATTGATGGCCATGGTGAGGTGAGGTCTTAGTCACCAGAAGAGGGAGCTGAAACATTCTTGGTCCTTATCTGCACCTGCCTTGCCATTGGGGCTTTCTTGTAAAGCTTGTTTTCCTGGGCCATCCAGGAAGGGAGTGTTCATCACAACCTTGTAGTGGAAGGTCCCCAGTGTGCTATTCTAGGGGAAGGTCCCCAGTGTGCTATTCTAGGGGAAGGTCCCCAGTGTGCTATTCTAGGGGAAGGTCCCCAGTNGTGTGCTATTCTAGGGGAAGGTCCCCAGTGTGCTATTCTAGGGGAAGGTCCCCAGTGTGCTATTCTAGGGGAAGGTCCCCAGTGTGCTATTCTAGCCAGGTCTTTCAGCGGCATCTTATATGCTTTAAGGTCACACATTCCCACACTGGGAGCTGAAGTCTGGTCCTCCATAAGAATAAGCAGTGCTTTTAACCACCCAGCCCTGAAGAGGCTTTACATTTTCCAACTGAAAACTTCCCATTGTGGCTGGATGTGTGTATGTGTAGCATCAGGCATACTTTAAGCTTGAGTGTTGGCTTCCCATGGAGGGAAGGGATTATGAAATATTTTGACCTCCATGTTTAGGCAGTTGAGTGGCAAGAGCAGGAAGAACCTGAAGCTCGTCTTTTGATTACCACATCACAGCTAAAGGTGTAGAAGGCATAGCTGGACTACAAATTCTAAATGTTACCGCAGCTTCTTTCTCTCTGGGTGACTAAGATAAATATTTTGTCTGTTTATCTCTTGCTGGGGTTGGTCTGGTGCTGCTATGTATAGTTCTGTACCCCAAGATCTCATTGCCCCAAGACCAGTGAAGTCTTACATACACCAGCTTTTGTTGTGCAAACCTTGCTCCCCAAAATAATTGGTCAATAAAAGGCTAAAGCTTCTGATTGGCCAGTACAGAAAAGAAGGCAGGACTTCCTGGAGGGAGAAAGGAACTCTGGGAGGAAGAAAGAGGAAGGCCTTTTGGCCAGGAGACATGAGAGAAGACAGGCATAGCTATGGGCCTGCAAAGTAGAGCTAGCCATGTGGATGGATGGAGCTAGGTGGTCAGCTTGGCTTAGCTGAGTTACTAAAGAGTCTGGCTAGCTAAGGCCGTGGCTTTGGAATAGGAAATGGTCTTTGTATGGTTATTTGGGGAACTAGCTGGTTAAGGATCAACTGCTGCCATATTATTTTCCAGCATTAAATATACAGTGTGCAGTCCACGTTGGACGCCAAATGTGCAGTCCTCGTTGGACGCCAAATGTGTGGTTCTGCCTGCAGAAACACTGTGGATCCGAACTGGAGGACGGGAACTCCTGAAAAAGAACAGGGCTGCGAAAGGAAACATGGAGCCTTGGCAAAATGTCTGATCAAAGCCCGAATCTTTATTGTCAGGACTGGCTTAAGTACAAAGAAGGGTTCCCAGCATGCCCCTGAGTCCTCTGAAGTTGCCACGGCATTCTCGCGATGGTGGGCAGGTCCGGGCAGCGGTGGGCGGTCCAGGCGACGGTGGGCGTTGACAGTGGGCGGTCCGAGGACGCTGTGTTCCGGCTGGTCTGCTGTGCTCCGGCTGCGCGACCCCCAGCATGCCTGTAAAAGGCAGGACACCGTTTAGAGGGAGGAGCCAACAATAAAGAATATTAATTTCTCTCATTTTACAATCTCTAGCAGGGATTAAGTAATAAATAATATTCACAGAGTATAGCTGTTCTGAAGATAGCGTTCACATTAAGTGATTTTAGTAACGTCCCTGATGTGCCGTGCCGGTGTTTCAGAATTGTCACATGGACAGCTCTTTTAAGATTTACGTGTGTGTGTGTGTGTGTGTGTGTGTATACACCCATGTATACATATGTGTTGGTAGAAGAAAGAAGGAGTCACAAGTGGTTGTAACACATTATATGAGTACTAGGAACCAAAATTTGTAATGTTTCATGCTCTTCACATCTTTGGTCTTTGTATTTTCATTATTAATTATGACTCTGATCAAACTGGAAAGCATAATACCAATAACAAAGCCGAGTAATTTATCTGGGTCCTAGGAAATATACATTGAAAGTACTCATCTCTTTCCTGAAATGTATGCTGGGCAGTAAAATCTGAGTGTAAATCTTAAACACTGGAAACATAAAAAAGGCAGTCTCTGGGTTGTTAATGTTCTCTGCAACTAAGTTATGTGTAAAACGGAGCATGATAAATCTTTCTCAGTCCTCGCGACAGCGCTGGAATATGAGTCTCATCAGCTCCTGAGTGGTGATGGAGATACTATGGATTCCTAACCACCACTTGAATTGCAGGGTCCTGCATGGTGTGCTTGGACTCCAGCCGTTAAAGAGAGAGCCATTAAACACAGTCCTAAATGTAAAGACGTGGGACATTACTCTCCCTTGGTTGGGCAACCACAGACAAGATTCACATTATTATCAGTATGGACAGAAGTGGAAGAAATGGTTGGCAGAGTGACACATACCTATAACCCAAGGCCTGGCGGGAGTGATGCAAGAGGATGGCTATGAGTTCAAGGCTAGCAGGTGTTACATAGTGAGTTCCAATCTAGTCTAAGCTGTATAGTTAGACTTTGTTAAAAGACAGAGGTGGTGATGCATAAATAATCTTTATAGAATTAATAGAAATGTATAGATTATATAAATAATCTAAATAGAGTTTAAAAGAATGGGGGAAAGTGGTGTTGGGAAAGAAGAGTCACCTAGACTTGCTGGGAAAGAAGTCAGACGCGAAGCTCCGAAAGAACCTCAGCGTTGGCTTCCTTCTGTCCTTGGCCCTGGATTGACAAATGGAATATGCCCACGTTTAAGAAAGCACTTGGTAACTCATTAGTGTTGTATTTTATAAAGAAACCAGGGATATGTGTGGTAGAGGCATGGCATGGTGTAGGGTAAGGAGGTACCTCCATGGGCCCATGCTGAGGCATCCCTTCCCCTTGAGGTACCAGCCACAATATGGTATAGTATAGAATAGAGCTTATGTAGGGGAGGAGAGTGGAGAGGGTAGAGACAGAGAAAGGCAGAGAGAGAGGGGGTGGGGGAGAGGCAGACCATGATCACATGGAGAGAGAGGGGCAGAGGGGGAAGAGAGTAAGAGAAGAGGGGCCAAGCAGCCCCCCTTTTTGTTGTTGTTGTTATTGTTGTTGTTGTTTCGAGACAGGGTTTCTCTGTATAGCCCTGGCTGTCCCGGAACTCACTTTGTAGACCAGGCTGGCCTTGAACTCAGAAATCCGCCTGCCTCTGCCTCCCGAGTGCTAGGATTAAAGGCATGCGCCACCATGCCCAGCCAAGCAGCCCCTTTTATACTGAAGTAGGCATACCTGGCTGTTGCTAGGTAACTGTGAGGTAGAGTCTAGAAGAAATGCTAATAAATATCATGCTGGCCATCACTAATAAAAGAGTTTCTATGGCTATGTTTCACATTTATGAAGAGACGAACAATTTTTTTTTCTTCTTAAGGATTTAATGTTTATTACTTGTATTTAGCTGTAATTTTAAACATAGGTTATTGTCAATTTCAAATGTCAAGTAGAACATTCCTGTCTTGCGACTTTCATGTAAAACCATTTAATAGACATAAGGAGCCAGGATCAGAGCAGGTATTTCCAGGACATCTCCCTCCCTGCTCTCCCATTCCTTCCTGGAGGCTGTCATTTTTTCTCTATAAAACCTCACTTGATTACCTTTAAGAAAAAGAAAGAGCCAGAACTGTTTAAAAAAATTGTGCATGGTTGTATTACCTATGGATCTTCATGTTCACCATGTGTGTGCCTGGGGCCTACAGAGGCCAGAAGGGAGCGCAGAATTTCCTGAAACAGGAGTTACAGATGGTTGTGAACTGCCATGTGGGTGCTAGAACCGAACCCAAGTCCTCTGCAAAGGCAGCATGTGCCTTTAATCACTGAGCCATCTCTCTAGCTCTCATGAAACTCATTAAAGGACTATGGACCAGGTTCTAGATATGCAACCATCTTGAATATCTTCCTGTATCCTCTGTGTTCCAGTAGCAATAACATGTATGGTCTAAGACTGTACTATAGCAATGGCAGCATGTTGAAATGTTGACTTATATTTCTTCTCTAGTAATACTATCCACAAAATACTTAATCAACCTGGTATAAAATTTCAACATTTCGGTGTCTGGGACCTCAGCCCATGGGATAATGCCACCAACATTTAGGATGAGTCTTTCCCATCTCAATTCACTGATCCTAGAAACTCCCTTATGAACAAACCCCAGAGATTTGTCCCCCCTTGGTGATGCTAGATTCTGCCAATTAACAATCAATAATGAATTAATTAATCCAACTCATTATAAATTAATTCTTCGCAAAAGTGTACAATGCATTTCTAGTTGTGCCTTAGATCTCTGCCCTTCACCCTTCACTGTCCTACCACATCTCCACAGAGGCTCCCTTAGCAGGTGAATGTATTTAGGCCACCTTGACTTCTGCCTCCTAATGGGGTGTCAGACAGCAGCTGCAGGTGGGAGAGTTTTAGTGATGTGTCCTGCAGGATCCCTCCCTGCTGTGTGGCACTGGGATACATGGAGCTCTCTGCTAAAGGTCAGAGTGAGCACACCTAGTTTATGATCTGCATTAACGACTGCACGGGCTCTTTCAGCCTCTACCTTCCTTTTGTTCCTAGGAATCTGAGCATCTTTGAATATGATAACAGTATAAAGTGGGGAATCCTCTGTAGACTGGTATTCTCACTAGTGGGGAACAAGTGTGAGCCTTTTTATAGAGGTACAGGTTCAATGGCTGCATATATGTCTGTCAGTCAATCCATAGACAGACAGATCTCACTGTATAGGCCTATGAGTATAGAAAGAGACGAGAGAATTGGTGATAAATTTTAGATCCTTCCAAGGGTCATGAGTTTGGAGCCATTTAAACATTGGTGAGGGCAAGCTGCCCACGTGGAATCGCATACAGGACAATGCAGAACAGGAATGGTAGAAATCTGCTAAGCAGGCACCCTAAGCTACCAGTCAGGACAGGAGCCGTCCATCAGGCATCAGTTAAACATCACTGCCTTGTTACCAGTGCTGTTCAGTGAGGCCTGCCATGTGCAGGGACCCCTGAGGCAGAGACAGACTGGGGTGGGGGGTCAGGGATTCCATCTCAGCTCTGTGGGCTGATACATCCCTTCTACCGACCTTGGCCCAGCATGGACAATGAATGGGGTTCTTACATTAACTAGTGATGTGAGAGAGAGATAGAAAGAGAGCTCAGAATAACTGTTCTATTAACTAGAACATCAGTTGGACTTCACTTCCAACTCTTGCAGGACTCCTCATCTAAAGCTAAGAGCTGACCCCAGAAATGTGTTAAATGCCTCGGGTGAGGGGAGGAAGGGCCACTGCCTTCTTCCCTAGCATCCCCCCATTCACTCAGTCTCTCTGCCTGACTTAGGGTTTTACTGCTATGAACAGACACCATGACCAAGGCAAGTTTTAAAAAGGACAACATTTAACTGGGACTGGCTTACAGCTTCAGAGGTTCAGACCATTATCACCAAGGCAAGAACATGGCAGCATCCAGGCAGGCTCGATGCAGGAGGAGCTGAGAGTTCTACATCTTCATCTAAAGGCTGCTATCAGAATACAGGCTTCCAGGGTGCTAGGAGGAGGGTCTTAAAGCCCATACCTGTAGTGGCACACTTATCCCAACAGGGCCACACCTTCTAATAGTGCCACTCCCTGGGCTGAGCATATATAAACCATCACACTAATTAAGTTGGACGTTTTCCTTACATGCACCCCTTTCAGCTGAAGACAGCTGCTTTCTTCTTTGGGGGATGATAAGATTTTTCTAGCATGCATCTGTACTTTCTTTTCCTTTGTCTTCAGAAACATGTTTTTTTATTTGTTTCTGTTCTGTTTTGTTTTTTTTTCCCCTCTAACACATGCCGCATGTCATGGAGAGAAGGCATCCATGATGCGCCTCAGTGCTGCACCATCAACCCCCACTTTTCCTCTGACACATTCCTTCCTTCTCTCTCTCTGTCTTTGAGGAAAGGTTTCACTATGTAGCTCTGGCTGTCCTGGAACTCACTCTGCAGACCAGGCTTATCTCAGACTCACAGAAATCTGTTTTCCTCTGGGATTAAAGGTGTGTGCCCCAATGCCTGGCTCCTTCCACTTTCATCTGTCATGGACAGAATACTTCTGGATTGCTCCTCAATGGCATACCATCATCCCAGTAGAGCGGTGATCCATGGGACCGCTCATCTGCTCATTGCTTCAAAGGTAATTCTGTTCTGTTCCTCACTGTGGAAACCCTGGAATGCAGAGAGAAGCAGACTACCTAAGAGCCAATGAGTGGTAACTCCTTTCATGTTAATTAGGTCTTGAGAATGAAGCTCTGGGCAATGATGTAGGCTTAGAGGTGATTTGGAAAATGTTCATAAGGAGGTAGCGTTTGAACTACGACTCAGGTGAGGACATGGAGCCTCCACTGTAGAGATTAGGAAGACAACGGCTGCAAACTGACCCAGAGCATATACAGAAAGACATGTCCACCCATGTATGAGTACATACACACATATATGTACATGCACACATACAAACACACATAGGAACATACATATGCACACATGTACATATACATACACATGCACTAACACACTCTTCTGGGTCTATACACACTAATATATGTAGCCTTTTATTTTAACCTTATTCTTCCATATACCCTGTTGAAAGACTTCCTTTTTCATCCTTCTTGTCCTTTTACTATGTTTCCATGGTAACTTAAGGCAAGGATTAATCTGGTTTATAACATCTTGAAACTTGTCTTATTTTATATTGCCCAGGGGGGATGCATATGGGAGCAGGGTGATGTATGTTTCTGGCTGGACTTCAAGTGGACATTCTAGACAATGCTGTACAAGAGTGGCAAACCCTCCTTAATTCCAAAATTGATAATCTCCTGTCAACTCCATTCTCTCCCACTTTTGCACAAAATGAAAATTTATGTTGCTAGAGAGAAAAAAAGAAAAACCTTTAAGGAGGAAAAATCAGTCTAAACTAGATCTTCGCACTATTACCCCTGTATGACACCCACCCATTATCCCCCTTTAATGCTATGGTATCTTATGATATTAGTCTACGAAAACTGCAAGAGCCAAGTTATGTCCAAGTTATGTATCTTGGGAAGCATGATATTCTTCGCCTTCTATCTTTCTTCCAGATTCAGTAGGTTAAATGTACGCTTAAAGCACATTGATTTTATTTTTCTTCCAGTAGGCAGGGAAGTCAATGAATTTAAGACAAAGAAATATTACTGGAAAACGCAAGTATCTAGGGTTCCTACTGAAAAAAAAGAAAGAAAGAAAAGAAAGAATAAGCCATGATCTGAGATGGCCTGGACTATTGAGTTCAGCCTGCTGGTTAAGGTGGTACCTCAGCTAGATCTCATGATGCTCTCTGTAACCTTGTTAATCTCTTAGTTTCTTACTCAAACCATAATACTTAGATTTGCTAAATGAGGGTTTCCAATGACCTCTGAATCAGGATGTCCAATGGTTGGTCATTCAACAATCCTTCCACTGTTCGGAGGTAAGGGACCATTGTCATTTGACTGTCAATCATGCAACAGTCCCACCCACCACTTACCAGCATTTGATGGTATCGTTTGAATGTCAGACATGGGACAACAGCACTGTCTATGGCTCAGCAGCTTTTAATGCTCAGGCTCCCTGCTACTCCTCAATGAGTCAGTAGTGTGGTCTCGTTGTCTTTTCATCTCTACAGGCCTTGCTTTGCCTCGTCTAGTGTTAATTTTGCGCTCCATCAGCCATTAACATGAGGCTGCACTTTCTCCTCTCTATGTCTCACTATCAGTGAAACCAGCTGCCACTTCCATAAGTCCTGAGTGACTTTGCCACTTTCTAAATACCAAACCTACACTTGAAACCCAACACTGATGACCTTGTTGGCATTTTATCCAGATACCTCAACTAGCATCTTGTCTACTTGGGCCAAGATTCTTTAAAAAAAAAAAAATTATTTATTTATTATATGTAAGTACATTGTAGCTGTCCTCAGACACCCCAGAAGAGGGAGTCAGATCTTGTTAAGGATGGTTGTGAGCCACCATGTGGTTGCTGGGATTTGAACTCTGCACCTTTGGAAGAGCAGTCGGGTGCTCTTACCCACTGAGCCATCTCACCAGCCCCTGAGTTGAACTTCTTAAGGCTCCATCCTGGTTCAAGGCAACAGTATCCATATGAAATAATGCCTTGGCTTAATGCTGCTATTCCTCAAGATTGCTTTGCAATGGCCCCTTTCACTCAATGGGAGTCACTTCATTTGATCCTTTTCTGTGATGAAGCAGAGATTTGAGTTTGATGTGCAGATGTGTGGCTCCTCCCCTCCTACCTTCTCCTATATCCCTGCTATTGACTCTGCCTCTTCAGGTAGATAATCCCACTATCAACTTCCTAATAGCAGTTTCCTGAGAACACTTTCAGTAGCTACAATTCTCTCCCCTCTCCTTGTCCTTAAAGTTTGACAGAAACTAGCTTTGAGTCACATGATTAAATCTGAGCTCACATCTTCATCTCAAGGCTTACTGGAGTGCCTACATGTCTGTCTAATTGTCTTTATGGCACCAACAGTCTCCTAGATTCTCAAGGTCATCCAATTCCTTCTTAACCCTGCTCTTTACTCTCCCCAAATAGCTAATTATTTAGTTAAATTTTGTGAGTTATTTTTCTCTCTATGAATTACTCTTCCAATTCTGCCATGTTGGTCTTATATCCTAATGAAATTAGTCCACTCTTCTTGATAACAGTGGCCAGAATTATTTGTTGTTGTTTTTCCTAACCACAAATATACATGGTTTCTCACATTTTAGCTCCTTACCAGACAATAAGTGACTCGGAGAAGTGAAAAATAAAGATCTATGTCTTGTTTTGGCTATACGCCTTACTTGGGAAATATCCCCTAATGAAGAGCTACAGCTCAGTTATTTAAAGGGGTGGCCAATATTTTTAAGCACATTGGGCCTTGTTTGCATAGACTGTAACTTGTCTAGCTATACTAAGTTGAAAATATAGAGAATTAGATTGATTTAAAAATGGCCAACAGATCCTAGTCTTGATGTTGCCATAAACATCTCATCCAACAACATTGTTCAATCAGTACTCAGGGAGCTGCCAGTGGAAGTGTGAACCCCAAAGGCAAACTACTTGGTACAGGACCCATGGATCAGAATTCCCTGGCTGTAAATACTTCTGTGTCATGTCTCATAGATGTTCACTGGGGAAAACTGACATCCAAAATACAGTGGATTCTCTTTTTTAGTAGAAGGAGTAACTCTAGTGCCTAATATGCCCTAGGCAAGCGCTTCTCCACTGAGCCGAATCCGTGGTCCAAGATGGTAGACCTTAATGCTGTCACAGATAACTGATATTAACTGTGTCTCTGAACTGTTTCTGTGATCCGGTCTTCCTGGAAATGAGTCTGATGAGTTGAGATCAGAGGTGTATTGGAGCTAACTAGAAAACTATCTGAGAAATTTAGTTCTGTCTGTGTAGACCAGGCTAGCCTCAAATTCCCAGTCAACCATCTCCATTTCCCTCTATCTCTGCCCATCTGGTCCTCTGCCTCTGCCTCTTCAATACTGGGTTTAGGGGCCTGCATTAGCACACCTGGCAATAATGATATTCTCGATAAAAGCCAATCAATTCACTATGGCCACATGAACATTTGTGAAAATAATAGTTTTGAGTGATTGAATAAATAAACAGTCTTGATATTGAAAAATGGTGAAATGGTGAATGTGTAAGGAGGACAAAAACTCTGTAACTTTATTGGGAACATTTTGATATAGACCTTTTCTCCATCTCAAAACTGTTAGCAAACTTTGACATTAAAGAATCTTAAAAATATTTGCTATTTTTGCACACCTTAGATATCTGGGAATTTCTGATTGAGATGAGGGGAAAGAAGTGCCCCTTTCCAGTCCAGTTATATCAGACTTTAAAAGCCACTTTTAAAAATTCCAGTTTTCATCTTACCTGAGTCTCCATGTTTAAGTCAAAGTAACAGTGACCAAATGGTCATCAAGTCTCTTTTTCTTCCTAAATAATATCAGATTCACAGCCTGATGTACCATTTTGCAAAGTGCTGCTAAATACAGAGGGATATTAAATTATCTAAACAGTATTGCATAATTTAGTAGCATGTAATGAATACAGAATATATATTGAAACATTTATGGAGAAAAGCATTGCCTGAAGGAGAGGGGAGAAAGGTTGAAAAACAAAATTGTCAGCCAGGATTAGTAGTACATTCTTCAAGTTCCAGCCCTTGGGAGGTCAGACGAGACAGGAGGGTTAGAAACTCACCCAAACTTGAGTACACAGTGAGCTCTAACCCAGCCTGGGGTATATGAGATCCTGTCTCAAAAATCCACAAACAAAAACAAACAAACTATTAAAAAATGGATTTTAGAAGGCCCATCATAACCAAAACCAATATCCCAATCTTTTGATTGACAGTCTTCATGCACTGCAAATATCAATGCAGACTGATTTGAACTACAAAAGAAAGGTAATGTTGAGGGGCTAGCCTAAGTGGATATCTGCGGACAATTGGGTTCTCTTAGCTCTGCCACAGTATCCTGAAAATTCTGGTGTACTATTAAAATGGGAAGAGACACCAGCTCGTTTCTTAGCTCTGCCACATGTGTTTAGGACAAGGCTGAGAGAAATGGGTAGAGGAGAAAAGGCTATAGTATGAGTTTCCTCAAGTGACCTCTGTGGCCACCAGCATGCCCTGCATGCTTCATTTTCCAGTGCAGGAAAGGACCATGGACACTTGATACCTGTGGCCTCTGAAATTCACCATGAAAGCTCTCACCTCCTGGTGTCTGTCAATGGAGACAAGGTTTCAAAGAGGTAATTAATTAAAATGAGGGCTTCAGGTAGATAAATCCCCAATCCACTCTGCTTGGCATTCTTGTAAGTAGATTGGGGAGAAGAATGGCTACCTGATGATGTATTGTGAAAGCTGGACCAATTCAGAATGTGCTAACAGAACCCTTGGGGTATAGGAGTAGGTTAAACAACAGGGATCTAGGGGATGGGATTAAGGCAATGTGGAAACTTGGGATCTAGGGAGGTCTTTGTCCTGGTTTGTGGATGTTCATCTTCTCATTGGGTCCCTACACTGTTGAAAGGAGAGGTGTTGGCAATTTTATGTCCTCAAGGTGTGCACTAACCTTACTCAGGAGATCCCTACCCTTATGACCTATTCAGCTTTCGAAGGTCATATCTCTGCACCTGTCTGGTGCCAGACACCTTGGACAATTAGAGAATACTTTGCCCAGGGGTCCCTCCATCAGGCCACTTAGCCCTAACTCTGAGGATCACAGTGAGGACCTAGCCTTCAACCTATGGATTTCGTAAGGACACAAACATTTGGTCTGCAGCAGAGGTCATCCACCAGCCAAGAAGAAAAAAACCTCAGAGGAATCCAAAATACACAGTGTCTCAACTTAGAATTTCAACCTCACAAATACTGAGAAAATATAGAATTTTACAGTTTAATCCATATACTCTATGGTATTCTGTCATAGAAGCCCTAAGCAACTAATATAAGGAAATAAAAAGAACGAACTTTAAACTAATAATATTGAAGCCTTTCTGATGTCAACAACTGATTCTTGGCATACAGAGAATATCTGGCTCCTGCTTCTCTCCCATGACATGTGGTGACCTTCGGAGACACTCAGACATGTGTCTGTGATTGTGAGTCTGGGCATGTGAGCATGGTGCCTCCCAGCAGCTAGAAGAGGGTGTTGGAAGTTAGAGCTATAATCTGTTTTAGCTAGGGTTTCTATTGCTATGCAAAATGCCATGATCAAAAGCAACTTGGGGAGGAAAGGGTTTATTTCATCTTAGAGCTGTAGTTCATTATCCAAGGAAGTCAGGGCAGGAACTGGGGTAGGAATATGGAGTCAGGAACCAAAGCATAATCATGGAGGAGTGTTGCTTTCTGCATTCCTCCCTCTGACTTGTTCTTTATTATACCAAGAGGCCCAACAGGCCATTCCTGTGGTATTGGCTCTCTCACATTGACAATTAACTAATATAATACCTCACACACTTGCATATAGATAGACCACTTTTATAAAGGAATTTTCTTACTTATGGTTCTCCCTGCTCAAATAATTCTAGCTATGTCAAGTTAACATAAAATCATCCACACACAGACATTTGTGAGCTGCCCAACATGGGTTCTAGGAACTAAACTCTGGTCCTCTAGTAGAACAGTACATGTTCTTAAGCCCAGAGCCATTTCTCCAGGCCCTGAATGAAATTTTTGTGAGATATCCATTATAATCTTCAAGGCAATTATGAGTAAAGTAGCACAAAGCTAATAAAAGCTAATTAGTGAGAGAGAATTAATAGAAGGAAATGAAATTAAAATGGTACAGGAGGAAATATCCATTTAAGTGATGAGAAGACAAAAATGAATAGCTAATAAAACAAAATAATAATTATAACAAATTGGAGACTAAATAGAAAATAAGTGCCAGACATAAATATTAATATGAACATTAATGTAAATATATTCAACATTCCAATCCACGAGCACAGATTGGTACCAGAAAAAAATGTACAAAATAAAATATCATCAAATCTATAGTATCTAAGATTTAAAGATATAAATGAAAATGAATATAAATATAAAAATATTATTCTCCTTTATAGACCAAATGTTAGATCATAAAAGGACATATGTTAAACCCTATAAAAATGAATCTGTAATTTAGAAATGTTCCAAACCATATAAGCTATTGAATTCTAATTTCACTCATTGATGGAGAAAATTGGAAAGAAATCCTGGAATCAACATTTAATTTTTTCATTATGTGAAAATTAATATTCCTAAATAGGTAAAGGATTGAAGGAAAACTTCCCAAGGGAGATTGGAAATATTTCTGAGTAAAACTGAAAGGCAGTGTGCCAACACACATGAAAGACGATTAAAACAATGCTTAGAGAGAACCGTAGATGTGAATGCATGGATTTAAAATGCAAAAAGAGGGGCTGGAGAGATGGCTCAATTTTTAACAGCAATTGCTGATCTTACAAAGGACCAGAACCCTTGTCCAGTAGCTCACAACTGCCTGTTAATTCCAGTTCCAGGAAATCCATTGCCCTCTTCTGGCCACCATGGGTACTGCACACATAAGGGCACCCCAGAGCAAGATATCTAGGAAAACTAGCCAGTTCTTTAAATTCTGGATTTGACTGAGTCAAATAAAGTGGAAGAACGTTAGAGGGCTATTTCTGACATCAACTTCCTGCCTTCACGTGTTCATGCTGCACACAGGCACACACACACACACACACACACACACACGCACACACACACACACACACATACGAGTCCACACACATAAGCCTACACACGAGTCCACACACACGAGTCCACGCAGATGAAAAGACAAGTATTTAACTCCACAAACTAATTTATGAGTCTTCCTTTTGCATACTACGTGATAATAGAAATACAAGAAAATTCAGAGAAAGAGAGAGTTTTCTGATTTGAATTAGACAACTGAGGCCCTGCAAGGCATGCCCAGTGCTGGCAAATTTAGAAAGTCAAAACAAAAGTAATCCTAGTGCAGAAATGGCTGTTTGCTGGGTGAGCCCACTTCCCTCCCAACTCTGCTTGGCAGATCTGTACCCTGATTATTCCATCTGGAGATAATTGTGTGACATCATCCATAAAATTAAATCATAATCAACCTTACGAGCAAACAGGCCAGCAGGCTGCTTCACAACCACACACAGGATAAGGGAGATGATTCATCTCAATGGGAGACAAGGGGGTGGAATCAAATGTGGATGGTGCAGAGAGGGTGACCCTCAGCATGTGCACAGGCTCGCAGCTGGCAACGGGCCCAAGCCCATGCCCGGCAATGTCAGGGCCACTGCCATGTACCTGCATTGCCAACATGTGATGAGGAGAGGTGTTCTGCTTAGGAATAGATCCATAGATTGCATTGTAGAGACTGTGCATATCCAAAAGTAAACATTCCCATTTTATGATGAATTATCTACTATGGGAAATCACAAATTAGTGAAAGACATATATAATAGTATAAGGCAAAATGTCCCGTCAGCTCATTTTTGGAATAGAGTATTGCATAGTCTGTTGGTTAAGTGGGTGGAAATGAGTGAGTAGAAAAGTCTCCTTTGTAAGACAATAAGGTGTGATTCTAAATCAGTTCCTGATGCAAGAAGCAACAGAGTCATTAAGACAGTCCACAGTAGAGTAGGCAGAGATGGGGCTCAGTTCATAGCATGTACGCTGAGTATGCTTAAAGATCCATAGCTAGTGCTTCATTATGGTGGCGGAGGCTATAAGCCCAGGACCGAGGAAGTGGAGGTCGAAGGATCTGAAGTTCAAGGTTATCCTTGGCTACCCACCACCCCTCTAAATAAAAATGATGACCACTCATGCAAATATGTCTGTAGGACTCTGAGTTAATGTGCACATGCAAGTTCCTTGTGGACTCACACTGTTCACAAGAGCTAAGAAATGCAGTACCAGCTTAGATAAATGATAAAGAAATGCAGTACCAGAAGATAAATGATAAAGAAAATTGCTATATATTCACAATGGGACTTTTTCAAACCTCAAGAAAATTAAGTCATGATATTTGCAGGAAAATGGCTGGAAGTAGAGATCATTATATCAAGAGAAATAAGACTCGGAAAGGTAAGTACTGCATCTGCTCTCCTATGTGGAATCTAGATTTAAGCGTATTGGGGGGGGGAGGGACTACAGGAGACGAGGAAGAGTTTGGCGATGGAATGCATGTGTCCTGTAGGCAGGGGAGGGACTATTTGGGGAGAGGAAGGATACCAGGAAGAGAGAAGCAGAAGGGACTGGGTGAGGGGGAGGCAATGGAGGAGGAAGATGAGTAAGAACAAAGTCTAATGACTCATGTATTCAAACCCCACAATAAAAAGCACAGCTTTGTGTACTAACTTTAAAATTAGGAGAGAGAGAGAGAGAGAGAGAGAGACAGACAGACAGACAGACAGACAGACAGACAGACAGAGACAGACAGAGACAGACAGAGACAGACAGAGACAGAGACAGACAGACAGAGACAGACAGAGACACAGAGAGACAGAAAGACAGAAATAGAATAGACTGAGACAAACGCAAGGTTTGTTCCTGTTTATTGTTCCAAGTGCATCTGCCCTGGCTGGACAGATGAAGGGCTGCTAAAGCCCAAGGTCATCTCAGACTCTCACCGCCAGGAAGCACAGATTTGGGCCGAACCATTTGAGACACTTGGCCTTAATGACTGGAGATTTCCATGGAGACCCCTGTAAATGTGAAGTGCAGCTGTAGGCCGAGTTTCTGAATTTTCCAAGTAGCAGCAGTGCCAGATGTTAGGAAGCTGGTGGCACTGTAGCATCTGCAGTGAGAAGGTCACTGCCCATCTGTGAGGATGCGAGCATAAAACAACGGAGAAGAGAGTTCTTGTTTTCCTCAGGATAGTGTCAGGAACTGTAGCACATATAGAAGACATTTTAAAAATGCATTCTTTCATTTTTTTATTCATATTGAGTATACATAATATGTGTATTGACCTATATTGTATTTATAAATCTAGAGACCTAGTTAGTTTTGGAAAAAAAATCCTAAAATGTGGGTCAATCAGAAAATGAGTAATTTTTCATACAAATGAAAATTATTTGCCTGTCTTATTTTCTTCTGTCCTTCTCCTGCCTCTAGGAATATTTGTTGGATTTGATAAGAGCCATGCAAACCAAATATATAATGGCAAAAGACATTCTGTCTTCATTGTCCTTATTTCATGAGCTGGGGATCTTCCTGATATAAACCTCAAGAACTCAGAGGAGTATGCATAAAGCAAGGAATCCATTATGAAAAGCAGACTCACCTAAAGATATAAAAAAGACAGCCATATCTGTGTCCTATGATGATCTAGACAGACCTCGCAGAGGACTACCTCGGACACTACTGTGTCCATGTCTGCCCTGTTGGTCTCTCTTCTGTTTCTCACTCTTCTAACTTCTTCTACCTTGATTAGTTTGTACCGTGATTCTAATTGTATCCTTTTGATTTTACTCTGAAGGCTAAAAAGATGGCTCAGTGGTTGAGAGTAATAGCTGCATTGCTGGAGGACCTGAGTTTGGTCCTTAGCACCTTTGTCAGGTATCTTATAACTGAGGCCTTCCTCTGGCTTACACGTGCAGGCACGCACACACACACACAGACATACACACACACACACACATACAAACACACCTTCGATTTCCTTCTAAGCTAAGTGGAAACATCACATACTTCCTTGAGACCTGTGATATCCTGTAACATGAGGCTATTTCTCAGTGATTTCTGCTAATTTGGAGTGGCATGCCTGAGTGTGTATGAAGAAAATAGGTGAAAAATCAGGCATGTCTTCCTGATTAGAGCCAGACTAGTATGCATTTGGCCCATGATGATAAGCATTAAAGCATTGTAAAACGCAGTATAAAACAAGGAGGCCTGTGTTTTATAAAAATCCTCTGACAGTGTGCAGAATATGGTTTAGTTTTGAATAACAGAGACTCTGTCCCCCAAATCAAAGCAGTGATCCTACAAAACACACAAATAAAACTCCACCAGGTGGCACTGGGGTGGCGCACTGTATCAGCATGTCTTCTCTGAGGAAGTCAAAAGAACCAATATAAACAAGACAGATATTGTTGCCATAGTTTAATATTTATGTTATTTTAGTATTACATTTCTATTACTGTTGTAGATACAGTCACAAACTTGTTTATTTTTCCTTTGAGGCAGAGACTCAATTTGTAGCTTGAGCTGCTCTGGAACTCCAGCTCTTCCTGCTGTAAGCACCCTAGTGCTGACTTTAGAGGTGTGAATGATGCCCCCAGAGCCCTGAGAAGCCAGTGCCCCTTGTTTCTGCTTCCTGCTCGACTTGGATGCGAGCAGGCAATTCCCCAGCTGCAGCTGTTAGCTGCATCAGCCGCCATACCTTCTCTACTCTGATGGATTCATTCTGCGCCTTGAACTGTAATCCCAGACCAACCTTTCCTACAGCTTTCACACATTCTGTCACAGCTGCACCACAAGCAGCTAACACTCCCCACTGGAGCGGCTCAGTCAGTCACTCACAAATATGTGATTGTTGATTCTGAATTATAGCACTTGAAGAACAGCAGTCATGAAAGGGATGCTTGGCCCCTGACCATAACAAAATTCCCACGTGTAAAGTCCTTCCCTGTACCAGGAAGGATGGCAGGAATGGGTTTCTTAGCTCACCACAGATGATCCAAACCCTGGAGGAATCTGAACCAACAAATCTTGTCCAGCTAACCTTTATCTACCTAAGGCCTTTCTGTAATTAATTACTCCATCCCACCTCACTTTATCTTGTCAGAGCATCACAATAAAAAGTGTTTCTCCAAACTAGCATAAAAGCTCTTAGCCCCACCTGCTTCTCTGGGCCTTCCTTTGCCTTGCACGGCTCTCCTGTGCAAGTACAAATTATAAAATGAGGAGGTTGGGAAAATAGCTCAGTTGGTAAAGTGTTCCTTGAGGAGCTGAGTTCAATTCCTAGTCCCAGTGTTAGGATGCAGAAACAGGCCATATCCCCTGGGGCTCCTCAGACAGACAGACAGTTATCATGGCTTAGAGATTTTCACATTCTAGTTGGAGACCCTACCTCAAACACCAAGGTGGACCAAAAGGCAACGATTCCTGAACAGAAGAAACTAAAAAGATAGCTAAAAGCAGTTCTTGGCTATGAATCCAGTGTTCATGTCACAGGGACTTGACTGAGAATACAGGCAATGCTTGCATGTGGTCTTCGGGTGACAAAGTACTAATGTATTTTGATGTCCTGAAGCAGTTGTGTAGTGCATCCCTGTTTATTGGATGTATATACTGGTTTTCTGGGGTGCAGTGGGAAAAAGAGGGAGACAAGACCATCTGTTAACACTTCAACCCAAATATTCAAAATTAAAAAAAAAAAAGTTCAAAATAAAGCAATCTTCTCGACTTCTTTGCAAATACAAGAAGGGTGGCAATACACATTACTGTTAGTCTTTTACATATAATAGCATTCTGGCTTCAATATCTGGTGTGGGGAGAGCATGAGAAGAGAGGAGTAACTTCTGCTCCTTCAAATGAAAGAAGCATTCTGATGGGGATGGCCCTCTGTGCTGCCTCCCCTCTCAATGGCAGAAGGTAGACTTGAAACCTGTGACTTTCTCTGTCTTTCCCACCAGCTGTAACTTCGCTATACCCCCACTCTTCTATTCTGGACAACCAAGATTGTAAAGGAGTTGCCTTTCTGACATGCAGTTTGTTGGTTCACTTTATCCCAGAGTGACTCTAACATTGGCACTTTCGGAGATGCCACATATCTCCTGTGAACTATGAGAGAGGGTGTGTGTTATAGCTACCCAAGCCTGCATTGTAGCATCTAGTGATTTTGCTTAAAAGTCAAATATTTGAAGGACAAAGAATGTGGGTGATGTTCATAAAGGTATAGTTGGGTCTTCTTTCAGATGTAAGCATTCTGAAAGTTTTTTCTTACCTTTCAATTACTGATGCTTTCAGGTAATTGGAGATTCCAAACATAGACACTCAATAAAAGTTTGCTAGAAGAATGAGCCAAAGACTGAAATCTCTTAACTCATTTGAATGACAGTTCCTATAATATTGCAGACTGTCTTTGACATAAGCTCTATTTTGAAAACCTTATGATTTGTGACTTCTGGACTTGTAGTTAAGACTCATGTTATCAAGAGCTTGGCTCATCTCAGTTAGCCCTGAGGCCTTTAGCTGAGACCAAGAGTCTAAAACACACAGTTCCAAAACTCAAGACAATCTGGAATTGTTTTGACAAAGCCCAATAGTAGTGAATGGGGATTCACTCCCACTAACTAGGTATATTTTTGAATAAGACATGTAAAATATTTTATCAGTTTCACATTGCTGGCTTTCAGCATTTGTAGTAGGTCCGCTTAGACTTGTGAGGTTCTTTTGGGTTGGTTGTTGTGGTTGTTGTGGTTGCTGTTGTTTTGTTGTGTTTTCCCCAACTATAAAATGTTAGAGTCTGGCAGTGACTGCACCTGTGGACTCAGCACCTGCAGTGTCCTGCACTGGGCCTGCACAAGTCTGTCCTCAGTCAGTCACGGATGGGGGAGGGGCTCATGGGGCCCTGCCCCTCCCCACTGGAATCCTGGATATTAATGGATTCCAATGAGGGCGTGACCATTGTCTTTAGTTATGTACCCATGAGTGAGCACATCAGGCTCCAATATTTATCTCAAAACCCACGGTCACTTATGCAATCGTAGTTAGGTCTGATGGGTCACAAAACAAGAGGGGAAAAATGACATAAGTGTGAAAGGGGAGGTTGGAGGGAGGAAGAGGGGTAGTGGGGGTTTCAGGAAGACAAAAGGGGTAAGGCATATGAAGAAGGAGAGTACATCATATACGCACGTGGAACTGGCAAAGGAAAATTGGGGAAACACAGGTTTTCCCAATATATAAACTTTTCAACGGATACAGAATTGAGAGCCATGCTATTCACCATCAACACTATTCCAAGGAATAGTCCCACTGAAAAATACAGAAAAAAAAGGGCCAGAGGGTTGGCTCTGTAGGTTAAAGCACTTGCTGATGACCTGAGTTGGGTCCTCATGAGATGTGTGGTAGAGGGAGAGAGCCATACCCTGACCTCCACACAGGCACTGTTCTGAGCATTTAGGTTTCAACGACTGACTTGTGGAAGGTTGTGTAAAACCTGAGGATCTGTAACCTGTGTGACAGTCTGAATGCTTATAGATTTGAATACTTGGACACTAAGGAGAGGCACCATTTGAAAGGATTAGGAGATGTGGCCTTGCTGGAGGAAAGAAATATGCCATGGGGGTATTCCAAGCCCAGCCTCTCTCTCCCTGATACTGGTGTATCCAGATGTAGAACTCTCACCTTCTTCTCTAATACCGTGTCTGCTCACATGCCACCATGTTCCCCACCATGATAATAATAGAGTAAACTTCTGAAACTGTTAGCAAGCCCCAGTTAAATGCGTTCACTTACAAGTGTTGTCATGATCACGGTGTCTCTTCACAGCGATAGAACCCTGACTAAGACCCTTGCTGGAAGAAGTACACAATGGAGATGGAACTTTGGATGTATCTTGTCCCTGCCCATTGCTGTCTCTCCCTCCTGTCCATCATGATGTCAGCTGCTCTGCCGTTCCATCCTTACTATGAATGTTTTCCCCTGGAGCATTTGGAAGTTAAGGATTTGGGTATAGAGAAATTTGGGAGGTGGTCCAAGGATGTGCAAACTCTAGAGTGGGCAGTGTGGCAAGGACATTGGGAAGCCATATATGTGGATACTAATGAGTATTCTGTTGTTGTGGACATCTGGGGGTTAGTCCTACTGGGGACATTGGGGAGAACTAGAGACCTGGTCTCCCATATTACCACTCATCAAAGCTATGTCTCCAGCCTAGCCAGTTCTCATCGCACCTATGAACTCAGGGCCTTCAGCCTAATTCTCCACTCTCTGGCGGGGGGAGATCCTGGGTGTAGTGGCTATTCCTGGTTGTCGACTTGACTATATTTGGAATGAACTACAATCCGGAATTGGAAGGCTCACCAGCGAACTTAATCTGGAGGCTGGGAGATAGAAGTTTCTGATCTGGATCTTGGTATGGAGATCTTGAGACACAGTGGTGATTGATTCCAGAAGATTAAGACAGGGAGATCTCTGAGTTCAAGGTGATACACACCTTTAAACTGGGCTACACCTTCTGCTGGAGATCATATAAGGACATTAGAAGAAGGGAGTCTAGTTCTCGCTCTTTCGCCTTCTTGCCGTGTGGGACTAAGCAACTGCTAGATCCTTGGACTTCCATTTACAGCTACTACTGACTGTAAGTCATCAATAAATTGGACTACAGGCTGTAAGTCATCAATAAATTCCTTTACTATATAGAGACTATCCGTAAGTTCTGTGACTCTAGAGAGCCCTAATACACTGGGCAACCTCAGCTCCTGAGGGTCAGGATAGCTTCTTCCAGTTCCTTATGGAATGTCCAGTCACAGAGTAGAGCCTCCACGTTGTAAGGACACCTAACTTACATGTCTGTGACTCATGACACCTGGCTGAGGATCTACAGGGAGCCAACAAAAATGTGAATGAGCGGGACTCTGATGCTTCCCATTTATCAGCTAATCTTAAGCCTAAACACCACAGAGCTGAGAAAAGCTGTCTTCACGATATTCTTCCCACATTTCTGACTCCTAGATTCTATGAGTTCCTTGCTAAATTGGTATTGTGAGGTTTCAAGTTTGACCTGACTCACTATGCATCTGTAGACAGCAGACGGACACAAAGGCATTGATCACAGAGCAATCAGCTCTTGCTGGTTATAAAGTCTCCAGGACATTCAGTTTGCCTTGCATAACCAAATATATTCGTGCACCTACAGAATTGGAGATACTTAGCACTTGGAGTGGGAATCTGTTGCTGTATAGCTTCCTTTGAGCCGCTGGTGAGCCCAGATAATGTAGACTGGTGACCAGGGGATGGAGCAGTTCTATATCTATGATACAGGCAGTTCAGCTGGCCATTTTACAGAGGAGAAAAATCAATAAGTAAACTGGGAGTCTGGGTTGTGATAACCTCAGTGATGGAGTCAGCACTGGCTGCTGGGACGGAGCTAATAAGAAACTCTTAACCCCAGACCTCAGAGGTGTGAGAGGGTGTCACCATACCCCCTAAAGCTAAGTAATTTCCTCAGTGCACCCCCAAATCATCAGGGTAAGAACAGAGAAACTAATGGTCTCTATATGCCAACTCCTACAGAAAAATAAATTGGAAATCTGTTTTTAGAGTTAGCATCATGCAGACCTGCAAATGGAACCTGGCTAGATAGAGTTAGGCATACAGGGACGTCTTGTAGATTCCCTGAGAGAACAATGACCACTGACCACTGATGTAAACTAACTAAGTGGCATGGCTAGCCTTAACACAGGATGGGATGCTTTTGATGTTTTTTTGATAAATAAAGATAATTCCTCTCACACTGATACTGTATAATTCTTGTTTAATTGAGAAGGTATTCAAAAACAAAGGGAAGGAAGGAAGGAAGGAAGGAAGGAAGGAAGGAAGGAAGGAAGGAAGGAAGGGAAGAAGGAAAGAAGGAAGAAAGAGAAGAAGGAAGGAAGATGTGGCTGGAGAGAGGGGAGTTGAGAATGACTGCTATTCCTCTAGAGGATCCAGGTCACTCCCCAGCAGGTCAAACAGTGTGAAATCATCCATGACTCTGGCTCCAAGGGGTCTGTAATCCTCTTCTGCACTCAGGTGTACATACACACAACAGTAAGTATTTTAAAAATAAGGCTAATAAAGAGGTAGTTGAGCAATGCTTTGTCTTCTGGCTGCTCATCTGAATACGCTGGCTTTATTAAACACCTTAAATTAAATTAGGACTTCTATGTACAATATATTTCTAGTGCCTTTCTATAGGAGCAAATCAACATGGACTCAAACACTGTTGTGGGAGGAAGAGAGACTGAATGTAATGATCGTCTAATTCTGAAGTGCCCTAAACCCACAGACCCTTCCCCTTCCTTCAAAAAGCAGTGAAATGTTGGCTGAGCCTGCCTTGGACATAGAAATAAGCTCTTTAAACAGCACAAAGCACTGAAAAGGAATCCAACATCCAGGAAATTGACTGCCCTGCCAGTATCTGGGAAATACTAAAGTGTGTAAGCAAGACAACAGCTTATCTGCAGTCCAGGCAAGTGAAAGCTCTAGGTATGGTTTTCGTGCTTGATTTAATGGCCTGGCTATCTTTAAATTCCTCCATTCTTTGCAAGGGAATTCTATATATGGGAAAGGTGATAGGCTATTCTGAGAAGTGATCGAACTGGCTTACCAAGAGGAGCTAGAGGACAAGCTAGAACGTGGGAATTGAGTTGCTTCCATTAATGCTGTCCTACCATATTTTATATTGATGCATTAATGTGTGCACCATATTTAATATTTGGTGTTCTATCCTAAGGCAGTAAGGTGTCTTAGTTTTATTTCCTGTTCCTGTGATCAGGAATATCCTGACAAAAGCAAGGGAGAAAGGGTTATTTGACTCATTCACAGTTCCCTGTTAAAGATCATCATTGTGGGGAAGTCAAGGCAGCTGGAATTCATCCAGCCTGCCCATCACAATCTGTAAGAGCAGAGACCAAGGAAGCTGTCAGTGCTCAGCTCTCTCTTGCCTTTCCCTCCGTCCCGGTATCACATTCACTGTGGGTCTTCCCACCTAAGTTAGCCCAGTTGAGAAAACCCCTCACAGGCATGCCCAACAGCCTATCTTAGTCTATACAATTTCTCAGTAAAACTCCTTTCTCAAGTGAGTCAAGCCAACACTCAAAACAAACCATCACATTTGGTTAAAAGTAATGGTGGAGAGCATTATGAATGGTCAACTACAATAGTGAGCAGTCCAGAGTGCCCAGTGATGGCCATCAACATTTACCCTATGTGATGGTGTGTATATACTCAGCCCAGGCAGTGCCACTGTTAGAAGGGGTAGCCCTGTTGGAGTAGATGTGGTCTTGTTGGAGGAAGTGTGTCACTGTGGGTGTGGGCTTTNAGACCCTCATCCTAGCTGCCTGGAAATCAGTCTTCTGCTAGCAGCCTTCAGAGAAAGATGTAGAACTCTCAGTTCCTCCTGCACCATGTCTGCCTGGATGCAGCCATGTTCCTGCCTTGATGATAATGGATTGAACCTCTGATACTGTAAGCCAGCCACAATTAAATGTTGTCCTTAGAAGAGTTGCCTTGGTCATGGTATCTGTTCATATCACCCTACATTTATGGCATTTCTAGCCTTCTTCAACAATAATCACATTTAAATCTTCTACAAAAACACAGGTGCTTTCCTATGCCTATAGTGCCCCACTCAAAGAGCACAGAGACAAAGAGACTAACTTACCAAGGTCATACACATCACAGAGTTGACTTTGAATCCCAGGTGTCCTTTTCTCAGAGATGATGCTGTCTCAGAGACACATAGACATGTAGCCACCGGGTTCCTGAAACTTCATGACTGCAGATTCAGGGGTTGAGGGGTGGGGCTGTCTCCATGATGCCAACTAAACCTTCCACTGTCCTGTTGAGGTGAAGGCAGGCTGGAGTTGTGTTAATGGATTGAATAAATAAATAACAACAACGATAGGAACACAGTTCTTTCTAGACACCTGATTTTCATAGCTGAAAATGAACGCCTCCCACAAACAAACCCTCAGAGGGTTTACAATCAGAGGTCATCATCTTTGGGACTCTCATGATCATTGGGGATGTTGCCATTTTAACCCAGCCAAAGGTGAAGCCAGCAGGCTCTCAAGAGCTATGAAGCTGTTGATCCAGCTAAGCTGCCACCATTAACAGGTGATGAGGATGGAAGCCTCAATTCTAGATTACCTTGCTCCCTCTCCAGTCCTGAGAAATGTCAAGAGGATGCCCCTTATTTCCAGTGTCTGTGTAATCCTGGAAGAAGGTAAGAATTTAGCGGGCATCCAAACTACAGCCTTTCTGAGGTCCACTCCCCTCCCAATAAACTCTTGTTCCTTTTCCACTTGTCTGTCAGCTCGGAGACTGGGCAGCTTAGGAAAGGCATGAATGATTGAATAAGACTTTAGGATCTGCGATGAAATGTGCTCACTGAGGGGGAAGTGCGGCTCCTTGCAGGTTCCCTCTGTGCGGCAGCCGCTCTTGGGCCTGTCTGAGGGAAAGTCTCATTTCAGACACTGATCCATTTTCCCTTTGAGCAGGCCTAAGTGGACAGGCTTGAAAGGGATTTGGGCCTGCTGCTGGCTGGAATATAGCTCCTTATCGCCCCTCACATGGGGACAGACTCTTAGCTCAGTGGTTTTGAGCAGTTACTGAAGCTTCAGTAGTGGGACCCCTAATCCCTGTCCCTCTATAATTAGCACACCTAAAACCAGGATAGAGTGACCAGCTCCACAGAAAGGAGTGCTTGCTTGAGCTGCCTTCAAATCCTCTGACAGTCAAGCTGCTTGCCTCTGAGGGGAACTCACTTGGCCTAGCCGGAATAGTCAAGGGAGCGGGAAGCAAGGGCTGCAGAGGAGGCCAGGACAATGCCTAGACCTCTGTGGTCACTGCATTGCAGCAGAGTGATGGCAAGCTGTCTTCAGAGGCCTAGTGCTAGAAGACTCTATGCAGGTGACTTTTCCCTGTTTTGTGTCTGTCAACCCCTCATGTCATACCTCTGGCTTTGCCTCTCTGACAACCTCCTCCTGCACGAGGTCTCCCAATAGAAGAGCCTATGAGAGTGTCACAAGGGTCATTTGTCTTCCACCCAAGCTTTTCCTCTATAGAGTGGGAGGGGCAGGCATGTCTGTGATGGTAGCAGAGCAGGTGGCAGGGTGAGGATACGGATATATTGCTTGCCCCTCCCCTCTCCTCCCTTCCCTTCCCCCTTCCCTCCCCTTCTATTCCCTCCCATACCCCCACCCTCCACCCCCTCTCCTCTTTCCTTTTCATCTCCTCTCCTTTGCCCTGCTTCCTTCTTCTCTTTCCTCTTCTCTCCTTTCTTCCCATCATCTTCCTTTCTTTCCTTATCCCCCATCTCTGCAGCTCTCTCCTTAACCAATGATGTAAGCAAACACGAACTCAGTGTTCTTGCCCTGAGTCAGTGACTGAGCAGCTGAGTGGTTAACCCCGCTCTGGCTTAGAGCTCCTACTAGACCATTTGCAAAAGCAATGGTCAGAGAAGAGGCTCAAAGACTGACTGATGTGGGTGTTCACTGAGCCCAGCCTTTTCCTTCCAGGCAGGTGGGACATAACCGTCCAGCATGTGGTTTACTGATAGGGACAAGTCAACAGTGCTTGGGTGATGTGGACATGACATCTTATTCCAGGACTTGTTTGTAACACATCTTTCAAGGTCTTCCTTGATCTCCTCTATCATCTTTAAAGAACCTTCTAGTTCAGGCCTAAATCGTCTGCATTTTCTGCTCTTACAGAGGAACCAGGCTTGGATCCAGAACCCATATTGCATGTCAAAACCATTCCTAACTCTGGTTCCAGATGTGACGGACATTACACTCATGTGATGCACATGCCAGTATGCGAAAAACATCTAAATAAAAATAAATATATCTTCTTCAAATTGCTTTGTAAAGATGTAGCTTGCCTTGGTGGCTCAGTCATTCTCTCAACATGGTAAAAAGGAGTCGTGGGGGAAGGCTTTCGGTTGGCATTTTCTGCCGCTGGTTTGAGGAACTCTCAAGAGAAGTGACGAATTGTCAAAGAAGTGGGCATGGGCAGAAATGTCTCTAATTATGGGTCTAGAGAAGCTCACTGGAATGATACACTATTGAATCCAGGGACCAGACCTCATAACTCTGTGTAGACACACCTGCTTTGTAAGAACCCTCAGAGGAGGGTTCAATTGAAAACACTGTGAAATCGGGCTCACAGACAAGCACCCCAGTCCTCATTAGAACTGTCAGCTCTGTGTGGACCACGATGCCCGCTCCTACTCTCAAATTCATTAGGTCCATTTCTCTTCACAGCATAGCATTGCAGCCACACATGTCCATCTGGCCACAAGGAAAAAATATATATAATGGAGCTTATTTTCAGCATGACCAATTAGATGTGCAACTGCTATTAAGACGAACAGAACTCACATTCCAGATCCATGCTCAGTAAATCTGGCCTTTCCCCTTATGAGCAACAGATGGGTTTTGCACAATGCCTCATTACCTTCTGGCTTAGCGCTGTTGCCAGCACTGAAATATAAAGTTATTTATGGATAGAGAAGGATGCATAAGTCACCGTGGATTATTTTCTGTCTCCCTTTTCCTTTTATTTAGTTAGAGTTCTCTATTGCTCCGGATGAGCAAGTTAGAGAAGATAGTAGTGTCCCCATTGGGCAGGGAGATGGATGTCCCTTCAGCCAGGGCACTTTTCCTGATGGCCACAGACCTCTGGGGTGAAGCTGGGTTTCTTGCAAGAAATGGTAATTGGAATATCTCCATAGAGATGACGCCCATTCCTCACACGCTCTGACAGGCCATCTTCACGAAATCCGGTCAGCAGGGGGATGCGCCAGCGCCATTTAACTACATGTGACACATCTGAGAAAGGAAAATAAATCGTTCCTTTGTGAGATGCCAGGACTCTTCAGTTCTTGGCATCTCAGATGGATAGAGATTAGCTCTCCGTCAGCTGGGGGAGGACAAAGAACCGGTCAAGAAGATCGCCATGGTAGACAATCTACAAAGACATACACAGTCAAAGGATAAAATCCACGAGGACAAAGAGGTGGTCTGAGAGAGAGACCCAGAAACAACATGGGATGTTGTGGTCTCCTTCCTCGTGAGTGCTGAGAGGATGCTATGTACTCTGAGCTACCCTGAGGAATTTCTAATATATTCTATACCCCAGTTTCTCCATTTAAATTATAAATTGTAAAAGAGAGATGTGATGATATTCAATATAGATGTTAATATTTGCAAATCGTCTGCAGTAGCATCTACCACACAGGTCCAGGTATTGCAAAGAAACTCCAGCCAGCAGCAGGTCTGTGTCTTCCTTTTGGCTCAGGTAGGCCAGTCATAGGTACGCTCTTGCCCTGGGCCCACAGAGCAGATATCTTGATTAGTCTAAGTTCCTCCTTAGGATTTTATTTTATGAACATGAGGGAAGATGGTGTGTCCCTGTGTCAAGGACAGATGTGAGCTGAAAATCTAGATGCTCACGGGAACTATGTACCCTACATCGTGTGATTTGGAAGTAGTGACTCATCAATAGAAGAGGTGGATGTCACACAGAGAGGAGCACAGAGAGGAGCACAGAGGAGCACAGAGAGGAGCACAGAGAGGAGCACAGAGAGGAGCACTGAGAGCAGCACTGAGAGCAGCACAGAAAGAAGTGCAGAGAAACATGGAAAGGAGGACAGAGAGGAGCACTGAGAGGAGCACAGAGAGGAGCACCGAGAGCAGCACAGAAAGAAGTGCAGAGAAACATGGAGAGGAGGACAGAGAGGAGCACATAGAGGAGCACATAGAGGAGCACTGAGAGCAGCTCTGAGAGGAGCACTGAGAGCAGCACAGAGAGAGGGGAGCACAGAGAGAGAGGAGCACTGAGAGCAGCACTGAGAGGAGCACTGAGAGAAGCACATAGAGAAGCACACAGAGAAGTGAGGAGCACAAAGAGCAGTACAAAGAAAAGCACAGAGAGGAGGACAGAGAGGAGCACTGAGAGGAGCACAGAGAGGAGCACAGAGAGAATCAAGGAGCATTGAGAGGAGCACTGAGAGGAGCACTGAGAGCAGCACAGAGAGAAGCACTAAGAGCAGCACAGAGAGGAGCACTAAGAGCACTGAGAGCAGCACAGAGAGGAGCACTAAGAGAGCATAGAGAAGCACAGAGAGAAGTGAGGAGCACAAAGAGCAGTACAGAGAGAAGCACAGAGAGGAGGACAGAGAGGAGCACAGAGAGGAGCACTGAGAGCAGCACAGAAAGAAGAGCAGAGAAACATGGAGAGGAGGACTGTAAGGAGCACAGAGAGCAGCACAGAGGAGCACAGAGAGAATCAAGGAGCACAGAGAGGAGCACTGAGAGGAGCATAGTATTCAGAAATGAACCCTCTGCATAGCTAACTCTTGGTGCCATTGCTTTTGGTGATGGTGGTGGTGGTGGTGGTGCTGCTGCTGCTGGGTAGTGATGGTTGTCATGGTGCTGGAGCTGATTACTGGTGGTCCTGGGATAGCATCTAGGGCTTCACAGATGCTTGGCAAGCACTCTCCCACATCTCCAGCCATTTGTCACTGATTTCTCGAGCAGCTTCTTGGCTCTGTCCCCATGGTTTCCCCCAGTGAATCAAGATGTTCTCTTTGTGGCACAGAAGCAAGGTTATCGTTGGGCTAGGTTAGGTTTTTGACACAAAAGGAGATCAAAGTTTCCAGGAGAAAGACTAAGATTTGTTGAAAAGTTCAGTTCCCTAGGTTTTATCTGTAGTCTCCCATAAAATGTGTGTGTGTGTGTGTGTGTGTGTGTGTGTGTGTGTGTGTGTGTGTGGAGAGAGAGAGAGAGAGAGAGAGAGAGAGAGAGAGAGAGAGAGAGAGAGAGAGAGAGAGAGAGAGAGAGAGAGAGAACTGTGACAGTACCTGGAGAGAAGAGAGTTTCTTTTAGAATGCTGTCTAGCAAGGAAGTCCTGCTAGGGTCCCCTCGACATTCCATGCACTGCTGTATCAACATCCCAGGGAGGCAGGGCATGGCCAAACGCAGGAAAACCTCCCTTCCGGGTGACCAGTGTGGCTCTGGTGAACATCGCTGTTCCCAGTTTGGGACAATCTGACTTCTCAGAAGCATGCACTTCTCTTTTCTCCCGGTCCTCTCTGGGGCGGCAGGTTCCTCCATGACCCACAAGAGGAGCATAAAGTTGAAACTTTGTTTTGGTCCTTTTTTAACTGAATGGCAGTGTTTGCTTCCTTGGAGCAGACATCCCTAGAAATGATGCTGATAAACATTACTGAGATAAAAATCATAGGATATTAGAGGAAGGTTTGATTTGTGTCTATGGACCCTCATCGCGACCCCCCACCAAAATCATTAAAAAGCAAATTGGTCCTAGGTCTGAACCAGCCTCCAGAAGCCAGGGCTTTGCAACTGCTTATCCAATGCCTTTGAACTTGATGTGGGCAGCCATTAAACCAGCCACCAATCAGCAATACATAAAATCCAATTTTGTATTCCCTTAGTTTTTCTCTCCTTTAGGATTGACAGTAATTAAGATGGAATACACTAAGTGGCGTCAGGCAGTCAGAAAGCGCAGGTTTTGTTTAAGACATTTCATCTCTCAGGGAAGTTTCTGGAAGGCCCCCAACCTGCTTTACCTTTGACACAGTTTTAAATGAAAAGAACACATTTTTGAAATCTCCTTACTGAAGAAACTCATTGCTAGAATACAGAGGAACTCCTCTTTGCAGTTCCCTTGTACCTGATACTAGAAGTCTGTTTGTTGTTGTTGTTGTTGTCTGTTTGTTTGTTTTTTAAATTAACCCTGTTTTTGCACATGGATGCTTCACCTGTATGCATTTATGCAAGCTACATGTGTGCTGTGGGCCTGCTGCCCAGAAAGCCAGAAGAGGGCGCCAGATCCCAGGAACTCTGGTCACAGATGGTGATGAGCTGCCATCTACAGGAGCTGGGAACCAAACCTGGGTCTTCTGCAAGACCGTCAGGTGCTCTTAACTGCTGAGCCATCTCTCCAGCCCTGAAGATCTGATTCTAGCTGGGAGGAAGCAGAACTAATGAAGTAACTCAGGCTGATGTTTAAAGCACTTGCAGTCAGTGGATCAGACAGGAGGCCCCAGTGACAGTTATGAAGATGAAATGAGAGGGGGGAAAGATAAAGAGCAATTGCCCATTAGCCCGGACAGTCACTACGTATCAAAGAGCAGATACATTTTAATGCTCTGAGGGAGACAATAGAAAGTACCACTGGGCATTCTAAAAAAAATATCAATTTCACCTTTGCTTTCCATTCTCGCTAGTCGTCATCCATAAAGAAATTCTATGGCCTACCTGTATCCAAAAATGGCCATAATAAATTCCCACTCGAGAGAGCCCTGCCCTGTACCTAGAATGCAGAAAGGCTACACAGTAATCCTGGAGAAGATTCCAATACACAAACTATGCCGGAATTCCCTACTCTGGAGTTTAATATTGACTGTCACCCTGACAGGATTATGAATCCCATGGGAGACAAATCTCTGGGGATGTCTGTGAGTCCATTTCTAAATTGAATTAATTGAGGTGGAAAGACTCATTCTAGAAGGATCTAGATGGCACCAGCCCATGTCTGGGGTCTGTGTAAAAAGGTGAATGCCAGCTAGCACCAGCTTTCCCCTTCCTCTGCCCTCCATCTCTCTCCTCTTCCCCCTTCCCTTCCTCACTCTGTCTCTCTCCATCTCTCTGTCTCTTTCTCTCTGTGTCTCTCTGTCTCTTTATCTCTGTGCCTCTCTGTCTCTCTCTGTGTGTCTCTCTCTTTGTTTCTCTGTGTCTCTTTCTCTCTCTGTCTCTCTCTGTATCTGTTTCTATTTCTCTCTCTCCCTCTCTCCCCTTGCTGACTATGGATACAATATCACCAGCTGCCTTCTGAGGGGTGACACTGCCATGCCTAAAATAGGCTGGACCCTCACACATCAGTCATTAATCAAGAAAATGCCTCCCACAGACTTGCCTAAAGTCTGATCCAATGGGGGGAGGGCACTTTTGCAACTGAAGTTTCCCCTTCTCAGATGACCCTGGCTTCTGTCAAGTTGACAAAAAGTTCACAGGCACACATTTACCCTGTGAGAAAGAAGAAAACCATCTCAACAAGTGTTTGCTCCTGGCCCAAATCAGAAGCAACCCTACATCCACAAAGTCAGGGGAGTGGTCATGAGAAAATTGGGGTGGAGCAAACCATATGGTGGGATAAATTTGATAGTAATGACAAATTATCAGCAAACAGCAATATGAGTTGGGTTCAGGTCATTTAATGAAAGGCCGGTGCAGAAGTGTGCATCTTGTCTGCCTCTTTACACAGGGCAAAATGGTGATGCCAGAGATGAGACCTGAGGCTGCCAGGACCTGGGAAGGTGTGTGAGTGTGTGTGTGTGAGAGAGAGAGAGTGAGAGAGAGAGACAGAGACAGAGACAGAGACAGAGACAGAGAGACAGAGAGATGGAAACAGAGACACAGAGAGACAGAGACAGAGAGACAGAGAGACAGAGAGACAGACACAGAGAGAGAGGAGCTGTGGAAAGGAATGAGCAATCAAGGAAACATTCTGTGTTTTGCTTGTGGTGGTCGCTACATGCTTATAATTTTTTTTTCAGAATTCATAATATAGTACACTTAAAAAAAAGGTGAAAGACTTTCCCCCAAAATTATGTATTAATGGATTTATTTTTTTAATGAACCACAGAGCTGGAGAAATGGCTCAGCAGTTAAAGATGGTCACTTTGGTGGCTCACAACCACCTGCTCCAGCTCCAGAGCAAGTGATGGCCTCTGGCCTTTGTGGGCATCTGCACATGTGTGGTAAAGATGCACACACATACACACACACACACATGCATACATGCACAATCATTCATACATACATGCATGCATGCATGCACATATGCACACACATGCATAGATATACATACATGCATATGCACGCATGTGTACATGCACATTTGCACACATGCATATATACACACATGTATACATATATGTATGCACACATGCTCACATGTATGCATGCATACATGCACACACATGCATACAAACATACATGCACATATGCATGCATGCACACATGTGCATACTACATACATGCATACATGCTCACATGCACACAAATACACATATACATATGTACACATGCATATGAACATACATGCACACATGTGCATACATACATACAGGCACACATACACACTCATAAAAATAAATATTTAAAAAAAATAACATAATAGATCACTCTCAAACTGAGTGATTTTTAAGTGTCCTACTGGATCAGGCATGGCTGTGGTGGCATTGCTTCTTACTGTTGGCCTGCAGGTCTGGGTCTGATATACAAGGCTCTTGCTCCTTGGGCTGCAGCACTTTGGGGACAACAGTCTGAGGAGGGTGACACAGGATGGCCAGGATAATCTCAGCATTCTACTTCTAGTACTTAGTTCCACTCAATCTCTGGAAATCCCTTTAACAAAGGATGGTCACGTGACTCAGCTGAAGTGCCAGGTTATTGATCCAGCATCAAACAAGACTGGCTGCTATCCTGGTTTCCCTTTCTGTCGCCATAGTTAAATACCCTGACAAAGGCAACTCAAGAACAGGCTTATTTGGCTTTCAATTCCAGGTTGTATTTCATTGCAGTGGGAAATCAAGACAGGAATTTGAGGCAGCTAAATTCAGTCAAGAGCAGAGAGGAACCTATCTATGCATGCTTCAAGTGTTGAACTTAGTTCCCCCACTTTTATAGATCCAAGATCCCTAGCACAGGGAATAGTGCCACCCACAGTGGACTTCCTCTTCCTATATCAATTAATGTAATCAAAATAAACCATCACACACTTGGCCACAGGCTAACCTCATCTAGATAATCCCCCTTTAAGAGTCTCTTCCCAGATGATGTTAGATTTTGTCAAGCTGACAATTAATACCAATCATGACAACTCTTTACTGCATTGAAATTTATGTGTATGCCTTTATTTCCTGAAGAACAGAAAGAAGAAAAAGTTCACATTCCTACTTTTTAAAAATATTATTATCACAGCAGAAGAATACTTGTTTAGAATTTAGACTAGAAATTCATACTTTCATTTTCTGAAGAGTAATGTAGTTTGAACAAATTGAAATCTCTGATTCAGGTGGATGACTCTAAAATTTCATGTGTGTGTGTGTGTGTGTGTGTGTGTGTGTGTGTGTGTGTGT